>NW_025999990.1:27475829-27523115 GCF_001458135.2 Marmota marmota marmota
TATATATATATATATATATATATATATATATATATATATATATACATATACACACACACACACACACACACACACTGGGGTTGTCCTACTTTCCATCCTTTCAATGGACTAATTTAGGGGTAACTCTCGGCAGGTGGTCATGAAAGAAGAAGGTAGGTCACTGGGAACATCCCTTGGAAGGGTTCATCTCCCCTACAGCCCCTTCCCCTCCTCTGCTTCCTGCCATTACTAAATGAAGTACTGCTTCTTCACCATGCCCTTCACCATGCCCTTCAACTATAATGTGCTGCCCTATCATGGGCCCAGAGCAATGGAGTCAGCTGGCCATGGACTGAACCTCTGAAACCATGGGCCCAGATAAATGTCCTCCTCTACGTTGTTCTTGTCAGGTATTGATCCCAGTGATGAGAAGCTGACTAACACAAGTGGCTAAATGAAAAGTGATGAGAAGAAGAGCCTGGCTGATCCTGTTGAGGACCAGTTCACAGGGTCTTCCCAGTGGTTGGGCACCTGAGCAGAAGGGAACAATGAGTAGATACCAAGCTACCAATGTGGGGAGGAGTTTCAGACCATGCAGCAGAAACAGGGTGGGTAGAGGAATAAAATCTGAAAAATGGAATTGAGAAGAGAGATTAATGATGTCTACAGATAAAACTGCTGACTTTCTGATTTCAAAAGGCCTTGCCCACACCCCTCGGGAAGTTATACTAGAGGTGCATAATATGTTTCTTTCATAGGCTGGATATCTTGCTGTCCACATTGCCATGCCAATCATACTTCATAAAGTCATTTACTTAACTCTATCATTATTAGGGTTTAGTTGTGCATCTGAAGTTGTTCTTGACCCTGAGAGTCCTTGGATTTCAATGGAACAATGAGGAAGAGACTAAACAGAGTTCTTGGCATTGAGAAGAAACTCAGTAACTACTGTTCCCTTTGAGTGTCTCATGATTTAATGGAGTAGGCAAGTGCTAAGCTCTATTTTCTGTGTTTTTGCTAGTGTTTATATAGAGCTCTCTTACATACAGTATTGTTGATGGAGTCTCAATAAGTAGGACTCAAGACAATCCTAACTTTGTCTTTACAAGAGAAAGATGGATGAAGAACAGATAGACACAAAGGTTACTCACTATACCAGCACAATGGGCTGATAGAGTATTTTTTTCCATGTAAATAGATCTATTATTCTCTTAGGGTTGTGGAGTGGACTTTTAAAATTTTTATATTTGCATAAGCCTTAATCTTAGCCTTGAGGAAAGATAACAGAATAGTTCACAATTTTGACCCCCTCAAGTTACTGAATCAGTCAAAGATGTAATGTCATGTGAGAGAGATCTGGGTTCCATGAAAATTGATGGAACATAAATAAATGGAGAAAAGAAAAAAACGATATTGTGGTTTTACTATAATGTGTTCCTCAAAATCTCATGAGACAATGTAGCAATATTCAGGAGTAAAATGATTATGAGAAGTGTAACCTAGCCAGTGGGTTAATACATTTGATGGATTAATAATGTGGAAGAAATACTGTACTGGGTGGTAACTACATGTAGGTGGGGCACATCTGGAGGAAGTTGGTAACTGGAGGCATGCCCTTGGCTTGTTTACTTTGACCCTGGTGCCTCCTTGTCTCTCTCTGATCCTCTCTGTCATGAGGTGAGCACCTTTCCCCTGCCACGTCCTTCCACCACCATGTTCTACTTCACCTGGAGCCCAGAACAGTGGAATAAGATGACCTTGGTCTGAACCTCTGAGACAAATAACTTTTCCTCCTCTAAAGTTTTCTTGTCCGGTATCTTGGTCATAACAATAAAAGAGTGACCAACACAAGTACGTTCTGTCTCTTTAATTCACACACACACACACACACACACACACACACCTCTTTTATTTTTATTTAAAATAAATGCAAGTTAATCTGGAGAGAAAATGAAATTGCTACATAGAAATTGTCTTGATTCATATATCACTATTAAAATATTCATTAACAGCAATTGAAATCAATTGATTTATTGCTTTGCATACACAATCATCTGATGTCCCATATAAATTAATTTTATTGTGATTTTCACATTCCTCCCTCCCTATGATACTGTGGACACGCTGGGGATCAGAGTGTGTGTATCACAGTGCATTTCTTCACCCTGTTTCTACCTTCACCTAAAGATTGGGAGAAAAAAAAGGGGGGCAGCAACCCCTGAAAGGGAACCTGAAAAAGTAGAAGCATTCCCACCCTTTCCCTGACCTTGGAGAGGAAATCTGGACAACTTAGCAAACCTGGGGCAACTTCCCCCTCCTTCTTGGTGCCCCACCTTCATAGTAGAAGGGCACTTCAGTTTATTTACTTTCTGAGATTTAACATCAAGCTGGTGAGATTCAAAATGTTTATGCTCCGAGCAAAGGAACCTTTTTCATTGTTTGCCAATCTGTGTCAGATTTAATCTAGATCTGCAAACACCACTGCATTTTCGATTCTGATGCAATTTCCTTAAATTTACCCTACAGAGGAGGCTTTTATTGTTGTTTTCTTTCTTCCTTTTTTTTTCTTTTTAGTAATCTAAGACTTAAAAAAAAAAATCCCTGAACCAATTGGTCAATCGATTAACAAATTAACTGCTAAATAATGGATTGGGCCCTGTCTACATGGTGACAGGGTGCCCAGAATAAAATATGTCTCTACAATACTTCTTTGAACACATGCCTAACAAAGCAACACTTGCTTTTCCTAACTAGTTTACACAAATGCCTAGAAACCAAATAGAAAAACATGGACCGATAATATTTTATCATTCATACAAGCTGAACAGAAATGGGTCTTACACTGAGAAATGAACAAAACTCGTTTTCTTTCGAATTAAATTTTAATGTAGCAGAACTTTACATGATCCTTTGAACATAAATAAATGCAAGAAGACAACAAAATATTTTTCACTGCTAATTATACCATTTATACTGAACATTGTGTAAAAGTACACAAGAAATAATGTTACTAAGTAGACAAAAAATTACAATGAAAAGGATTGGAATGGGGGGAGGATGACAGAACCATATAATGAAGTTTGTGTTATGTAAGAATTATCCTCTACAATTTTTCAAGTCTTGGTTATTTACTTAAAGGCTTTTAGTCTGGAATAATGATGATATAAATAATCATCAGAAGCCAAAGCTGTAGCTTAGAAACCTAGTAAGAAAGATGCAATATGGAAAAAAAGAAGGAACTGTATATTAAAAGGAGGACATTTAGGACTGCTCTTTACTGATAATATTCACACAACTCCTGTAAAGAAGTCACAGAAGAGAACAGGGCTCTATCCCTAACCCAGGTTCTCCATTCATTTGTGGTTTTTCAGATTGATGGTTTTGAGGGATGCTTGTGGATTCAGGCTGAAAGCAATTTTCAAATCACCAGGTTGGAGGATTTCCTCAGACTGGGATTTAAGCTGCATCCCCACAATACAAAAATCAGTTGACTGGTGGACACCTAGTTTGAAAAGCAGTTGGTTGGCATACATAACTCAAAATAAACTTAAAATCAGTCTCCTCTTTAGTGAGTTCTATCTGATTTTATTCAGTAAGGACTACTAGCTCCTATTATCCACCTCTGTGTGATGTGCCTATTGAGGACTAGGGGAGTGTGGGAAGGGTCCTAGAGAATCCTATGAAACATATTGGAGGATAAGATAAAAGAATATAAATACATATGAAAAATTACCATTTAGAATATTATCAATCATTTGATTCTGATATTGATTTGATTGTCATACTGGTAAGATGTGCTAGGGTAGAAAGTGAACAAGTTTTGGAATAAACAGATATAGAATTCAAAGTTAAATCTCAATAACTATGTTTCCAAGAGGAGAACTGGATAGCCTGACAACATTTTATTTTAGTGTGCTTGAAATCAGTATGATGTTAATCAGAAAGTGCAGGATGACCCAGCCAGAATGAGGAGGAATGAGGTATGGAGAGGACAGACTGCCACCGAGAGCCCCCCTTCTATTAAGGACATCTGTCACTTCTGAAAGTTGGGAAGTAGAGCAAAACTTGGGACTGGGGGGGGAGGTTGGGACAGCAAAAGCAATCTGTGTGCGTGTGTGGGTGTATAATTGAAAAAATTAATATAACCAATTAAACACCTCAAGAGACTCATCAAGAAAGAGAAGACACCAAAAAACATCAGAAATAAAACAGGGAACTTCAATATAGATTCTGTAAACTTTAAAACGATCACATGAGGAAACTATAAACATGTGGATCTATGCAAATACAATTGAAAATTTAGATAAAATGGACAAAATCAGAAGAATACAGCCTACAAGATGGGTGCAAAAAGTATTTTATGAAGTTGAGTTTGTAATTAAAATTCACCAAAAAGAAACTCAAAATTGGTATGTGTTATGACTTATTTTTACAAACAATAAATAAATAGTGTCTGTCTTAACAGGTTTCAAGAGGAACTACTTTAAAGAAGAAGATTGATAAATGTGGTCAAAAGACATTAATAAAAAATTCAAAGACAAACCATTGGATAGACATTTGTATAACTAGTGGAAATCTTGATTTTAGACTACATTAGAAAAGTCCAAAATTTGTATTTCAAATCAACAATAAATACTAACATTAGCAATTAGCTAGGGATTTAAACTTACATTCCATACAAAAATATAGCAATGAAAAAATGTTCAACATAATAAATAGGAAACTGAATGTTGAAATGAGATATTACTATGCCCTTACATAATATCTAAACTTACAAAGAATAACAATACAAAATACTAACAAGAATGGTCATGTAAGTAATTCTGTTACAGTAAAAGTTTATGTAATTTGTACAACTTGTTTGTCAAACTGTTTGGCATCGTCTAGTAAAGCTGAAGATTTACATTCCCTGCAACCTGGACATCCCATCAAAACTCAACTGTGAACATTTGCACCAAGACGTGTACACAAAACATGTTTGGATGTCTAATTACATGATAGTTGAAATATAGGAAATGACCAAACATCCTTTAATGGTAAAATGGACAAATAAATCATGATAAGTCACACAATAAAACAGCTGGCATCACAGAAAATAAACAGATTATCACCAAATCCAATGACATGTATGAGTCTCACAATGGTATGTTGAGTCAAAGATGGCAACACAAGAAAGCAAATGTTATATGATTCACATGCTTGTTAAAACAGAAACATGTGAAACTTTAGTGTCTAGTGAGTTATGTTTGTGTAATAAAATAGAAGAAATAAAGTACCATTATATTCAATATATGTTTAGGAAGGAATGACATATTGATTTTTAGGGAGATGGAAGCTTTTGGGGTTTGAGTACAGTTCTATTTTTTCACCTAAACTGTATCTTGTCATATTGTTGCTTATATTAGAATGAATCTATCATATCAAAAATGTTTTTAAATGACTTTGGGAGTGTGTTATAATATACCCACAATATTTTTTTTAATTTTAAACTTCTACATGGTAGAAGGCTCTGCAATACTAGGATTCCTTTTATAAAAGATGTAGATAATAAACAAAATACTACCAAAGGTTTCTAGATCATCTAAATCAGATACATTATCTATAACATAGCAAACACTAATGTAAACTGTAAATGTAATTCTTCATAAAGGTGAAGAATTCTTCATTTTTTAAAAATTAAAGATGAGAACAGATGAGTTAAAGTAGATGTTAAAAGCTTAGTAAGACTCCTAAAGCTGAAGAAATAAGATTAAGAATCCAGGGAAGGGAGGAGGCATGAGGGTAGGAAAGACGGTAGAATGAGATGGAAATCATTATCCTAAGTACACGTATGAAGACACCAATTGTGTGAATATACTTTGTATACAACTAGAGATATGAATAATTGTGCTCTATATGGGTAACATGAATCGTAATATATATGAAACAAATTAGAATTAAAAAGCAATAAGTCATATATAACAAATTAAAATTTTAAAAAAAGAATCAATAAGTCGTATGGCTTCAAATTAAAACATTTCTGCACAGAAAAGAAAATGAGAGTAAACAGAGAGCCTACAGAATGAGAAATCTTTGGCAGCTACTCCCACAATAAGGGATTAATATCCAGAATATATTAAAAAAACTCGGCAATTTAACAACAAAACAAAAACAAACCCACAAATAACCCCATCATTAAATGGGCAAATGATCTGCACAGACATTTATAACAAGGAGAAATGCAAATGGACAACATACACAGAATAAAAATGTTCAACAGCCTGTGTAATCAGGTAAATACAAATCAAAACTATACTGAAATTTCATCTCATTACAGTATAATGACCAATCAACAGAAATAATAATAATAATAAGTGTGGGCAAGAAAGAGGAATAAAAAAGTCACTTGTCCATTTTTGGGAGGACTGAAAATTTTGACAAGCACTTTGGAAAGCAGTGTGGAGATTCCTCAAAAGACCACCCTAGGACTAAGCACTTAGTATTTATTCAAAAGAACTAAAATCACAATATTACAGTGATAAATGCATACCAATGTTCATAGTCTAGTAGTGCAATTCACAATAGCTGAGTTATGTAACCAGGCTATGTGCCCATTAACAGACAAATGGATAAAGAAAATGAGGTATGTATACAAAATGCAGTTTTGCTCAGCCACAAAGAAGAAGGAAATTATGACATTTTCTGGTAATTAGATGGAACTGAAGAACATCAAGCTAAGTAAAATAAGCCAGACTCAGAAAGCCAAGGGTTGGATATCTCCCTGACATGTGGAAACTGAAGAGAAATAAGGAATTAAAAAGGGAAAGTCTCATGAAAATAGAAGGGAGAACAGAGGACTAGAGGGAGGAGACCAAGGTCAAGAGCAAAGGAATGGAAAAGGGGAAAAACCGTGGGATAAAATTGACCAAAATAAACCATTTGCTTACATGAATGTATTACAAAGAATTCCAATTTTATATGCAATTATAAAGCACCAATTAAAAATAATAAGTATGGGGCTAAGGCTATAGCTCAGTGGTAAAGTGCTTGCCTCACATATGTGAGGCACTGGGTTCAATCTTCAATACCACATAAAAATAAATAAAGATAATGTGAGTTCATCTACAACTAAATAAATATTTTAAATAATAAATAAATAAATAAAAACAAGACCAAAAGAGTAAAGGGAGAGGATCAGGGTACGGATGAAAAAAGCAAAAGGAGATGTACTATGGAATGAAATGGAGCAAATTATATGCAGTTATGAATGTGTCAAAATGAACCCCACTATTATGTATAACTACAATGCACTAATGAAAACATTAAAAAGATGGATCAGACTTTTCCTTCCTTTGCCCAATTTTAAAACTTAGTTATTCAAGCACATGTTTGAATGAACATCTATCATTGAGTATGTGAATGAGGATTCCTGTGTTAGGTGGAAATGGATCTGAAGGATCATCATTATATTTCACAGAGAAAATAATGCTCATAAGGAATATGAAAAGTTTTTTACACCAATTCTTCAGAGCAGACTGAAAGGAAAAAAATGTAGTCCAAGACCTTGATTCTTTATTTAGCAATTGGGACAGGAAAAAAAAAAAGGCAAACAATTTGGAATTATGCCATTAGTCTTGTCTTCCTTTGTATTTTCATGTGCCACATTCACTTTTTCAAAAGATCCTCCAGCATTACCATTAAAATATTCTCAGGATCCAATCACCCATTTTCAGTCTCCCCCAGGGCCATTATTTTGTCTGTGTGTGTGTGTGTGTGTGTTATATAAATTTTAATACTTTCCCTAATTGTTCTCTTCTTATTGTCCTTTAGCTCCTACAGTCTGCTCTTCATATATCAAAGTGACCCTTCAAAAACCACATTGTCCATTCTCCTCTCTTAAATAGGTGAAGAGAAAATACAAGGTCCATGTGGTGATCTTCAAGGTTCTTGTTGGTCCTCCACTCAGACTTTGATCCCTACATTTGTCTTTCATGGCAGAATCTTCTTTCTCTTTCTCAACACAAGCCAACACAGTTTCCTCTGAGTTTTCTCTTACTATTTTATCTTTTTGAGCCCCCCACCATACGTGTATCACCCATTCTCTCACTATTTTTTATCTATTCCCCAATTCTCTCTTATTAATGTGACTATCCTGACCACCCCACCTAAAGTTGTGATGGAAGACATCTTTTACTCAATCCATTCCCTCTTCACCCAATGAATTCTCATTGCTGGACACTCTGTACATTGATTTTCTGTTTTTTTTTTTTTTTCTTGTCAGACTCCATAAAAACAGGTAGTTTTTTTTTCTGCTTTATCCTCTTCACTGTTTGGCCACTATTTAAAATAATACTTGGAATATGGCATTTGCCCCACAAAATGTATCAAATGGATGCATATGAAGTGGAATTCATTTCATGCAAACGGACAATATATAAGCAATTCATTAAGAACCTAGTATACACAAAATTGGAACTCTTCTATGATTTTGAATCAGCAAGATAATTCCAGATTTATGTATTTCAGCTCAAATCACCCATTTATCATCTTTATTTGTGCACACAGACACATACACACAGACACACATACAGATACACACACAAACACACACACACACACAAATCTACCTTTTGCTAGCCATGATGTAGATTTCTACTCAAAGGTAATAGACACCTAACTAAGTCTCAAAATGTTAACAGCTGTCCAAGAAGGTACTGCTGTCTCAAGGAGTGACCATTTAATAAATCCCCACTAACCAAAGGGTCAATGAAGTCCTTCCCAGATGTGTCATGCTATTTCAACCTGCTCACAAATGAGCACATTATTATTAACCACCAGATTGCATACCCTTATATTTATGTAAAACGGATTTGGGGAAACTATACAACTGGGAAGTGTTAGAAAAGTTTCCATAGCCCGTCATCCTGCAAATAAAGCCATTTCAGGGTCATTACGAACATGATGTTAGAGTACATAATTTTCAACTTTTTTCCCCTGATAAAAATAATATTTTTAGAAGACAGCAATATTGGTATTTTGCCCCAGGAAATTTAATTGATAAGCAACTTCCAGGTTTAATTCAACATCATTTAAATAAATGGAAGGTACCTTCCTAGGATACAGTTGTTCCAGTCTCCTCTAACCCAGGTGGTTCTTAAACATTGCCTTATTTGAAATTAAGAGATACTCTATTTTTTAAATTGAAATATTTACTTTGGAGTAATCTTGGCATGCTCATTCAATAAAAAAAATTGTGAAAAACTATATTGGCAATTTTATAACCTAGAATACAAGCATCCTCTGACCCCACATTCTGATTCCCATTCATGAAGAGCACCTCTGATTTTTGCTGACAATGACTTGCTCCTTCCATTTCCAAATACAATTCTGTATTCATGGCAGCAGCATGCTCACAGAAGTTTCTTCTCAAATGAGCCGCCTCTGCTTTTCTCTTGCTTTTTAGTCCCCTTTTCTCTTCCTTCTTCCATTCTCAAGAGAGCTTTTCTTTCCTTCATTCATCACCCCATACCTTCTCTTTTTCCTTTCTCCCTCATGTTTTCCATCATGGTAATAAACAGATTTATTGTATAATGCATATTTAAAATAGAATGTCTAATAGATACGGTAATATCTAAAGCTATACATATTTTGCAGCCTCATCCTGACTTCTAAAAGTAATTTCCACAGTGGCTTTATGTAGCAAAGTGATGCATAATGTCAATGACAACATGTCTTTGGAGAATCCAGGCATGTCACTTATGTTTTCCTCTAGGGCCTTGACTCACCGTTGGAGAACTCATAAGAATTGCATGGAGAAATCTTTATAAACAGATCATAGGGCTTCTATCTAGACCCCACTGAATCACAGTCTTTAAGGAAGGACGATGCTTTAAAATTTTCAGATATCTTTTTGGTCACTAAGGTGGATCCAGTTTCTAATAAGGTAGTTATGAAAAGGCTATTTGTCTATACTATAGAAATTGAACTTTTGAAGGTTTCCTGGCATTTTGTTGAAGTATAGAAATATTCTGTTTGCTTCCCAGAGATCTTGGTCTCCAAATTTATTTATGTATCCCATCAATAAGGCAACTTAGGATGCACAGTACCATTAAATTCATGCTGATGTTTGTCTATATAACTATAACAAAATATATGAGGCAGGTTAGCTTTATAAAATAAAAAGATTTATTTATCCCATAGTTTTGTAGGTTGTAAGTCCAATATCTGCTGGCCCCATTCCCCTCCCAACTGTGGTGAAAGTAAAGTATCTGTGGGAGCAAGAGATAACCTCACAAAACAGGAAGTCAGAGAGAGATTCTAGGTCAGGCCTAGGCTTTCATTAAAATCGTTTTTGCAAGAATTTGCCAGAGTTTCTGGATAAATAATTTAATGCCTTATGAGAACAGCTCCCCAGTGTTCTAACAACCTCTGCTGGTCCCATCTCTTAAAGGTCCCAACATCTCCCACTTATGTCACATTTTGTCCATGTTTGCTCTCAAAATATGAACCTTTAAGGGAACAAATGACATTCAAGTCATAGTAAGACCTCTTAAGGAGCATTGGTGGCACCAGAGAGAGTAAAGCATGCATCAGCTCTGGCCTGACCTCCTTCCATGTACCAGTTTTGCGCTGGTAGTCATACTATCCCCACCCGAACCCTCATTTCACAGTTGAGAAGTCCTGAGGTGTAGGTACACTGTGACATGCCCAACGTCAAGGGACTTGGTAGTAGCAAGGCCTGGAACAAATCCCAGATCGGATTCTCTGCAGAGTGCTCCTGTCACTGCTCCACACAGCTCCCATGGGCACCTGAATGCCCTACTGGTAGCTAGCTCCGTTTGGCAGAGAGTGCCACTGTTTCTGGTTTTGCAGTATCAGTTACTTTCTAGAACCATCTTCCTCTGTCTCTTGTGATTCTCCCGCTTTTTGACCACGTTGAGAGAAAAATGCATATTTGTTCTCTTCATTTTGCATTTGTTTCTCTACTTGCTTCAACTCTGCCAGTGTGATTCCTGCTGCTATCTGTGAGGGGCTTTCTTTTTCCTAATGTTTAAAATATATTTGTGTAACTCAGAGAGCCATGCAAAATTTCTCTATTGAAATTCCAAACCCAACCATGCTGACCTCATTTCAAAATAAGACCAAATCTCAAGCCAGCCAGTTTTATTCAAACCATTCTTTTACATATTTTTATTTATTTATATGAAAATTATTTTATTTTCCTGTGGATATTTTGTATCTGCAAGAGAGATTTTTGATTGTTAATGAGAAAGAGGCATGATAATAACTTACATTTGCACACCACTACACAACCCAAAACTTCTGCAAGCATCTTTCCTCAAAATGTCTGGTGAGGTTACTGGGAAAATTGTTTGACATCTCCCTTACCACACCTGTGCACACACACATACACACACACACATGCACACATGCATGCACACACAAAACCAAGCTATTGAGTCTTTCAAAAGTGAAAAAGTGAGTGGCCCAAAAGCTCAAGGTTGTTAAATAGAACAAAGTTTCCCACTCTCACAATAAGTTGTATTTATCATGAAATTTGGACATGTAGTTTAGCATGGTGAAGCTTGGGCTATCTCTTATTGTGTCAGGTTTCTTTAGCTCTCAGTCTACCTGGGAAACTTACCAAGTAGCACTTTGATGTTATAGAAAGTATGTTAAAGGCTCAATGGCATGGGAAGAATAAATAAGCTTATTCCATTCTAACAGGATTCCTATATTGTTTGTATCCACCCTTTCTTATTTGAGGGCATTTTATTCCTCAGCTCAGGAACTTTTTTTAGTTTGTAATTGAGTCAAACATGTGGGATTTACATGACAGTGTTTAGTTTAGGAATGTCCTTCTCACCTACTTCTGATCAAAAGATATTTGAAGAAATTCAAGAAGATAGTTTGGGCAAGGCTGTCCTTGCTCCTAAACTTGGGTTATTAAAGGGAGATGAACCTTCTTTTTTCTTTCCTGTTGACTTTAGATGTAGAGCCTGGAAGAGATCAACCCATTTTGTTACCTGTCCGAAGGAGGAACTGATTTTCCGCTGGGTTTTCTGGTATTTGATTTTAAACACCCTAACTGACTCCTGTTAATGGCTACTCTTTGCAGGAGAATTCCTATCTAGTTTCTTTTTGCCAGATCCAGAGGTCAGCATATCATAGTCTAGTCATACTTAGAGTCATGACCAGGATTAAAAAAAAAGAAAGAAAGAAAGAAAGAAAGAAAGAAAGAAAGAAAGAAGAAGACTAGTTCTTCCAGTCAAATTACCATGGCAGAAATTTAGAGTGAGGAAAATCAGAATGCTGAACTATGGGACTCAACTCAAATGTCATGTAAATTGGGAGTTAAAAGCAACAAGATGGACTGCCTCTGATCACCCTAGAGTTACTCATGAGTTCAGGCTATAGAAAACCAAAGGCAGCTGTCTGCAAGTGAAGAGAGGAAATTGGCAGAGCTAATGCACAGACAGAGAACGATCCACATGGAACAAGAAATTCCTGGTGCATAGTAGGTACTCAATGTGTATGTTGATTATAATATTGAAAATTAATTGTTTACACATTTCTCACAGACCTTGTATGTGTAGTACAAGTGAATTCTGGGAACATCCGATGGCTACTTTAAAAATAAGATTCCCACTTTTTTGCTTTACCAAGTGTTTTGAAGGTAGTCTCTGGACTGGCCATTTGCTTTGTGATCCTGTTCTAGCAATCATGGCCAATTCAAGCTGAGTATGGGCTTGTATTTCCATTCACTCAGGCTCTTTCAAGGAACACAAGCAATTCCTAAAAGACAATCATTATAGATTACTCTTTAAAATATAACGCAAGAACATCATACAAATATTTATCTATGTAACACCAAAAAATAGGCAACATTAAAGATGAAGCATACCTATAGGAAATGAGCATTAAAATTTTCCGTTTCCTGACTTAAGATATTATAGTATCAAATGTGGACAGAAATGTATTTTTGTCATAAGATCTGAATTGTAAGAATTAATAATCATGATCATTATTAAATGAGTTAAAACACTGAAAGTTAAAGTATAATAAATGCACTTAATTTGAACTTAATATATGTTTTTTTTTTTGTTTTAATTATCCCCTGTCCATATAGAACCACTCTGTTTGTACCTACCTAAGCAGTAATAATTATATCTTTGTATTTCTTCTTAAGGGATATCAGAAGCAAGGACAAGTAGAAAAAAAAGACCATAAAAACTGCATGATGATGTCCTTTTAAATTATGTAAACCTCGTTTTATGTAATACTGTCACTGAACAAATAATCAGTTGGTTGAGGAAGATTAGTGGCTGTAATTATTTATTCATTTTAATGTTTGTTATTAAGCCTTCCTTTTGCTATTTGTGGCCATTATATGATGAAAGATCAATACAAAGAAGATGAGAAAGTGCGGAGATGATGGTTAATTATCAGAAAGGAGAAAGGTAGGCAGATGCCCGGCTCCCTGCTGATAATCCCACTCTTTATCTCACAGATGTTTCTCAAGTCAACATTTTCCTCAGCTTGAAACAATACAGAAAGATAAACAGCTGCCTAGTCCCTTCCCCACAGGTGGGCACATTTCTCACCAATGGGGCGGATTTTGAGGTTTCTGTCCTGTGTCCTACTACATCCTGTGTCCTCAATGCCCAGATCCGCACCTAGCATATAATGTGCGCTCAACACATATTTGCTGAATGAATAATAAATGAACAAGAAACTCATTAGAAAGCATCATATCCTGCCTGGAGGATTCAAATTTTCATTAGCATTTTAAATGTTCTGGTATGGTCTGCATTAAACCAGCCTCCTTATTTTGCCTAAATTTGAGATCAATGGATTTTTCCATTGTTTATGGGTTGCATTTCACAGAAACATGTACAGAAATATTTTTGAGATAATTTTTTTCCAATTGTGGTACATTGTTATTTTCTTTTCCTAATGCCTTATAATCAGGTGGAAAAAATAGTTTTCAGTAAGAGAAGTGAGAGTCCAAACTGACTGTCTGGTGATTCTATTAAAAATGGTCCTTTTTAAACATTTCAGAGGCTACCTTCACCATTCACATGGTTCCTTATCTCCACCTACACTACATTCAGGGCCATGGAACAGCAGGCATTCCTGAGAAAGGACACATACAAGGGAACAGGTCTTCCATGTTTGAAAATGTCTTTGGACACACATAAGTACACACACACACACACATGCACACAAAGACAAAGAAGAAATTACATTATCTGTGATTCCCTGAAATACATTAATTCTATTAATCATTAGGTGAAAAGTATTTATTCTTACAGTCATTTGTTCATGTAGCTCCATTGTCAGCCCCACCATCCATATACCACAATGCATCTCTCCTTAAATAGGCACTTACCATCTTTGCATCTTTGGAACCTAATATTAGTTATATTGCACACTTGTTTTATGATCATTCTTCCTTTATTATTACTTTTTAAAGCTGATATGCAAAATAAAAATGGTACACATCAAGGAATTACCATTTGATGTTTCAATATGTGTATATATTGTGTAATGTTTAGAGTGGACACAACTCTCCTTTCAAACATGATAAAAGATTTTGAAATACTTTCTTTTTTTTTTTAAATATACAGTACATGATCTCTAGTTGTTACCTATGGTTACTAAGTACAATGACACACGGGGACTTTTAATTGCCATCTAGCTATAACTTAGTACCCATTGATCTATTCCTCCCATTTCTTTTCTTTCTCTTTTTCATTTTAACCTCTGTTAACCACCATTGTGCACTCATTTATTATGAGATCAAGATGTTTATATTCCAAATATGAGTATGTGTTTTTATTCTATGTCCCACAACTAGCATACACAACTTTAAATCATTCCAAATCAAGCTGGGCATGGTGATACATGCCTGTAATCCTAGCAGCTCAGAAAGCTGAGGCAGGTGGATAGCAAGTTCAAAGTCAGCCTCAGCAACTTAGCAAGATCTTGTCTCAAAATTAATTAAAAAAATTAAGAATGGGTAGGGGATGTGGCTCAGTGATAAAGGTAAAGTGCTTCTGGGTTCAACCTCAGGTGTCAAAAAAAGTAGGAAAAAATCAAATTAATATTCTATATATTGACATTCATAATATATAAAAGCTACCATGTTAATTTATTTAATCCACATGAATTTTGTGGCATACAAAAGAGCAGAATGGCCCCAACCTCAGAAGGAGGATGCTGCACAGTGTTTCCCCAGGGTTTTGCATTCATCTCTCCAGAATGATCCTGCACAATATTCTTAATACTGATCCAAAGAGAGAACAACACCTGGAGTGGTCTCCTGTTTTGTCAATCACACAGGTTAGATCTTCTTAGGATTTAGGAAAGAAAAAGATTCAAAGAATTTAAAAAGTCACATATAAGTTTTTTTGAAAAGGTTACTCTTCAGACTTAAAATTTTATTTATTTATTTAATTTTAGTGGGAAGATACTAGGGATTGATCCCAGGATACTTTAGCATTGAGTTCCTTACGCAGTCCTTTTTATTTTGAGATGGGGTCTTGCTAAATTGCTGAGGCTGGCTTCAAACTTATGATTATACTGCCTCAGTCTTCAGGGTTGCTAGTATTACATGCATGTTACACTTGTACTCAACCTAAAATTATTTTTACTTGTTGCAGTAGGTCTTTTGGCAGCAGGGCCTGGTCGAGGTTTTGTGATCACAAATTAATAGTGATCTTGATCTGACTTGATATATGATTTTGATTTTACTCTATGACCTCACCTGCCTCAGGGTTAGGAAGGGAGATGAGAAATACATTGTGAAGAATATCCAAAGGCACACACCTTAGGAAAAAGCAAACCAGACACCTTCATTTTAATGACTTGTTCTTAAACAATGGGATTAAAAAAATAGGCCTACTCAATTAGACAACAAAACAAGTAGGTTATCTCTGTGTTTTGGGCCAGTCACTTGAATTTCAAATCATCAGTTTTCTCTTCTGCGACATAAGAATAATAGTACCCGTCTGGTATGCTTTTTGTACGCATTAATAACACAGTTATGCAAAGGTTTTACTGTTGCACTGGCTGCATGCTAAGCAGTCATTATCACTTGAACTTTGTTTTTTAACATACAGATCACTGGCCATTTTATTTCAGTGACATAACGAAGATTATCAAGCTAAGTAAATACTAAGAGATGATAGTGGCAGTTTAAATAATCGGTAAGAATCATGTTCAAACTATTCATTTCATTGTAATAAGAATTGAAATATTAAATAATGAATTTACTGAATACTGATATGTACCTCCTGACTGGACTCTGTGGTGTTTCAAAATTCCATTTCATTTCATATTTCACTCTAACTCTACAGTGACATCATTTTGCTATCCTTATTTTGCCAAATAAACTCAAGTAATAGATATGTTATTTTTTAGTCTATGTAAGCATGGTTGTTTCCCGGGTTCCATAGTGAGCATTTTGATTTTGAAAACGTGACTACACTTTTATTTGAATTTTTCTCTTTTAACAGTATTTAAAAAAAAACATTTGTTGTTGTTTGTTTTTCTATCCCTTTTGTTTTAGGAGATGAGCACACACAATAAAGCCTAAAAATTACAAAGGGTCAGGGAGAGTGCTTGCTTTTTGTGGTCCATGATGTACATTTTTGTTTTTTAACAGAGAACTGAGTTGTACAGCAAACAGAAATTACTTCGGCAAAGCTGTGTGGAGAAGAATCTAAACTCTTTCTGTTGTCTTTACTTATGCTCCTGTTTTATTAAGGGATCAGAATCTATGTTCATTTTCTTCTCAGTCACTGTCTTCACAGGGACATGGCTTAATCTCCCTTTCATTCTCTTGATGTTTCTGGTAGATCTCCTTGTCTTCTCAGCATTGAAGTTCTAAAATGTCCATTTCCATTCCATTTAAATTCTCCGTCTCATGTCAGACTGAATGCTCCTTTCCCCCTGCTCTCTCTGAAGCATATGGGCTTGAGCCCTAAAGACTGAGAGCATAGAAAATCTGAGTTTAGTAGTATCAACCTCCACTTCTCCTTCCTGGTCTCTGGGGCTTACCTGTTAACAAGAGGGAAAGGAGAAGCAGAAAAGGAAAAGAATCACTCCCACTGATGCCTTGTTCTATCGGGCGTACAAATGTTCCTTCTATTCTGTGAATTCATTGTGAATTCTTTGGGGAACTGGCTGGATATCTCACTCTACATTGCTGCTGTGGGTGATCTGGTGTAACCCCTGCCCTCCTGTGCTGCAGGCCTTGTAATCTACTCCACAGATTCTTACTCCTGAAATGTCCTTGACCAGTGACCAACGTTTTAGGGTTGGGTACTGGCAAGATGGCTCAAACCCGGCTACCTTTCATGTGTCTCTTTTAGCAAAGAAACACACAAATATCTTTGCCAAGCCAAGCATCAGAACATTTACTTGTTCATTGAGGCTCCTTATCTCCTCTCTGTCTTTCTAAATCTATCTTCTCAGTTAAGCTGCAAAAACTCTGCTTATACATATATTCAACAAAGAAAAAAGAAAAAGAAGCCTACTCTTCCTACTATATCTGATAGTCCATGATTTCTTTCTGTGTGTGTGTGTGCGTGTGTGTGTGGTGTTGGGGTTTGAATCCAGGGCCTTGTGCATGTGAGGCAAACACTTTACTAACTGAGCTGTATCCCCAGCCCCCATGATTTCTTTCTAATCCTTGCAACATGTCCAATCATGGTGGGGAGAAATGCCTGTCCTCCCCACTTCCTTGTCTTAAAGAATCACCTCATACTTCTCCTTACTCCTTCTAGACAATCTCCATGAAATCACTCTCTATTTCATGTAGGCTGGAGGAGGTGAGAGGAGGGGTGTGAAAGGAGGTCTCCTGCTTCTTGGAAAGGTATCTGTCTCCTAATTATTACATTATGAGTTTGTCTCTCCTCTTAAGGCCACTTGCCAATTCTAAGATGATAGAAAAATTCTTACTCAACATCCTGATGATCACAAAATAAATAAGCAAACATAGCAAATCCTATATGCTAGTCTATATACATATATAAATATACCTATGCCTATGCATATATATTTTTATTTATTTATTCTTTTTTTATTGATAGAGAAGTGTTCTCCGCTGAACATCATACTGTTGAATTCTTATAACTTCCAAATGTGAACAGCTAATGAAATCAAAGCCATAGGTTAGTATTTAGCATTTATATAACACATGTATTTGCAAAGTACTTTAGAATAATTCAATCCTTAATCCCCATAACAGCCCTCTGAGGGAGGCCCAGTTCTCATTCCCTTTATGAAAGAGGAAATGGACACCTGGAAAGGTGTCCTGACGTGCTACATGCTGATTGGTGGCAGTCACCGATTAATGCACAAGGGTCTTGACTTGGAGGAGTGTTGCTCATCCTTTAGGCCCTAAAGAATGAGATTTCTTAATAAACCTGTGAGTCATGGAGAAGAGGCACAGACTGACTCTGATTTTACTAGGCTGTTTCCACTGCATCTCATTGATGGCTTAAATCATCTTACTGCGGCTGAACCCTTTTCAGCAATAAAATAAAAAGTGTATTAAGTGCTAAATTCTGCTCATAACTGGTATTTCTCATTGACTGCAAGTTTATGGAAGTTGTCAACTTCAGAGACCAAACTTATATGAAGGCACTCCAGCCTGTGTAGGTAGATGAATTGATCTAGTCAGAAATGACAAGGATAAAATTAACAAATTTACCAATCTCTTGGAGCTGAGGCTACATTTGCCAGTTTTCATACTCTGGGACCATCTCCTTACAAAACTCCAGAGTTGAAGCATCCATCTTCTCACCTGCAGTTCTGGTTACCTAGATATCTCAGTTTTAGATACAAACTTGAGATCACCATAGCAACCAATTAGTATTTATGTTGCCAAGACAGCATGCAGAGAAAAGGGGAAGCAGGATGTGCTTACTCATTTTTATGTGATCTCAATGGAGAAAGGATAAAATGCTGATTCCAGTTTCCAAATTCCCATTGACTGCCTTCATCCTAATTTATGTTCACATCTGTCTTTTTCCACAGGTAATCTACTTGACAGCAAAGTACTTACGGTATCTACAATAAATTCTACCATGTTAATAGATGCAGAAAGAAGGGAGAAGTAGTGAAATAATTACATTTCCTGGCATGCTGACCTACTGTAGAGTCCTTCTGTTCTAAAGACCCCTGGCATTCAAGATCTAAGCCTTTGTCTTACCATTTTTGAAAGAATATCAACCTCCAATGACGTACCCACTTGTCCTGTAACAGAATGTAAGCAAGTGTGGTGTTTTTTTTTTATTCACCATTTGGCCACATTTTAACCTCCTTAGTTTAATTTATGCTGAGAGTCAGAAAGAGCATCTCATCATAGAAAGAAAATGGGTCAAGGTAAGATCCAAATCCCAGCTTCAGTACTATCCAACAGAAGGGCCTCTGGCATTCTGCTAAGCTTGCCTGGCTTAAAAGGAAGCCTAGGAGTTTATTCCTAGGGCAAGTGAATGTCTGGGGATTTGCCAAGTAAGTGCTCATTAAAGAATACAAAATAATTCTGAATAAGGTATTTTTTGTGTGTGTTAGTGTATGTGTGTGTGTGTATTCTATATTTATCAGTTTGTTCTCTTTCAAAACTATAGTTCTTGAGGGGGAAATGGTGTCTAAAGCCTCCCTACAATGAGTGTGTAGCAAATCCAACAGAACACATGCCACAAAGCTTCCACAATTACATGGCTATGTGGATATCACGATATCATCAATCCCCAGTGGGACTAGAGGAAATCCCCCAAGCAGCACAACTTCTCCCCAGGTTCATCCTAAAGCAGTTCAGCACCCTTTGGAATTAATGAAATAGACTAAGAAACTATTACTCTAAAAAGCTAAGTGTCTATGTAGTTTGGATAAATTGAGTAAAGAATTAAAATTTCCCTTCCATTCAATTTGTTGTAGACTGTTTTAATGGCAAATAAATGATAAAAGCCCTGTTTGTAGACCATATAGGAAATGGAGCAATCTTTTTGGTTTGGGCTGTTTGACTTCAGTTTCTTTTGACAAATCAAGTAAAGCAATTAGTCAAATGAACTGACGAGTTACTCAAATGAATTTCAGTTCATGTCGTAGCTATTGTAAAATATTCCCAGCAAACCACTGCCTGCATAATCCCCACCAGCACACTGTCCCTACCCATCATAAACATTCGAGGTACTGTCCTTCCCATGAGTGACCTCCACAATTTGACTATAAACACGGATGCCATGTCCAACTGCCATCTCTCCTGCATCCACTCTCTGCTCCCTTCCACCTCGCGATGATAGCATTATGATAGATATTAACATGGGGAATATTTATTAAATGATTGCCAATGCCAAAATCATGCCGGCAATAAACACAACCACATAAAGCCCAGCTCAGTTGAGTTTAATTGATAGAGAAGAATCATCTGCACTGTTATTTGTTACATAATTTCTTTCTCTGTTTTTCTTCCTATGTACAAAGACCCTTAAGACTTTAACATTTACTATATGCACAGGTTGTGTGTGTGTGTGTGTGTGTGTGTTTAATGGAAAAATTGTAAAGTCAAAATGGTGAATAAATCCTGTGATACTTATTTCTATCAATTACTGTGTATGAGAGGTTTTTCAAAATTTTCAAAATGATCATTCTTTACAATAATTTAGACTACTTTGGACAAGGTTAAAGATTTTTGAGTGCCAGATTTTTTTTCTGAGTTTTTCCCCCCTTTTTGGTAGTAAGTAGTCATATCTCAAATAGAACATTTCTCTTCTAAAGGCCAGCTGGTTTGAATCTAGAATAATTCTTTCTATCTAAATCTCCAGTGAGGAAAAATATGTTGGAATTATGTAATTATATTTAAGGAAGAATAGAAGGCATTGTCTGCCTATGAAAATCCTCCTACATCTATTATGAAACTAAATTCAGGAAAAATAATTCAAAAGAATCAAAAGCAACAAATATATTTTAATACCTATAATGGGCAATGCCATTTGCATGACATTATAAAATATGTAAATATGAACATTATTAGGCAGCCCCTTGTTTTAGGATCTAGTTAATTATTTGAGATACAGGATCTAAAAGGGTGAACAGTTAAACAGTTCTAAGAAGTGAAAATACCCATCCAAGGTAAGTTACCTACACAATGTAACTCTAAGGGCTAAAGAATAAGACAGTATGAGCATTAAATGGATACAAGCTCAGAGGTGGGAAAAATCATTTCAGATGGGGAGTGTTCAATCCATTCATCCCTTACAAGCATTTCTTAAAATTGGACCACGTACTCCCTCAGGGAGAACTTTGTGGAAGGAGAGGATTAGAGCTTGGCTTCCTGGAATGTAGACTGTATGTACCAGTAGCTTAGAACTTATCACAGAATGCCCTGTACTGTTGCTTACGTTTTTAGAAGTGTAAATATACAACATTGGCAATAATAATAGCTACAGTAGCTAAACATTATGCAAATAGTTCTGTATACGTAATCTCATTTAATTCTTCTGATAACAGTTTAGGATCCATATTGCTAAATCCTGTTTAAGTAAGAAAAATTTGGGCTTAATAAGAATTAATGGCCTGGATGTAGCTCCACGGTAATAGATCCATGAGTTCAAAGGCGTGCATGGCATTACATGGAAGTCTATATTCTTAACCACTTACCTTCGGTGCTTCCAAATCTACATTATGAATTCCATGATGGCAGAGCCAATGCCTTTTATGTATTGATAAGCTCCCCGGTGACTGAGTGTGATTCTGACACTAAGACTTACAATGAGTAGCTTTGTCATTAATTCTTGCATAAATAACTATAGACTCTGGAACTTTAAGAAATAATACTTCAAACATGGAAGTTAGGTTAATGGCTTCTTAAATTAGAGTGAAGTGAGGAGGACTCTACCCTATTCTAGACATGAGCCTATGAGGAAGTGATTTACATATGCTCTCCCTCAAGTTTTAATCTTTAAAATGGATAATAACAATACTTACCTGATTATGTTGTTAGGATTAAGTGACAATGTATGTCAAGCACCTAGAACCAAGCCTAACATATAATAAGTGATCAAAAATATTAACTTTTACCACCAATCTCTGGTCTTTGGAGACATTTTCATTCTTTTTGTAATGGCAGAATTTAATAGTTGCTCACTATCTATTCCTCACTAATTTTTCTATACAGTAATAGTAACCTGAAATGATAAAGCAGGGTTTGCAGAATAACTCAGGAGTGAAAGAGCCAGACAGAGACAACAAAACAAAATTTAATAAACAGGACTGAACTACATCTCAGAGTCCATGCCTCGGGTCAACTCCCACCCTTGGTGAATCTGACACAAAGTTTGGAGATGAAAACAGATTCTTTCTTTGCTGAAATTCCCAAGAGCATTTAAGCTTGGAGTTCCTTTTAAAGTTGTTTTATCTGCTTTTTAGAAAGAGTATGTGTGTGCCTATGTGTGTGTATGTGTGTGTGTGTGTATGTGGATTTAGCATATTTTTCTTTCCTAGAAGTTGAAAACATGACCTAAAGTATTTTATCCGTTCTTTATTGTGGTTGTTTTGAATTTTTTTGAATAGTTCAGTATTATTTTGGATATGATGGGTGGAAGCCAGAGTAGGCTGCTGTCTCAGTGTCCTTGTCATTCAGTATTCAAACTGACATACTTTTGACATGGAAATCTTTAAATGAAAAATCAAGATCTATTCAGCTTTCCACATATTACGAAGACTGTATCTATAAAGTACCCTGAAAGTGCGATTCACACAAGGACTAAAATAAAATACCTGGAACTAGTTCTTTGACACTAAATAACCAATTAAAATGTAGCAGATTGAGAAAAATAACACTTTTTTAAGCCATAGATATGCAGAATTATTTCTGCCTCCCTATTAGCCAATCAATCCATCAATCAAACCTATACCAAAATGCTATGTTTAGTTGCCTACCAAATTTTTTTTTTGTTGTTGTTGTTATATTTTCTGCACAGGGGATTGGACCCACAAGCACTCTACTCCTGAGCTACACCTCCAACCCTTTATATTTATTTTCTTTATTTTGAGACCAGTCCTAAGTGGTTCAGGCTGGCCCTAGAATATGAGATCTTTCTACCTTAGCCTTGCCAGTTGCCTGGATTACATGTATGCACTAGCAGGCACCAGTGCATAATGAATTCTTGGTCTTGAATATTGCTGTGTGAGAAATGGAAGAGAGGAAAATAGTTAACAGTATTGATTGCTTATGCCAGAAAAAAATAGTTATAAATTACATTGTTCTTGGGGCTTTTCTAGAATGGGGTGAAGATTAGGACCTGATAACAGGAATCAGGTTTCTTTGGCTCTTTTTCAGTGAATAATAAGAAGAACCGCAAATTTCCTCCTATAAATTTGAGAATCCCTGAGGAGCAACCAGTCCTCTGAGGAGCTCCATCCTCTGGGCTGGTACTTGCAGTAATTCTTTCCACTTTGACCCCTCAGGTTTGGGCTGTGAAACTTTGGTCACAGTCTTCCTTCTCAGCTTCTTTCTTTATAATTGTTTTTGAAAACATCTTTCCAATGTTTCTGATGGTTTTTACCCCTTTATCTCCATTAAAACAACTCCCATCTTTTCTTTGTGTCCCCCTAGATCTGGTTTATTATTTATGGTTTATTATTTATGGTTTTTCATTCCATCTCTTGCCTTCCTCATGAACTTATCTATGAGATTGGTCACATTCTCAGCACCTTTCTTGACTTTTAGCTTCCCCTCATATCCTACATGTCAGTCAGTCCTACCAACTATGACTTTAAAATGTATTCAAGTTGTAATTGTTTCCACAAATCATGATTGCAACAGTTAGGTCCCAAGGAGCTCTTTGCTATGTTTGAATCACATCAATAGGCTCCTGAATAAGCCTCTCCCACTTGGTTGACTACAACCTTCTCTAATAGATGATTCTTAAATTGATTTTATCTTTTTGATTGATGAGTTTAGGCCATTAACATTCAGAGTTATTACTAAAATATGATTTGTATTCCTGACCATTTTGATTTATTTTTTGTTTTTTTAACTTAGTTTCTCCTTTGATTGACTTTTCCTTTAGTGTATTTCCTCCCATTGCTGCTGGTTTTCATTTTGTTTTGTTTTGTTTTTTTCTTTTTCTTTTTTTCATTTCGTCCTCACGGAATATTTTGCTGAGAATGTTCTGTAGTGCAGGCTTTCTAGTTGTGAATTCTTTCAACTTTTGTTTATCATAGAAGGTTTTTATTTCATCTTTAAATCTGAAGCTTAGTTTTGTAGAATATAGGATTCTTGGTTAGCATCTATTTTCTTTCAGAGCTCGGTTATTCCAGGACCTCTTGGCACTGAGGGCCTGGGTTGAGAAATCAGCTGAGATCTGAATTGTTTCCCCCCTATGTGATTTTATCTATGGGAGATTAATACAATTTTTTTAAATGCAGATCTGATATATCATGCTTACACTTAGAGCCTCACAATGATGCCCTGATTTTTGAGGATAGAGTTATTTATTCTTCTGTCCTTGCCTACACTAACAGCCTGATTTTTAATCCTCCATTCACTCCAGAGTCCACTTGCAGGCCAGGGTAAACTTCATGGTACCTAGAGATGCTAGTTCTCTCTTTGATAACAAAGTGTACATCCTATTCCTGTATCTAGAAGGGCTTCTTTACACTCAGTCTCCTACCACACTTCAGTTCTACCTTAAATTAAGTGATTTTTGGGGAGGTGGTCTCACCCTCACTCCCCACCCACAATCCTGCATGAAGTATTTCTCCTACATGGTCTCATGGCACCCTGGACACCAGGACTCATGCCACATTATCATCAACTGTTTACTGAGTCCTATATCCCACTGTAAAATAATAAGGCACCAACAACATCATGAAGTGCATGATGCTCAGTTAATATCAGAAAAGTGAATGAACAATGCAAAGTGCTGGTATCTGCTACTCAGGCTCCTAATTCCCATGCCTTCTGAAAGCAAAAAACACCACTATCAGCTGAGAAGACTGAAGGCCAAGGCAGAATGCATAACACCAGAAGAGGAGTCAATGCCTCTTCCTATAATTTTCAGAGTCCGTGGCCACAGAGGTGGGCACCAAATCCTGTATTTTATCACATGGAAAACTTCTCAAAAGGAATTTAGTTAAATAGGACTTTAACTGGTTTGTTCCTTTTCTTACAATTCAAACATTGGTAAAGGGGACTTAGAATAGAGAATAATTTAATTTCAGATGTAAAATAATAATTCATTGTATATCATTTCCTCTCTTGACTATCTTTACACTTGTCTGGAAGATTCAACTTTTGTTTTCCTGGGGTCAATATTTACTAGGATGACACCAAGTGCACAGTGAAATAAATCTTTATCATTTTTTAACCAACTGAATGTCTCCCTAGTCTTCTGGAAAAGTTTAAAGTTGAACATGGATCAAAATACATAGGAATCATGTACTAAAGTCTGTATCTTACTTATGGGGATTACAAAGGCTCTGATCCTATTTCCATGCATTGACATTATTCTTATACTTTATGCTGGTTTTCTTTGTGGCAAAACAGAAGAGCTATAGGATATTCTTTAGTATTTTTTTAGTCAAAGATATCCACTAGAGAAGATTTCAGGATATCTGAATACTTGTTTGAGATATGGGCAAATCAGCTGAGGGGAATTCAGCAAATTAAACACCTCAGTGAGCCCATTTTATCATTTGGAAAATAATGTGATTCCATTAGATGATTACTTGCTTCCTTTTTTAAATTTTCGTAAAATTTCATGAACTACTGATCTCTTTTCTCAAAGACTCATCAATCTGTTTAGAGAGGTAAGGCTTTACACAGAAACCATAAAAATATATCATATAATTAAAGATTGATGGAAGTTCTTGAAGTTACAACAGAAAGTGGCACAGGATAAGTAGAGAGATTCAGAAAAGAATTTAGAGCATCTTGACACAGCTTTCTACAGAAACAACAACTGTAAGACACACTCCCACAGTGATTTTGTGAATATCAGAAAAAGACCCACATATCAACTCTCATTCATACAGGGGTCCAATTTGGCCAGGGTCCATTAAAAAAAGCAATTAACATAAATAATAGTGAAGTCCCTTGAAATCTATGAAAAGGGATTTAGCTCAGAGATTTAACCTACAGTCTCAGTCCTTAAATTGGCAAACGTTCACCTATCAAGAAATTCAGCTATACAGAATGACTTATGTCTATGGACTTTGAATAGTGACAGCTTTACTTTAATAATAATAACCACAGTGCCGGAAAAGGAAAAGACAGATGGACTCCTACTTCTATGCCTTACCATCACTCCTCCTGATTACTCTTGCTTATTTTGAGCATCGACAAAACGGCATGGCAGTTATCATAGATCTTTGCATAGCATTGATTCAAGTGTGTGTTGAAACAAGCCTGCTCCTGTGTAATTCATTTATATCACTAGCTCATACCTGCCTCTTCTTCCCTTCCTTCGATCTTACATATCTCCAAGATGAGCATTTATCTTACTTTGCTCTCCTGTTCCTCTTCTGTTGTCAGTCTAGCAGGTGTTCTTTTCAGATTGCTTTCATCCTTCATTATTCATTTTGGGTCCCTTTCTACTTTTGTGTCCGTTTTTATCCACCACCCCCCTTCTTTTCCTCCCTACCTCAGGCATCAGAGCCAACCATTTGTCAGAAATGTTTGCAACTATTTGTTTGTGGTTATTTCCCCTTTAAACCAGGGCTTAGAAAATCCACCTGGTGAGCTCTTCCTTGTTTTTAAGGGAAGAAAGGCTCTCTATGCTTAGGAGAATGAAATGAGGACTGTTCGTATTCACACCTGCTCCAGGCCTGATCCCACAATTCTTCTTTGGTGGTCCTGTTTGGTTCTGAATAACATCACTGCTTTTTTTTATTTTTTAATTTTTTTCTTCAGCAATAAATTTGGCTGAAGAGTTTTTGAAAGTACGTGGTCTCAATTTTGCCGTTTCCATAATTTAGAAGTTCCTTCCTTTAAAGTTTATTTAGCATTTGGCAAGTTGTTAGTGTTAAGAATCACACTGAAGTATTTAAATAAGTGTGCAAATACATTTCTTTATGAATTTCAAATTGCTGCTTATGGAGCGACTGTCAGGAGACCCACCCCTACCCTTTCAAAGAGATTCAAAACCCACCAGCTGTATCTCATTTGCTTCTAATGTAGCAAAACCTGCTGTTTCAGCATTTGGGGGATCAGAAAGGCATACCCATTCACACCAGAAGGTAACCAGGGCACAGCCTTTGGACCAGTAAAGGGTTCCAGATTCAACTCTCATTCATACAGTGGAAAAACATGACATCCACCTTTTGATATAGTTGTCAGGCACGATACTGTCAAGTGGATGCAGATAACCCTTACTTTAAAAAAAGAAAAGGAAAACTTCCAGGCATTTGGAGAAAATACTTGATTCAACTTGTTATCCAATTCTATCCCTTATATTTGCATACATTTGTACTTAACATAACCTTTATGGATGCCAGAAGTGTATACTTTTTTGGATGCATCCTTTTATCATTATGAAATTTTCAAAACTTCTGCAGTCTTATTCTTGATAGTATCAAGACCCCTCTCCTTTATATGTATATATGCATATATTTGTGTGTGATATATATGTATTTATAGTTAACAATTTATTTTATTTGTTATGGAATTTAAAGTAACCGATTCTTATAACAAGAACAGCAGAGTTGCAGGAGGCAGGCTCCGAAGACTAGAGGTGTGGACTCACTGTTAATAACAGTCTCTGTGCTGCAGCTTTTCTGAAACCTGTCAGTCCTTACTTCAAATTCTGAGCACTTTATTTTCCAGTTTAGCCAAGTGCTGTAATAGTGCCCCTGAATTTCAGACTTTTTTCTTTTTTTTTGTCTTTTGATCTGGATATATGCAGCAGCATGAATTGACTGACAACAAAATTCTTTCCATTTTAAAATAAAGATTTCCAATTTATTTTCTTCTGTAGTTGTAAGTCAACATTCTGAGGTGGTAGGGGGAGCAATTCGTACTTTGCCTGACTCAGAAATCAGCTTTTCATCATTTGGGGATTTCTGCAGAATATGTGTCATGTTATCTACAACCTGGACACAGATAGCACTTCATACTTCTATTAACAATTGATTCTGTTGATTTTTAAAAATACGTTTTCAAAAGACATCCATATTCCTATCCAATGTCTCTGTAGTTTTGACTTCTAACCTATACTTTTTTTTGTCTTTTTCAAAAGTAGAAGGTAACAATATTAGATGCTTTTTCTTTGTAACTTTTGTATGACCGTTTGAAGTTGTACATACCTGAATAGTATGAGGACATGCATGTAAAATTTCCTCGTTGATGAACACAGAAGTTTATCCATTGCAATCACTGAGGGTGCTTTCATACTTTTTTCACTGAAATGGTTAACACAACAAAATGTTTAATGAGTATCATTATTCAGTGGAACATTTGGTCTTCTCAAAAAATATGTCAGGTATTTGAATAAAAGTTCATTACAGCATGGTTGACATTCTCTCCATTGTCCATATATCTGTAAAACCAGGATGGGGTGTTTATCCCCATGGATAATTTATTTTTTCTGCACAATTGTCCATTCATCTTTAAAGACCACAGGGCATAGCTCTTCATTGTGTTTGTCTGCCCAGATTCTTCCTTTCCCCATTCATATTTTGTCTCTGAAAGAGTTTTGTCAATGAAATATTCACTGGAAGCAAGATGAGATGGTTCTGAAGTTAGGAAAACTTTATTTCAGTTTACATTTTCAGTTATTGATAATGGTGTTTCAGAATATGTAGCACCCCAAAAGTTGAATGACTTTTGTCTTATTATTTATTTATTTATTTTTATATTTCATCTCTGGGTATCACATATTCTACAAGCAACAGTGATGAGTAAATACACCAACTGTTTATGGGTAATATTTGAGCACCACAGGGTGTCACTTAGATGGATCTGTGTACTACTCAAATGAAAAAAAGCAACATTAGAAGAAAAGATTTGGATTGAAGAATAGTAGAATAGGTTACTTGAATTTCCTTTATAGTTTTCACATCCATGAAATAAGAAAAAGTTAATAGTATTTTTAATTATAAATAGAGTAGGGGTGGATAAAATTTCCAAATATTAGAGAAAACATAATCCCACATTGCCCTATTGAAATCCCCATTTATCCTCTAATTGTTTCAAATGACTGATTTTAGGAATAACTTCTGCAGCCTTTCAGACAAGTTTATATACTTATATTTTTCTATCAGAAAAATTTCATATTATTCATGCTGATGAGAAAATTGTCTTTCAATTTTCAGAATTGTTAGATGATAATGAAAATCTTTCACTGACATGCACAGAATTCTCCTTATGTTAAGTAGCATTAGACAATATCCTCCTAAGAATGTGCATTCCTGTAGCATACCCTTCCCATATTGATGGACACATAGATTGTCTTCAAATATCTCTTACTTTAAAGAATGGAAAGTTGAACACCCTTGGCCATTTCTGTTGATTATTTTTTTGTAGAACACACAAATGAAAGTAGAATTATAAGGCCAACTTTCAAATGAAATGTATTTAAAGTTTTTATGTTGTAAATTTCCTTCAAAATATGCTTGAAAATCTACTGTCCTACCAATAATATTGTCTGATAAAGTTACATATTGTTCTTTTAATTTTTGCCAATCTATAATAAGTTAATAATGTTAACTTACTATTAAATGTGTACCTTAGCTACATATCTAATGTATATATTTTTATTGAAATACCTGTTCATACTCTTTATTATTACTCTTGAAGGTTTTATTTTGTAATTGATTTTGGGGCTCTTTACATGTTAGGGATATCTATCATTTTCCTATTCAAATCATTACATACATTTTTGCCAAATGTATTCATTGTTCAACTTTGTTTTTAGTGTCTAGTATCAATGCAAAGTTTCTATTTTTCCTTCCATTGTTTCTGCAGGAAATATTAAATAAAAGTAGAAATCACCCTAATAACAGTTAAAAATAAACCTATCATTTGACAGAATATGAAAATTGCTTGTTTTCTTTCACAATAACTCCAGTATACAAGAATTCATTTGAATACAGTGAAAATTAAAAGTAATTTGCAACTGAAACCTCTTTTGACCCCTACTCCACTATTTTGCTGGTGGGAGATGGGAGAGGAAGGACAAAAACATAGTGTAGTGACTGGCTTGAATATAAACATCAGGCTTCACTATTAATACACTTAGCGTGTGCCTCCCCTCAGGGTTGACTGTAAACAATGTTGGATCCCTGCAGGCAACTGATTTTGCCACAAAACCTTGGATTAGTAGGAATTCAATTACAGTTCACAAAGATATTGTGAGGGGGGAAAAAGTGAATACAGCAAAACTGTTTTATGTACTCATTTCAGATAAATCTAAATGTAGGAAATGAAACATTGACCTTGGGTGATCTTACAATGAAGAAGTGGTCCTTTTGACTTCAGACTGTAAATGCCAAAGTCACAGGGACACAAGGAAGTAGGAACCATTAACTCTTCAAATTCAAATGGTTTACCTTGTTTTATTGTCTTTTAGGCCTCAACTGTTAGAGAAATAGGTCACTACTCACCTTTTTAAAATCTCTGTAGAGTTAAATTATTTAATCTGCAAGAACCTTTCCAATATCAGTTCTTTAAAGTTTAGTCAAAAGGACACAAATATGTCAAGTCTAGAACAAGCAGCTCACAAGCAAAGAAAAATTTGAGAAACTTATTCCCATTTTTATTTATTTATCTATTTATTTACCTTCCTCCCTTCGGACCAAAATGTACTTGATTTTGTTTTAGAGAACTGCATACTAATTTCATCTTAGCAACATTTTTGGGGAAGTTACTATTTTTGTTGTGATAAATTCACAGAATTTGAATAATTGTAATGAATTGATCTTTTAAGATGATTATATATTTAAAGCAATCACTTTAAGAGATTATAGACTATAAATTCTTAGTGTTTTATATGTATCACAATTTTTTTAAATGAATAACAAAACAAAATGTATAAAAAAATCAAAAAAAATATCGCTTCTCGGCCTTTTGGCTAAGATCATGTGTGTAAAAAATCAAAAAGAACTTTTTAAAATTTCTTATGTATTTATTTACTTATTTACTTATTACCTATAAGAGGTCTGGAGTACCCTGAGGAGAGGACCTCACGTCCTCAGAGACAATTACTTGGTTTATATTTTTATCTTCAATACACATCAGTGCAAACTCCAAATACGTTGGTCACCTAAATAATGTGCATCATGCCTATTTTTAAGCCCTTCTGCTATTATCTATTTTGCCAAACATTTATTTCTTTGCAGGTAAAATGCCAATTCTTGCTTGGATGACAAAATGTGAAAACCAAGAAAGCGCAAGTAGGCGCCCTTCCTTGAACCTCCTGGTAGTGGAGGTGCATGACCTGCAGGTTTACTCACCTAGATTAGCTAGAAGTCAGGCAGCTGCCTGTACTTTAAGGGAAAGGAAATCAACTTAGAACCTTCTAGATGGAAACTCTGCCCTTTTGCTGCTGCCTTTCCTCCTAGAAAACAAGTTAAAAGGAACCATTGGCCAGGTTAATTGACTTACAAGTGTGTCTTTTTAATAAGTGTCATAAAGTATGTCAGGCTGCTGAAACTTGCTTTCAGTGCGTTTTTTAAAAAACTGTTGTCAACCAGATTAAAGTTTATTGTTCGCATGTACGTTCGGTTTTCAGGTGGTAATGAAAGACACTGAATTGATTTGCCATGCGTAAAGGGAGAGGGGTTGTGTCCTTTGCTCTCTCTCTCAAAGTGCCTTTCCCTCTGGCATCCGGGCTGCTGCCTAGACTGTCCAGCTCTGAACCTCTCCACTTGCTCAGGGGCTGCCGCTGACTTTTCTGGGTCTTCAGACAGTGATTCTCTGAGGAGTGGCTTCTCCACCGTTGATTCACTTTAAAAATCAGTGTTTTGAATAGTGGAGTGTTTGGAAATGAATCCCTTTCTCCCTCAAATTAGACAGCTTTAGAAGGAAAGCTTTTCTCTTGGTTTTCATTGGTAGCTATTAACACCAAGAGACTGGGCTGTATGCAAATTTCACAAATCAGTCAAAAGCCTTTATTCAGGAATGACATTATAGTTCTGATGAGCCCACTCTCCTGAGGGAAAATGAGCCACTGAACAAAAGAGGGGGACTAGTCTTATATACCTTGTGGGTGATTTAGTTAAGTGTGTTAGTGTGGGAACTCAGAAATTTGGGTCTTTGGGTTGAGGATGATCGGTGGCCAGCACCTGGAGAGATTTTTTTATCTTGGAAGAGATTAGTGTTTCCTAGAGACTATCATTCTAAGTTTGATGAAATACTTGTTCCCTGCCTGTGGCCAGCATCTGGGAAGGATTTATCTTGGGAGAGATGCAAGCTATCAATGTATGACTTTTTCATTCCCTTTTCCCAGGTCTCACTATTTTGGGGCTTTTCATTTTCTATATCCAATAGCAGCCATTTCTATTCATGTAGTCAGCGCCCCTGCTTCCCACCAAGTTTCAACTTGACCTTTACAGCTCTGCATCCCATGAGCAACAGCTTCACAAAAGCACCTAGAGCAGGATTTGGGTAAAGGGAGTCAGTTTCACTTGCCAAACATCCATCATCTTCCAAAGTTCAGATAGGTAAAAAAGAGGAGGATGAAGTCTCTCAGTGGTCACTTCAGGGAAGCTTAGTAGGCTGTTAGCAGGTCCAGATGTAGTCATTCTGGAATTTCAATCTTCAAATATTATTACTGTGATTCTACAAAAAATACTAAACTGATGCTTTAGTCTTCCCCTTAGGGTTCAATCTGACATAAAATGTGTCTACAAATGAGGAACCAGCAGACCTGGCTGAGGGCAGACAGAGGATGGGGTGCTTTAATTTCTCATTTTTCTGAAAAATCTCTGGGCCATTCTTTCCCTACAGGACTTGCTGAAGTGAAGAGTGAAGAATGGTGTACCCAAACCAAAGGATTCTTATCAGAGGAAGACATACCTGATTTCCACCCTAATGTCAGAAACACATCGTTGCTTGAGCTTCATGTCTTTGGGTTAAATTATCACTAATCAAGATGCATTTGTTATTTTATTATCTTTATCTGAACATTAGACTCTAAACACCATGGAAATGTGAGCTTTGCACATTTCTGCCTCTATGGTAATCGGCAGAATTTAAACTCCAATTAATATTGGTAAAACTAACTTCCTTCCTTCCTTCCTTCCTTCCTTCCTTCCTTCCTTCCTTCCTTCCTTCTTTCTTTCTTTCTTTCACGTTAATTATCCCTGAACAACAGTACTTTGTGCCCAATACTGTAATGTGAAGGGGGTTTTTCTATAATGTTTATATCTGTGGGTGACATCTTGGCTATTTTCATATTACAGACTGAGCACTGGAAGGGGTCCTTGGTCAAACAGAGTGACACATCACACAAAAATGGTGGCCACCTTATCAGTATTGTTTCAGGACACAGTAGTTTCTCAGTGGTATCTGTGTAGATGCTAAAAAGAAGTTAGGTACATCAAAATGTTGTGCATGTAAAATAATAAAGAAATTCTAGCCATAAACAAGGTTTAAAAAGGAGAGGGGGGGGAAGGGAGGGAGGGGAAACACATGGAAACAAAAGGAGAAAGTATAAATTTGATAATATTAGTAGGAGCCACAGTGTGTCTAAATGATTATTCTTGAGAGTAGCCAGATGACAGCATATGAAATATTAAGTGAATTTAAGAAGGGTGGAAACTTTTAGAATCAACACCTTAACAAGCGTTTAAAATGCTTAAACTGACTCCTGCCCTCGAAAGCCTCTGTATCTCTGGGTTGTCTTTTATTCTTTGGAGCTGGATTTGGCTACACTGATTATAAGGTGCTGTGTGTGTGTGTGGGGGGGTGGTTGTGTGTTGGTGTGTTAAGGGGGATTAGGGAGAACACACTAAGGAAATTGTCTTTCTTTGGGCTACTCATCTTCTGAAACTCTTAATGGAGGGTCCTGTTCTGCTCCTATGCTCATAGCTGATCCCATGCATTACCAATTTGTCCTACCTATATAGCCTTGCTTTAGTTTAGAACCAATCCTCTTTGTAGCCCAGATGAATATTTGTGGAGCTGTAAATATATGCAAAACTCAACACAGCATCCAGCTATCCTTCCCATTTTTATGCTCCTGGTCTTGGCCCAAGGCCTAGTGTTCCTAGGTTTATCCCAAGTCTAGCCATTTATTTCTTTGCTTATCACCCAAACGCTGTGTCCAGAATGCTTTCCTCTGACTCACCTGCAAATTTCCAACATCCTGGAATCCCAGCAGTTGCAAAATGTACTACCTGACTCTTAGTTAAAAAAACTATGCTAATCTAAAGCCAAAAGGATTATTAGGAACTTCTCTGATGAAATCAGATTTTCTTGATTTCTCTGTTACTTATTTTCTGTATGTCACAGCAAGGGTGACAATTTTATAAAATTCATGTAATGGTTCATAGATTCCATGGCCCTTTCTTCATCTTCTATTTTATTTCTCCTTCATAGAAACTTTGGTGAGTGGGCTGGACAGGCATGAGAAAGATAACAGATTCGAGGAAGACAGATTCTGGCTACAACTGACATAGCTAGTTTTTGTGCACTGGGCTCTGAACCCTGAGGGGTAACCATGCTCTCCTCACTGTATCCCTTCTGTTCCAGGAAGGGGCTGCCATGTGAGATAGAATTACCCAGGAAGAAGTCATGGGAGAGGTGACTTTCCAAAGGGGCCTTGAAGAAATCAATAGATCATCCTAGGTAGGAAGGAAGCACAGACCAAGGAAAGGAAGCAACCAACAGGCTATATGGTGGGAGAACAAGAAATCAAGAGAGACAACTTTCTGTGAGTTTGAGATTCTTCAGAAAGTAGTAAAAGAGGAAGATCCATAGAAGGCACCTATAAATGGAATTTATATGCTCTTGTGTGAATGTACATAAGTACAAGGAGGGAGAGACCCTCATGAAGGACTGCAGTGGGAAGTATCCCAGGGCAGCGTTAACTTCCTAACACTCTTAAGCTGATAATAAGGAATACCACTGCAATCTTGGAACCAAATGATCCAGTTACTCTTCGGAGCTGCCACTAGGGACTGCATAGCACTGGACAACACCACCTTCCATGGACCTGTCCTTGTGATCCACAAATGAATGTGGATAAAAGAGCCACTTCAGCAGCAGATAGAATTACAAGGTATTCAAGATAAAAATGAGATAATATGTTCAAAAGCACATCATAGGCCAGTAAGAGTGCTATAACAACAACACTTTATTCTCATTTCATGAGTAACAGAGGAAACAGGTTGGAGGAGTTAACACCCAGGCACCCACCAGAATACACCCACATCCACAGAGATGTGTTTCCACATGGGACACTGGTAAAGTCTCTTTTCCTTTTCTCCTGACCTGGACATGTGTTCAACAATTTCCTTGATGGTCCAGAAACACCTTCTCTGTCTTCCCACAATATCTGGGCCCCATGAGACCCTGAAATGACTCCCCTGGGTGTACCTACATTCTCCTTGCCTCCCCTGTCCCCTTGCCCCCAACCTTCATGGAAAACAAAAGCCCTGCTTGTTGTTTCTTTCAGAGCACAATCAGCATAGCCAATTGGAACCTACATGAATAATTTAACCTCCCGGCAGGGACTGGACAGGATCAGAAGATGCAGCAGCTTCCCAAAATTAATAAAGGCTTTTATAGAGCCATAAAAAGCCATAATTCAATCATTTTAAAAAGGGCACCAAACACAACGCTTATTAAAGGCTGGGTGCTGCTGAGGTGTGTTCGGGGAGGCCAAGAATGCTCAGTCAGCAGCTATGGACCCAGCTCACGCCCACCCTCTCCGCTTGACATGCAGATAACCTGACCCAAGCATTTAATAAGCAATATTTACTGATGATTCTTCCCTGACTGACTCAGTCAGGGGAGAGTACTAATAAAAAGGATGATTGAAACAAGGTAGGATTTTTTTTTTTTAAATCAGGAGTTAGTCATTGCAATTGAAAAAATCACCTATTCCTGGAGAAAACTTGGGCTGTTTTTTTTTATAGTCAAGCACTTTGGGGACAAATTCATGCAGGCCTCCCCACCTACACCATATTCTTTTTGAAACAGGACAATTATTGTGTGTGTTTTCTCTAAGACTCTGTTTCCTCATTTGCAAAATCAGAAAGTAGCCCCAGTTGTTGGCTTTCAGTTCCAAGTAACCATGCTCCCAGTCACCTGTGCATAGTGACTCAGCATGCCCTGCTGCTTCCTCTATGACTGCCAGCCCCAAGGGTAGGAATAGGCCAGTCACATCTTGTTCAGGACAAGATGCACAGTTTATGCAGTGCACAGGGGTGGCCCACAGGACAGAACAAGTGGGGCTGACTGTGAATCCCTTGGTCCAGAGAAAAGAAAATCTTCTTCAGTTCTTCCTTCCTGGAGGAAGAGAGGTTTTCTTCCCATACTTCCCACAATGGCACCATCAGCTGCAGCTGTTACATCACAGAACTTGACTCTCTTCCTATCCCTTACCAAAGTCCTCATGTGTTAATCAATTTCTCTCTCCATCCTGTGATGGCAAGGCTGCCTTTTGGGAGGGTTAGGGATCAGCTAGCTGTAGGGACAAGGACAGTTTAGAACATGCCCTTTTCACCAAAGAGAATTTAAGTGGCAGACCCCAATGATCATGGCAGTTTTGCTCCAAGCATGCTCTTCCTGCCTCGTTTCTGACTTCACTATTTTCTGGGACAAATGTCTCAGGGCTGCCACAATGGATGAATTTCTAGCAAACAAAACGTAAATAAATAACCAGCTGCACAGCCAGGATGGTATCTCAGTGACTTGTCTGACCCACATTGCTCTCTGTGTACTTTGCTCTCCCAGCTTCCTTCCCAAAGCATGAGGGGGGTGTGTCTTGGGGGCACCACAGGTACTAAGTGATCTGCCTGATTGCCTAACCTCAAGTGACAAAGTGCTGGTCCTCATATATCACAGCCTCTCCCGGGCGAGGATTAGGTCACGCTGGGCTGAGGTTTTGCTAATGAGATCATGCATAATCAATAAGGGTCGGCTGACATCTTGTCAACTCCATCACTGTCACCAGGGGGTCTGAGGTAAGCCAGTGAGGAGGGGAAGGCTGACAACTACCCAGAATCTGAGTCAACAGGCAGCATCCTATGGAGCCGCCGCTCCTCCTCACAACTGGCCAGACTCTTACTAGTGGAGGAGATAGGTTCATGCATTCATTCATGGGTTCATCGCTTCTTTGTCCATCCCAAAGATAGTTATTGATGTGCCAGGTATAATTGGTACTGCTCCTGCAGCAACAGATGACACAGGAAAGGACATCATGCATCCGGAGCTTCCCCTGAAGCATCTGCATTTCACAGGGGATGGTGAAAAAGAGCCAGAAAAAATAGCAAGGAGGGGAAAAAAATAAGAAAGAAACAAATAGAAAGAGAAAGGAATGAAAAAGAAGGATGATTGAAATGAGGTAGGCTAAAAGGAGAAAAAGGAAGGGAAGGGAAAATGCTTGTGTAATATCAGATAATATTAATGTATTGGTCAGGAACCAACATAGGGCCACATGAAATAGAAAGACCCACACTTTAATAGGAGAGATCAAAACACTTCATTTTTTTTAAAGCAGTTACACATTTCATTCATGTTCTCATCAGTCCTAAGTTTCTGCAATTCTGAACAGAGGGAAATGATTAGTTACCTCACATCAGTAGCCAAATAATTGTCATTGGATCCATGATGTCTGTCCTCAACCATTATACTATTCTTAATACAAAATTTAAAACTGACTTCCATCAGCTTATAGTTATGCATCCTTATGGACAAAATACAATTCTTAAATTGATTCATTGGGTCATAGACATATTATATATATGAACACACACACACATACACACACACAATGGATGTGCTTCCATTTAGTAATTTGGGTTACAAGATAAAGTTATGTTTCTTAGTATATCTTGATTTGTATGATTATATATATATATATATATATATATGAAATATTTATGGTATGTTAGGTAAGTGCTATATAGAGATATAAAAAATGGAAGAGGTGTCTGAATTGTTGAGGGAAAAGCAATATTAATAGAAGTTGTCAGGAATGGTATCACCAGATGAGGGGACATTTGACCAGACACTTAAAGGAGGGAAATATCATATAATATATGGAAGAATATTATATTCAAGTTCCTAAGACAGACTTACATCTATGGTATTGCAAGAATGGAGAGACAGGGTAAAATACAGTAGATCAGAAAGACAGTGGGGGTTTTAAGTGGTGGAGGCGGACATTAAGCAGGGTCATATGGGTGATCAGAGAGTCTTCCTGTGAGATGAGAAACCATTGGAGTCTGTGTACAGAAAGAATTATGTTTTTAATTCATCAGCAGACATTGTATTGAGAATACACTACATGGGGCATAAAACATGAAGATAAAAGAAATAATGAGGATGAAGATGAGTATAAGAGAGTAGGTATACATTATATCTGTTAGTGTGTATGGATATGTGCGAGAGAGCTTATTCTATGAACATGAACCATAGAAATTAACATTGTGAAGTTTTCAGAGAGGGTAAATCTTTGAGTGCATAGCTGGAATTATATTTTGGATGGAGGAATACACAGGACAAGATGATATATTTCCCAGTAAAGAGAAAGACTTGCCATCATTCTTTTCCATTCCCATTTAAACTGAAATACACTTGTGGTTAAGAGACTTATTCATCTTTCTTTCCACACTTCCATGCTTTGATTCATCCAGATGTGACCAAATTTCTACCAAACCAAGAGACATTTAGTTAATAACTGTAATCAACCTATGCAGCCATTGAAATCATAGGGAATGCCATCTTCTTCATTAACGTGACTTTAAATTATGTAAAAACACAAAGAAATATGATAGATAGGATAATTCCTTTACTTTAAAAAATGTAGTTTCACTCTATTTCTGCAAGGGTCAGCTCTCCTTGTATGTTCATCTAACCAGTTAATACATCCTTTTAACTGTTCAAATACTTCAGAATACACTTAATTTCATTATTCTATCATTCTCTCTGCTTTTTTTCTTGTGACTTTCTGAATCATGGGAGTCTATTAAAATGACTATAGTTAGCATGAATTCCATACATCTTCAAATTAAATGCAATATTTCCTGGTTGTTCATCCCAGTAGTTTTTCATGACTACTGTTGATAACATTCTTGCTTCAATCTATGGCATATTTTATATTCTTAAAACTAGACTTTTTAAAATGTACATTAACTTTTTGAGATGCTATTTCCCACAAATACCCTGAGGAGAATTTCTTATCTGAATGTGTTATGATCAGTCAACCCTAAATATTTGCCAATTTCTTTCTTAACATGTCATACTTGACTCCATACCCAGACAAGGTCCAGAATAGCTTCTGTCTGCCTTGGTTGCTAAGAGCATGATGTAAAGGTAGCTACTTATTATTATTATTATTTTACAATATGTGTATGCTGTGCTTCAGTGAATTTGGGTTTGATGTCTTGTCCTTATAAAGACAATACACATATCTTTTATAATTAATGCTCTCTAGTTTGATTAGTCCATCGTTGGTGGGGAGAAAAATTTGAACAGGTTTTTTTTCATCTCATCTATATCTCAGACACACAGCCTCACACCCATAAACTGAGATCACTTATCATTTCCCCATCTATCATTTATTTTAATCTAGGCCATCTTTGCAGAGGGGTAAGATCTGCATACATTTGCTTCTTGAGACATCGTGCCCTTTCTCATTCATTTAATTCTAATCAATCAGCATCCGTGTGTGTTCTGTATATATTTCCCCTGTAGTTTCACAGCTTGTCAGTCACTTGTCATAAGCAAACTGGCCATCAACCTCAAAAGGCCTGGCCACTGAGTGGCTCCTCTGACAGTATCTGGGTTTCCCTCAGGGCCTTCACTTCAAAGAAATCTTAAAATATCCACAACAACGATGCCAGGCCTGTCCTGACACCTCATGTAAGAAGTGCTTCTCTGAAGCATGCTAATCATGAATGTAGAACAATACAGTAAGGAGGGGTAGTTTATAGATAACAAGGTCTCCCTCTCTACAAAGTCCAAGTAAAACCTGAACAGCAAACAGATAGTGGTCAATGTTAGCCTGGAAATGAAAATGCTTCTAAAAATACTATACATTTTTGTGGAATTAATAAATGACTGGCTCAACACGAGTTAATAGCTTTAACTTTCAATTGTAGTGATATTGTCATGGCATATAATTGATTTTTTTAAAAAAATAATCAGTCCAATGACTTCTAAATTGTTCTAGAATGGTCTTGTCACACATAGAACCAGGAGTCAGTTAGAGGAGTCACATTTTGAGAGGGACTTGGAAAATCTAGGGTGAATCTTCAGGAGAGGGACTCTGAAAATTATATTATGAGTGAGGGATCAAGTGATTAGTCTGAAAAAGAGAAAACAACATTAAAAAACCTTAAAAGACTGTAAGGTTTTCATTTGGGAAAGGGCAGAAGTTTATGTTACATTATGCATATATGTTAGGGTCTGTAAACAAGTCAAAATAACACCTGGCATTTTGCCAGGGGAATGTTAGAGTTCGTAAACAAGTCTGGATGGTGCCTGGCAAAATGCCAGAGGGAGTGGTTTGAGAAGTAACAAAAGCAAGTCATTAAGTGTGGAGATTCCTGATTGGTTGACTGATGTATCTAGTTTATGTTAATTAGATAAGCTGTGTGGAATGTATAAATACTGCTCCTGTCCTACAATAAACGGCTCCTACTCCTGCTGTATCAATCTACACAAGTTATTCGTCACCCCCCGGTTATTTTGCTGAAGCCGGACTGTGGCAGATGGTGGCCCGTACGGGGAGCCCCGGGACATTCGGGGGTAAGTGACGAAAAAAAGCTGCTCGTCCATAGATAGGACGGGAGCAAATCTGCTCGTCCCTAAGCAGATAGGGTGAGAGGAAAAAATGACCATTTCGAGAAAATGGAGAAGATTGATACAGTATGTTTGTGTCTTGTTTTGTCTTGAAATGTTGTATTGTCTTTGTGATGAAAATATGGAAGGGGTGAGAAGTAAATTTCTAAGGGAAGAAGGCACCCCAGTGGAACCAAGAATAGTTAGGGCATGTGTTGATAAGAGCCCAGGAACTCTAGTCAGAAAGAAAAAGAAAGTTCAGAAGAAGAAGGATTATCAGGAAAAAAGTTGCAGCAAAAGGCTATTACTAAATACTTTTCGTTACCGGAGGGTGCGTGAAGCGGAGAGGCGGCTGCCGAGTGTGCAAGCCGGTCACAGCGCAGCAAGGATTTTCCAAGAGGCGGCGGCGACTGGCCCTTCCCCGCCTCCTGGCCGGAGAGCTGGCTCTTCCACTGCCGCGAGCCCAAATCTAGACCTGACCTGGAGGCACAGTCTCGCAGGCTCTTGCTCCCTGTGCCCAGTAGCAGTTTGAGTCCGGGACACTCCCCAGGGCCATCTGGGGCTGCCCAGGCACTACAGCCAGCAGAAGACGCTACTGGTGTCCCTGATGTTTGGTCATTTTCAATGCCAATAACTAAACTACAATGTTTCTCCCACACCTGGAAGCTGATGAGTAATGAGCACTATTAATGCTTATTTCAAATGCAAAAAAACCTTGAGATAATGTACTAAATTGTTCAGAAGGTTGTTTTCTTAGTAGAATGCTACAGGATTTTCTTTAGCCATCCGGAGTTCCTGCCTTCGTCCCAGTGCCGGTAAAGACCAAGGTGGAAGAATTTCCAGTGTTGCTGAAAACCGGACGAGACTTCCGCTGAGAAACGGACGAGACTTCGGATCAAGCTAGTTGCCTGCAGAACTTACCTGGACTGTGAGTTAATCTATTGAGAGACTGCTTTACCTGGACTGAGACAACAAACTGTACTCTATAACAAATTGTAACTCGGTATCTTTGCAAACGGTGTCATTGCTGGTATAATTTTTCCAAGGGCTTCTTGCATGGAGCCATCAAGTGGCTTGGTATTGTGGCATTTTGTATCCTCCCCTTCTGCTTGTAGCAGATTGTTTATGGTGTTTCTGTAAAAACCACTATGGTCATTATTTAAATTAAACAAAAGGGGGAAATGTTAGGGTCTGTAAACAAGTCAAAATAACACCTGGCATTTTGCCAGGGGAATGTTAGAGTTCGTAAACAAGTCTGGATGGTGCCTGGCAAAATGCCAGAGGGAGTGGTTTGAGAAGTAACAAAAGCAAGCCATTAAGTGTGGAGATTCCTGATTGGTTGACTGATGTATCTAGTTTATGTTAATTAGATAAGCTGTGTGGAATGTATAAATACTGCTCCTGTCCTGCAATAAACGGCTTCCACTCCTGCTGTATCAATCTACACAAGTTGTTTGTCACCCCCCGGTTATTTTGCTGCAGCCGGACTGTGGCACATATTCACTCATTTATCCAAGATTTGTGATCACTTACTATCTGTCAAGCAATAATCTAGCTAGCTGAGTTAAGTGAGAAGAAACAGTAAGAGAGAAGGGGTAGACAGTGTATGGCTTTAGCTTGAATGACAAGAGGCCACTGCAGTTTTGAGCAGAGAGATGATATCATCTGACATACTTTCCTCAGATCATTTTTGGTGTTGAGTTGAGGTTTCAACTCCTGGAGACAAAGGTGGCAATAGGAATGATAGAGAGCCTCGGCAATAATCAGAAGCATGGTGTGCAAGGCTAAGAAGAGTGAATATGACTATGATTGGTTAAGGACAATTCCCAGGTTAGAAGTTTTAGAACCTGGCATTTCCAAGAAAATTTAGAGACAGAAAATCAGCATTTTGGAAAAAAAAATTGCTATACCATACTTTGAAAGTATGGATAACAGTGAAAGAATGAATAATTCCTTCAAGCATATTAGATCTATTTGAAGAAAAAACATATATAATAATTTGAATGACATATAATAATAGAATAAAGAAACAGGTGTCATGTAAGCCCAAATGAGCAAATAACACTACGTGTTTACTCAAGAGACTTAAATGTTTCAATGGAGTTTTTGGAGTCTCAGTTTTCTCATTTATAAAACCGAGGTCATATTTTCTACCCTGCATCTTTGTTGTGAGAATTAATGATACAATGGGAATTACATTGTGAGGTTTTAAGAGGAAGAAAATTGAATCAGATTGTGGCATATAGAGGTAGAGTCCTATTCCATCCTAATACAATTAGATGGGGTTCTCATGGTGAGAACCCTATGATTTAACTTTAGAGATTATATAAAAAGAGGGAGAAAGACCCACATATGTATCGATACATGCATTTTCTGTTTCTTATACTACCTTTGGACTCTGATACTAAGAAGTCTACCATCAGATCCAGCCTTGTACTAGAACCATGAACACAAATAAACCTCTTTTCTTTATAAAATTCTCCATTGTCTGGTATTTTATTATACTAACAGCAAACAGACTGATATAGATAGTTTGATCAACTTATCATTTATTATGAAGTAAGATTAAAAACTGACAGAGTATTATTCCTTGAGAGTTTACTTCAGTATATGACCCATTCCCAATGTTTTTTGCTGTTTATCAATAATCTACAGAAGATACTTCAGCAAAAGACTATTTGCCCACAGGAGGAGTGGCTCTCAGTGATTACAAATCTAGCTATCTTCACTTTTGTTCCACAAGATTTTATACACATCTGTTGATGAAATGGATCTTAACATTCTTCACCAAAAGTCTGAGTTCATCTTTGATGATCACCGAATGCATATCAGGAATTCTTCTTAGCTTCTAGGCTGCATTATTTAACTTTACTGACTTTACGGGGTATCATTTCTGGTCCCTTTTTAGTGCCCATAGCTTAAAGTGAAATTTTTATAACTTAAGTATCATGATTTTTTAAATCTCCTGTAGGTTTGTAACACTTGTCTTCAAGTTTAGGGAAAAATAAAGAATAAAAAAATTAAAATGATATTCTCCAGTTCTGTCCATTTACCAGCTGCCAAAATACATTCTACTGCCATGTATAACTAAAAAGAACAACAACAATAACAACAACAAAAATAATAAAAATAAATAAATAATAATTTTCATGGAAAAAAACTAATATGAGTCTTTAATCATCACCTCATGCATGTCAATGGGAAACCACTACAAGGAATCTGCAAGGGAAATTCTGTACAGGACAGAGATTCAACAGGACCCTGTTTTCCATAAACTTGTAAGGAATTAGTTTCTACTGTCCCTGAGTAGAATGATCTTCATGAACTGTCAGAACTCATAGAACCAACGATACAAAACAACAAAGAAGATTTTCAATGCCAAGACCAAGTTTTTCTGATGGTAAATATTACCCTACATAATGAAGCCTTCTTTAGTTGTTCTTCTGTTGAAGTTTACTTCAGCATTCCATTCTGTTCTCTATAAACTTCCATGTGTCAGTACCACTTATGAGTGCCTACCCCAGCCTATGGGGTTAGAGGCTGCTTAAGTGACACAGGACCTGAGAATGTGAGCAAAGCATGCATGGCCTGACACCTACCCTGTCCTGACAACACACTAAGTCTGTTTAGATAATACCTATCCTGCTTTTGCATTAATGTTCAGCAAGCATATCTTCCACCCAAAGGCTAACTTCCTGCTGTAAAAGCTGAAGATATTGCTGTTAGATCCTTCTGCACACTGTTCAACTTCTGTTGAGATGAAGACTTGAAGTTGATCAGTCAGCTTCTTGTTTTCATGACTTTTGATGTTAAACACCATGTTGCAAACATGCAAAAATAAATCACTTTATTACAGCAGAAGAACCTAGATATGACTGGAGACAGTTTCTACCACCAGGCTTTTATATTCGTATTTGTTCTAAGTACATTATGCATCTTTCCTAAAATTCTGTTCTTTCTCATAGCCTTTTAAAAAATTCAGAGCAACATGGAGCCTGCCTGTAATACCAGTGTCTCAGGAGGCTGAGGCAGGAGGATTGTGAGTTCAAAGCCAGCCTCAGCAACAGCGAAGCACTAAACAACTCAGTGAGAGCCTATCTCTAAATAAAACACAACAAAGAGCTAGGAATGTAGCTCAGTGTTGAATGTCCCTTGGTTCAACCCCTTGTGCAAAAAAAAAAATAATAATAATAATTTCAGAGCATTAATATAACCTAATATTCTTTTTGCATGTTAGCTAGAGTTTTATTTATTTATTTGTTCTCTGTTTGCTTCCAACCAAAGAATCCTAACTGATACAGAGCAGTAAGTATGCCTTTTTAATTACGACCTCCACAGGCCTGGGCCTAGGGGCATCGTGTAAATGTTTATTTAATGAGTCAATGAATAAAAGTTATTTTAGTATAAGAAGAAAGATGAGACCACATAAATGAACATTCAGACTGAGCTGAACATGGACTCTGCTTTGTCCCTGATTCCTTTGAAAATACTTTCTTCGATGTCGATTTTTTTCTGTCCTGGTTTCTGGTTTTCAGTTGTAATTTGCTTTAAAGATAATACTGTCATGTTTCTTTGAACTGAAACTATCCAGCAATTTATAGCCAAATTTAAGTTTGGCATAACAGGCTTAATGTTCAGCTTTCCATCTGTATTCTATGCTTGGCAAAAACCCAAGGAAACTTGGGATTTTATGCTCCTGAATTTTATAAACCAGTAAACACAAAGGTATTGGAATTGTATATCTTAGCATGAAACATTTTATCTTGTGCATAAGAAAAATCAAATTGGACTATGGTGTAGGCAGCTGAGGGATTTGTGCTACTTCCTCCCATTAGAAATGTTCTTATTTAAGAACCAGTGTCTGTTTAAAGTGATGATAAAACAAAAACAATAATTTACTTTGCTCACTGTGCCCAGCTTGTAAAGTTATTTTCATATGGATCTATCATGTTATCTGCTTTTTTTTTTTTTTTTTTTTGATACTGGGGATTGAACCATGAGGAGTCCTGAACAACTAAGCCACATTTCCATGCACCTTTTTTTTTCTTTCTTTCTTTTCTTTTTTTTTTAATTTTAAGGTGAGGATCTCGCTAAGTTGCTTAGGGCTTCCCTAAATTGCTGAGGCTGGCTTTGAACTTGTGATCCTTCTGCTGCAGCCTCCCTATCCTCTGTGATAAGGTGTTCACCACCACACTCAGCTTCATTATATTTTCTTTTAGCACACCCTAAATGCTAGGGTTTGTGTCATTTCCCCATTTTCTAGAGAGGTCAAATAGAACCCCAGAGTTCTCAAGTGATTCCAGAGGTTAATAATGTAATGCCGTACCTATAATTTATGTTTCCTTTGTTCTAACCACCAAAAGCAAGGTGAATTAATTCTTTGATTTATTCCTACGTTTGCTCGACAGAGTCTTATTTTTCACCTACCATGTGCCACATATGTTATAGGTTCTCATGACAGAACTAGGAACCAAAGAGTTTGAACTTTTGTTCTGAGTCTTTAATGTGGAGGAACTAAACATGGCACTGAGTGATTTTGGATACTTTAGAATTCTGCTCAGTCTTTTGGAAAACTCAGCCAGGCCTACTCCATATGTGAATTACATTGATGCTAAGGCTGCTGCTGTTGTTGTTCATAATGCTGAATAGCACATTAGAGGCAAATCCTTATTTTGTGCATTTGTTTATCAATCATTACGTATCTTTATTTTCTGAAAAAATCCTCTCTAACCTACTTACTTCTAAATAATATGTTGGTTCCATAAAGCTCAGTTTCAGTGACATTGCCAATAATATCATTGTTCCTCATCACCACGTATTAAGTTCAAGTTCATTGCAGGTTGAACCATCTTCTATGGCCTAAGAGTCAGGCCTCCCCTTGCTTAACCTCTGAGACCCAATTATAATAGAGTCCAATGTGGGGTTAAGAGGCAACCTGGAGGACGATCCAACATGGCGGCCGGCAAGGAAGCAGCACTTTCAGTATCTCCACATTAACCGGATCAGAAACACCCATTAAAACAGCTACATTCTACCTACTGAGGAACTTCTAGCAAAATTCCGCTGAAAGGAGACCTGCCAGGAAGTAGTAAGTTATATTAGAGGTGACAGTTGGCCCCAGACAAGTGAATCTTGGCCAGCCACGTGGGCACAGAGGTCCAATCCCGCAGCCACCGCCCAACTGGCTCTGCAAGCGGCCCCAGGCGGCCCGCGCAGCAAGAAGGGTCCCCGCCTGGCCTGGCAGACGGCTCCCGCCATCCTGGCTCTCCTGGCGGCCCCACTCGCTCTGTGATCGGCCACCCCGCCCTCCCGGCTCTTAGCCACGAAGCCACTGCCTACCGGGTTCTACAAGCGCCCCC
>NW_025999990.1:27531903-27534420 GCF_001458135.2 Marmota marmota marmota
CTATGGAAATGGAAGGAGACCCTCATTGTTACACAAAATTACATATAAGAGTTTGTGAGGGGAAAGGGGAAAAAAAAAACAAGGGAGAGAATTAAACAACAGCAGATGGGGTAGAGAGGGAAGATGAGAGGGAAGGGGAGGGGGGATAGTAGGGGATAGGAAAGGTAGCAGAATACAACAGTCACTAATATGGTATTATGTAAAAATGTGGATGTGTAACCGATGTGATTCTGCAACTTGTATTTGGGGTAAAATATGGGAGTTCATAACCCACTTGAATCAAATGTATGGAAGATGATATGTCATGAGCTGTGTAATGTTTTGAACAACCAATTAAAAAAAAAAAAAAAGAGGCAACCTGGAGTGGAGAAATATTGAATCAGTAGCAAGATGTAATAAATATGCAAATCTCTCTTTTCAGGAGCCTTATTCCAGGCCATCTAATAATGTCTCCATATTTCTTCATGTTATTATTCTCTCTGCTGCAGGGGGAGGAGGCTGCTTGTGCAGCAGTGCTGTTCTGCCTTCCCACCTGTTTACATTTACTATATGGCTGCCTAGGGAACCCTGCAGAAAATAATGCTTGTGTGAGCCATTTAGTTGACTACATGTCAAAAAGTAATTTGAATCAAAGAGTCACAAACTTAATTGATGGTGATGGCTCCATCCAAAAACAACCAAAGAAATTGATGTTGTGCAAATTGCACATATATTGCTCTTGAATTTGTGAGCATATTCTTGTTTGCCTTGACAGGATTCAAATTATCTTTCGGACAGCTCGACACATTACTTAAGATGTGCCTGTGTGTGAATTTTAGCTGCTAAAGGGGGCAATAACAACCTTCCTGTGAAATTAATTCCCATGACTTCAACTTCATCTTGCCATTTCTTTTTTTTTACTCATTGCCTGCACATACCCCTTCTATTCCTTTACAATTTGCGTTTTAACCTCTAAGTCATTCTGGTCACCAGGGAATACAGACTTATTGTCTTTGCAGGTCCTTCAGAGAACTCAGGCTTAAGGAGAAAAGGATGATGCTTTATAGCCCATATAAGAATTTAACATTCTTTGGACCCCTACCCTTCAATACCTCTGACTTCTAGTTTTGAATTGTTATTGGGGACTATTTGAGGGGTGGGGATACTGAAGGGTTCAGAATAAGTCAATTTCAAAATCAGCTTTTACATTCTTGAGAGAACCAGACTTTGGATTCTGAGTTAAGGGGGACACACTAAAAGCCATCTGTCCAAAGTGTTAATAGTGTGATCCGAAGACTGTGTCAGAATAAAGAGCACATTCAGACTGCAGCACTTGGAGCACTGGACCAGTCTATAAGAGAGTGTGACACTCCCCAAAATATCTCTCATCAGTGGTTCTGTCCTAGGCCTTTCCAGTGAGTGAAAATTCAGGAGACCATATAATAAAGAGAAGAAAACCCTGGACAGAAAGGTAAGAAATACAGCATCCAGATACACTTCTGAGAATACTGAGCTTGCAGACATTCCACAGACTCTTTATCTTTCAACAAGAGAAGAATAGCTCTTTATCAGCTTTATGGGGTGGAGTTATTAAAAGGTCAGGAGGAAGGGAGATTGCACAGCATTCTACCTGCTTAGACCTCTGCTCTGTTTGTCATTTCACGGAACTCCATGTAACAGTAGCCTACATTATAGTTAATGGGTCTTGATAAATTTTATTTCCCAAAGTATACTTATATAGGTTCAATATTTATAGTAACCAATATCTAATTGGTAATACAAAAATATAGTCATTTATTTATCTATATCTGAAAGATTATTTGAGACTCCACCCAACCCCATGCAAATAGTACAAAGTTAGATATTCCACTTCCAGCTAATTTTACCTACTCCCATATTTCCTTTCTTAGAGGAGATAATCTAAATTGACAAACTATTAGGGAATTGTTTTAGGGGCAGACCTTCCACCACTGATCACTGCTACTTCTACTGAGAATCCAATACATAAATACTGATCTGTTAGCATGGGTAATATTTGGTAGTTGCTTTTAGGTAAACCTGGGGGAGCTGAATTACCCATTTGACCATTCTCTTGCTCTCCTTCTGAGGCCTGGCTTCCTCCCTCAGTCCCCTCTAAGAACCTGCCCCACTACACATTATAGTACACTTAGATCAGAGCTCTCTGCAGCTTTAATGATGAGCTCACGGAAACTTCTTATATATTCTCCTTGTCTCCAGTGCCAAACCCAACTTTGGAAAACAAATTTGCCCTCCAGATTCTCTGCCCATTTGCCTTTCTAGTATGCCTTTCCAGTGTCTTGCCTTGGCTTTTTTTGTTTGTTTGTTTTAGAAGAGGAAAAGTTTATTTTGGTTCACAGTTTCAGAGGCTCAATCTACTGTTGATTGGCTCCATATCTCTGGACAGAGAATGAGGTAGAACATCATCATGGAGGAAGGGGAGGAAGGGTGTGGCAGAGAAAGTAGCTCAGGACATAAGAGAGAGAGAGAGAGAGAGAGAGAGAGAGAGAGAGAGAGAGA
>NW_025999990.1:27535334-27576696 GCF_001458135.2 Marmota marmota marmota
GAGAGAGAGAGAGAGAGAGAGAGAGAGAGAGAGAGAGAGAGAGAGAGAGAGAACGCTCTACACTAACCAGGGAAAAAAATATAAACTCTAAAGGCAATCCCTCCAATGATCTACTTCTTCCAGCCATACTCTGTCTAAAGTTACCACCACATTAATCCATTAATGTGGACTAATCCACTGATTCAGTAACAGCTCTCAAAATCTACTAATTGTCATCTCTGAATATTTTGCATCTTCTCACAGATCAGCTGTCAGAGGGTGCATTTTATCCATACCATAACATTCCTTCCCTGGCCCCAAATGCTGATTGGCCACCTTGTTTTTAATGCAAGTCTCTTCCAAAAGCATTTTCCCTGAGAAGTCTCAAGCAAAACAAAACAAACAAGCAACACTGTCCACACACTCCCCAGAAAAGGTGTTAATCACTCAAAGTGTTGCTATTGTGGTCCAATAAACTCTTACTGTTCTCTCCCAGATCATTTGTCCTCACCAACCTCTCTCCACCCCAGGAATCATTCTGAATTCTCCTCTACTCTTTTAATTCCCACCACCCTATCATTGAGGGTTTTAAGGTACAAATGTAATGCCTACCAAGGCCATGCTGTGAAAATGTTTAACATAGGAAATCCTAGTTCAAAATTATAATTCAATAGTAAGAATAAGCAATTTGGCTTGCATAGGAGTTTCTACCACAGAATTTGTTGTAGGGAATTCAGACTCAGTTTTGACTCTCAATTTTGGACAATGTGATTTGATGACCTTAATCAGAAATATTGCTTATTCTTAGCCCATGAACACATAGCACAGCTTTTGTAGTTGGGAATTAGGCAGTTGGCTATTAACTTTGCAACTATTTAGGCACGACTTCTTTTCCAATGAATGCCCCACTGTGTGCCAGGGTTTCAAAAATTTTGGTAGTGAGTTAGACTGACTTCATTTACCCCATTCTTCACATTCATTTTGTAATTATGCTGCATTATCATCTCTCCAACTTTTCACTCACTACAAGTCTTGGTGCTTATATCTTAGCCTGTGCTTTACTTAGTATTATTGACCATGTCTATGCTTTCTTTTTTAGGTACTGTAATTGTTTATCATGGTAATATGAACAGCTAGTCCTATTCCCAACTCCCCTTGGGACATTCTACTATATCTAGGTCGACATCTACACAGGATACTGACTTCTTGGACATATTATAGGTGGAATTGAGTCATTATAAAATTCTTTTATTGTAAAAGAAAGTGTAACTTTATCATTTCAGCATTTCTTTGATTGCTTTCACCACTTAAACAAGTGATTCTAAGTTTTAACATATATATGAATTATCTGGGATCTTGTTAAAATGCAAATCCCTACTCAGTAAATCTTGGGTGGGACCAAGGATCCTAACAAGTTGTAAAGTGACATCAATGCGACTAGTGTACTGACTACAAGTTCTATAAACTGTTATTTATTTCAATTTTCTCTGACTATGTCTCCATTACTATTCCATTTTCATTTTATTAGTCTCCCTAATTACCCATACATTATGATTGTGAGGTAATCTAAAATAAAAATTGCATAGATATGTATATTTTCAATCCAGATTTTATTAGTACTCAATTGTGCCTACACAGTGGATACAAATAATTTTTCAATTCATTACATAATATAACACACCTTACACAACTTAGTAAAGAAAATATTATGAAGATCCTTTTTAAGCAAAGCCATTTTCTTAGGCATGGAAGGGCATTTGAATGTAGGAAAACAACCCAATGAGAAAAGCACCTATATTCTAGGCAAAGTCACATTCATGTGAACTTTAAAGTCTGTGCATCATTTGGATTTCTCCATATCTAGGTTGCACTTGTCTGTGCCAGTTGTCCAAACCTGCCCATGTTCTGGTATACAGTAGCCAAGCCAGGGTCCTCATCATTTTCTACTCCACAATGGGGCTGGGAGGCTCTAGCTGCTTACCATCTGCCTGGTCTGACCTCAAGGGTGTGTGACCTCCTCAGTCATTGCCTGCATTCTCTGATCCTCCTTTGGCTTTGCCTCACTCTCTGGAAAATGTGTTCTTCATCCTATCTGTTGGGCCTCCAACTTTTCAGCCCCTTGCTATTATGCCATGTGCGTGTTCAGAATGGAACAATAGGGAAAGCTAGGATTGGGGAGATAGGATTGAAAAGCAAAGGGGCTTATTGAGAAATGGCCAAATATCTGATAAATGCCCAATCATATTCTTTACAGGAAGCCACCTCACAGCTACATAAAACAAACTGAGAGTCTTTGCCTGTGAAAACTAGTCTTTCATTTCAAAAGAAATTATGATGGAAAACTCAAACCCATTGTGTCTTTTCTCTTTCAAGTGACATCTTCCAAGCACAATTTGCTGTTTTGCTGGTTTTGCTGGCAATGAAAAATGCCACACACGGATTCAGTCTGTGCACTTTGGAGGCATAAGACCTTTTACTGAGTTGGAACAACATTGCCACAAAGCAAAACCCATCTTTTTTGCCACTGTCAGCAGCCAAGAGCTGCAGATACAGGCAAGGTTTGCATAAGGAAATGCCCAGATGTTAATCCATTTTTATGACTATACTTGACCCCAAACTTTTTATGAGCTTCTAAAATATCGAGATAACTCTTTCCTTGCTCCTCTTTCCTTTGTAAACTGAAGGAAGCCTAAAAGCAGGGAATTAGCTGAAGTCACATTGAAGGTGACCATCCTCAGGCTGTTATCTCCAGGGCAGGAAGCTAATGGTTCAGATGAATAAACGAGGAGTCTAGAGGCAGAAGACCAGCTTACAATGTTACCTGAACTTGGGAACATCTTTGGGGTCTCAGGCTGTGGAATTGTGAAATTATGGTAACATTGTCTTCTTCCAGTGTAATGCAACTTTCCCTCTAGGAATGAGACCTAAACGTTTGTCTTGTAGCTGAGACCAGAGCAATAGCACCCAAATGAATATGAAATAAGTATTTCTTAGAAATCTCTTTTCTAATGATGACAAAATCAAACCTGCATCTTTCTGCTTATCATTGCATACATGGAAATAAGGAAACATTATTTTCTGGCCTACTGAAAGTCTTCATCATCTCCTGTATTCATGGAAAGTTTTCATCTAACATAGATACCATGATTCATAGTGAGATTATAATATGTCTAAAGGATTATAATTACAAAATGTAAAACTACTTCTTATTTCATTATACAAATGTAAACAAAGAATATGAGTTCCTGGAGGAAATAAAAAGATACAGACTTCCAAATGCATTCCAATATCTTAGTAGGTAGTTTGTGGTTTGTTAGTGGCTTAATTCTTAGCCAAAGTCTATGGGCTAATGAGAGGGGAAGTGGAAATACACTCATGGGAATGTCAGAAACTCTGCTACTCTAGCAGAGCATTTTTTAAAATGAATCCACTTCCGAAATATGAGAAACATAACCACACCCCAGTGTAATGAGACTGAGAATGCAAACCACCCTTCCTGAGAGTGTGGGAAGTCTGCATAAATGGTGGAGGAAGACAAAGGTGGGGGAGAGGGGAAAATCTCAGCAGAGAATTATTAACAAAGAAGACAATGGATCCATCTGACTCATGCACAAGTGTTCTTAGAGGTTGCAAATAGAGCAAGGACAAGGCAGAAAACTGTGAAAGGTTTTTATTTTTCATATTATCTTTGTCATAGTTTTATAGAGTATGCCTTTTAATGTCACAGATTAATTTTGGTCATAGGTGAGAAAGTTGTTGAGCTGTGAAGTGAATTCAACTAGAATCTTATTTAACTGATGAGGACAAAGGCTTAGAGAGGTTGGGGGACTGTCCATAGTCCCAAGGCAAGAAGCAATTAAAAGCAAATTCTCTACCTCTGGTGAACTAGTTGAGTATGTGTATTTCACCTTCACTGAGACCCAGGAAGCCGGGGTTCAGTCTGCAAATGAGCATTTGTATGCATGGTGGATTAACTCTGCTGGGTTTGCTTCTGTATTATCATAAGTAGAGTCCTTTACATGAAATGAAATAGAGACAGAGGTGGGAATAAAACATAGAGCAGGGGTGGGAAGCAAAAATGGGAAAGGAACAGAATCTAAAATTAAAATCTAAAATATAAAAAATGGGCCAGAAGATTAAGTACAGGGTTTCTCAACCAATCTCCAATAGTAGGTCTCAGATGAACCTGTTGAAATGTGAAAGAAGTAATTTTTTGTTGTTAAATCATGGGAAGATCTATGTTAAAAACTCTATGAACACTAAACAGTTACCCTGGAGAGGAGGAAGTGACAGAAAATATGCTTACTTTCTAGAATGATTTACACAAATTCAGTCATGTTGACCACTTTCTAGGCTGATAAAGGAAGATGTACCTTTGGAGGTTCCATCCCTAACCATTTTATGTTAATATCTTGAAGAACAGTCACAAAAGCTGATCGTATCATTTTATAACCAAGTTCTGGGCTTGACTAAACATAAAAATGAGGCTGGACAGCTTTGTCTTATATTGTTAAATGTTCTATCAATGTTGACAAACCCTGTTTTTTTTTTTTTTTTCCTGCTAAATCAAATCCATAAAGCATGCAAAGCAGGCCAATAAGGAAACATCTTTCCCTGAAAAGTACGACCTCGTGGCATTCACTAGCATTTTAAAGTTAAAATAATTTAGATCATCTAACCCTGCTGCTCTGGACTTTGGGATTCATAACTCCATAGTGGAAGTCACTCTCCATCAGACCTGAGTATGCCAGAGGGTTGCAGATAAGTCCAATTCACTCATGCAATATGATAATTCTAAAGCAAGAGACCAAAAAGGCAACACTTCATGATTTCTTAGAAGGGATAACAATGCAAGGCCATTCTTTCTGTTTGGGGTCCAGCTATGTTCAGTGTTCAATCCCGTGCAAAAACTTTCAAAAGGTAAAGAGATATTCAAAGTCTCTGGAACTTGAATGATGTTGGCTGTGAAAGCACCAGGAATGTCAATAACCTACAGATGTGGAGAATTGGAAAAAAAGAATTGAAAACCTGTATGAGCTAAATTCTCTGAGGACCCCACTCTGCAACCTTCTCCAGAAATTTGATGAGCATTACTTAGCTCATTCTTGCAGTATTCTCGATGGTAATTATTAGCACCCTGATATTTCAAACTTGGACTTTAGCTGCTTCCTTTAGAAACTGGCTATTTGGGGACAGGAAATGGATGGGTAATTCCCTTTACAATACACCAGGCAAAGAACATGTATCAAATGAATAATTGGGGCCTGGTAACCTCTAATGTATCATGTGAAAGCAAAAGTTGCTAACAATTATTGACTATTTTCCCAAATAAAACAACCTTGATAAGAATTGGGGGAAGGAGGAATACAATCTGTGACATAGACTTACTTTTAACTAGAGAGGAGTAAACAGTAAAATAACTCATAAACTCTTCTGCCAACATCATAATATATTAGCTTGAGCACCGTGATGCCTGTTTTGACTTTGTGGGTTTTCTCCATCTGTTCTTGAATATACCAGAAATTTACCATTTACCAATATGACCCATGTCAAGCATGGAGTAAGTTCTATGATAGTGAATGCTTATTCCACATGTCCAAACTGTATGCCAGACTTCAGGGCCAAGTGACCATCAGGCTTCTTCCTTCCAGATGTCTCAGGATAGAGCTATATTTGTTTATGTGAATTAAAGATGCTGCCTCCTTTGGCAGCAATCTCTTTGAACCAATATGTGATACTGTTTGTATATNGTAAAAATTCATAAGGTGATATATATGTATATATATATATATATATATATATATATATATATATATATATATATATATACATATTTTTTTTTTAAAGCATAATTTCTTTGAACCAGTGAGACCAGCCATCTTTTGGTTCAAAATAAAACATTAAAAGGTGCAAGAATATTATGTGTTATAAATGAATAATGCTTTCATAATTTGTTTCAAATTATTGGAAACTCTACAGGTGCAAGGCCTACAACTATACATACATTGTGAATCCTTTTGCCCTTTCTACTTTTTTATTCTATCCTTACTTTTTTCTCCTTCCTTCCTCCCTTCATTGCTTCTTCTTCATCTCCTCTTTTCTTCTACTACTTCTTTCTCTTCTTTCTTTCTTTCTTTCTTTCTTTCTTTCTTTCTTTCTTTCTTTCTTTCTTTCTCTCTTTTCTTTCTGGCTGTTGCTTTCTTCATCTCTTCCTTCCTTCCTCTTTCTCTTTCTCCCTCCCTTTATTTTATCACCTTCCTTTATTCGTTCCTTCATTGTTCTTTCCTTGGAGTCATTTTCTCCTCTTTCCTCTTCCTCATGATTTTCAATTCTATTTCTTTTCCCCCCACCCATTGGTTTATACACCTATTTACTAAGCAGATATAAGCATTCTTTAGGTGACCAACAAAAAAAAAAAATACAAGTCCTATTTCCTAAAGACTGCAATATAGAGACATTTCGTTTAAATAAATTATATAAACTTTTAGTTGAATTCAATGTATTGAAATTTACATTTTTAAAAAAAATGTACACAAAGTGCAATAAGAAAAAAATGAAGGAGAATTTGTTACCTGCTGGAATGAGGCTAGGTGACAATGTAGCCTCGACACATATGATATTTAATGTGGCATGAATCTTGAAACATGATTAGGCATTTGTCAGATGGGGCATGGGATGGAAGAACAAAGGCACAGATCTATAATAGAATACCCGGTGTTGTGCGGAACTCTGTAAATTTAAGTATGGGTTGTAGAGTATTGACAAAAGCTAAAGTATAAAAAGGAAAAAATAAATAAAAAACAAAGTCAGGTTTTGAAAGTCTTTGTATACTAACATAATAAATCGGAACTTAATTCTTTTTGTATTTAACAGGATAAGAATGAGGGTTATACAACCATAATTTACAACATGCTGTAGAAATCACATAGAGGATAAAGTTGTGAAGAAATGACCAGATGCAAGACTGCCATTGCACTAATCAAAAGCAAAGATGGTTTGAGACTGTTCAGCAGGCTTTTTCCATAAAGGACAGATTAAATATTTTGTCTGCCTTTACTTAACTCTGCTTTTGTTGCACAAAAACTGCCATATACTATATGTAGGTTAATAGGCATGACCATATGTTTATAAAACTATTGATGAATTTTTTTAATATTTATTTTTAAGTTGTAGCTGTCAATACCTTTATTTTTTTTTTATTTAACGTTATAAATAGCAGTTGTAGTTCTGAGGATCGAACCCAGGGCCTCACACGAGACAGGTGAGCGCTCTACTGCTGAGCCATAACCCCAGCCCCTATTGATGAATATTTAAATGGATACTTTATGTCATTTTTTATATCACGAAGCACATCACCACAATAACTAAGACAATGATCAGATATATTGCTCCCCAAATTTCCTGTCTACCCATTTATTAACTCTTTATCATGCATCTTCCTACTATCTCTCTACCACTCACATAGGCAGTCATTGATGCATTTTGTTTCCTCTAGTATTTACATAAAATGAACCATAGTGTTTGTACCTATTTCTCTCATTTACTGTTTTTCAGCATAATTTTAACTCATTCCTGCTGGTGTGTGTATGAATACTTTATTAGTTTATGCTACTGAGAGGTGTTGCACAGGCTTGGTAAACATTGTTCACCTGCAAATGGATATTTTAGTTTTTCCAACGATGTCTAGTAACAAGTAAGGCTGCTATGTACATGTGTGTAGAAGTTATAGTGTGGACATATTTACTTTTTCTCAACATCATTTAACTTTTTACTAGCAGTATATGAAAGTTCCACTATAGACATGACAATGCCAAGAATGTCATTGCTGTTGGTTTTGTTTCTGTTTGGCTTTCTAAATTTTATGCATTCTAATGTGTGTTTAGTGTTATTTCACTGTGGTCTTAATTCACATTCATGCAGCAGTGATAATTTTGAAATTTCCTGTGCATCATCCAGACAGAGGTGTCCAGAGTAAATTAGGAAGGTGGAATTGAAGTTCAGAGGAAAAGTTGCACCAGGAGATAGAGATTTTCTGGTTATTAATAGATAATAAAATTTAATTCCAGCTTTTGGAAATTTGATGAAATAGGTAAGGTTCAATTATCCCAGCTTGTTTGATATTTATGAATATTTATTAAGGGATTATTGTACTTTAGAATATATCACTATTTTGTACTTCTTTCCAGCTCATTCCATTCCATTGTTCCCCCTGTATTCTTTGGGGCAGCTCTGGATTTGCCAGATTTACCAATTTGTTTTGAGACTTCAGATTTTTAACATAAACAGTAAGAGTCCATGGGAAAATATTTTTTTCTTTTTTAATCACACTCATTTTTAGTATGAAAATAGTTAACATAGCCAAAGTAGACAAATGTCAATAATGTATCAATTTGAAATAAATATCATTTTTTAATCTAAACATAAGATTTAAGATTCTGGGTCTAGCGATATAACTCAGTGATAAAGCACTTACCTAACATGCATGAGGCCCTAAGTTCAATCCCCAGAACTGCAGATAATAATAATAATAATAATAATAATAATAATAATAATTGTAATAGTAATAATAAAGATAAAAATCTCTGAATCACAAAAATAGCAAAAGTAAATAAACTACTTTTCTCTCATCTTGATATTCAGATGACTAAAATATGCCTGCTGTTAGAAGTAATTAAATTCTACTACTTTATAGACAGATTTCCATTCTCAATTGTTCTTATCATATGTATGTGGTCAAGTGTAGAAGATTGAATGAATGAAAGTATAACAAAAGTACACTATTATAAAGAGTCCCTGCTAGCAGAGTTAAAAACTACCCTGAAATCTTAAGATAAATTTGTGGGTTGGGTCTAGTAATTCAGTGCTATATACATTCCTAGTATTCACACACAGTCTTTACTTTGTTCAGTTAATTCACAATTATACACATAGCTGCTGGACATAAGCCCAGCAAGTGATTGATTGAGCCTAAAACGACCTTTTAAAATGCTTAATGATTTTCATGTTGGACTGAATTTATTAAGTTTTGTATTCACTATTATAGTGTAAATGCATGATAAGATATGATTTATTTTGAGATCCTAATAGAGATATCAAGAACTAAGGTGAAATACAAGAACAAAACACAAATTTTGAGAAATTTAAACCAGTCAGTTAAAATGGCTCATAAAGTTCTCATATCTGTCAAGGTTTTAAGCGTGTCTTGGATTGTAGACTAAAAGACATTTCAATTTATTTATATTATTCATAATTATTTTTTAAAAACTTAAAAAATAATTTTAAACTTACTGAAAATGTATAGTAAAGTACAAAGACTTATTTAATGTACCATTTCAAAATGAACTATCAAATTGATGTTCTAACAAGCCTACATATATTAGGACTTATTTCATACCATAAGATGATTTTTCTATAAAACAAACACACAGCAATTAGAATTTTTAAAAATCAGTGTTGATACAACACTTCTATGTCATGCTCAGATTCTATTCAACTTTCACCAATTGTAGTGGTGTCTCTTGGAGTAAAATGATCCAGTCCAGAATCACATATTGCATTTACTTTTCTTTCCATATATCTTTGGTCTTCTTGTCTTTGAAATAGTTTGTTATTCTTACTTTGACTTTTGTGGATTCAACACTTTTGAAGATTTCAAGACATTTGTTTTAATATAAAATATTCCTTCAATTGGGTACATCTGAGACTTTTTTACAATTAGATTCAGGTTATGCCTCATTTGCAGGAATATCATAGAATCAATACTGTGTTCTAGCTGCAGCCTATCAAGCAGTACACAGTTACAATGAACCATGAATGACCACACTTGCTTTGACCACTTCATTAAAGTGTCTGCCCAAGTTTTCCACTCTGAAGATATTTTCCCCTTTGTAATTAAGAGGTATTTTGTCGGAAATTTATTCAGAAACTATTAATATCACATTTCATAGCAAACTTTCTGTTGATTATTGAATTTCATTATATCTCTATGGAATAATGCTTATCCATAGTATTCAAGGAGTCACAACATTTTACTGCCACTCATTATAATGCTCAAATTATACCAGACTTCTCAGTGAGAGCTGATTCAAATCGTTCTCTGTATCTTTTTGACCTGTCTCTATCATTCTTTGAGCAAATCTTTACTTTCTGGCAATAGATGTTTGAGACTCCTTCTATACATTTTGCTCCACATGTCTGGAATAAGCCAATTATTAGAAAACAAAAAACCTACTTTCTTTAGTTGGAGAATAACAGTGAGTAATGAAGATATTGGCACCAGGTGTCCTCAATGCTTTTGTATTAGAGGTTATCTCAGATTCTTTCAGAGGACAGAGCCAGGAAATTCACACAAAAACACAAGACACAAATATCTACACCAGATTATGTATGTATTATGTGTACATTATATATATATATATACATATACACATTTTATATGCATATATATGGTTATACGTCTGTATACTGTATGTATGTTTATATATTTATACATTTATATTATTTACAACCATTATATATAAACCATATATAGCTTTAAATAGATATGCATACATAAGCCTACATGTGTATATATGTATATATGTGTGTGTGTTTGTATATATATGTACACAGACACACACACACACACACATATATATATATATGCCAGCATTAATTTGCATTGATATACCCAAGTCCAGTAACCAGGGTTTATACTAGTTTTCTCCATTTCCAAAATTATAACTCCTTCTTCACTACTAAGAAATTAGCTCCCATAGCCTCACTTTATTTACTTATATTGAGTTGTATATTATATTAAAATATAATTAAATTATATCATATTTTATATTTGGCCCAGTATCCCCCTCTTTTTCCCCCATTCTTCCCTCTTTACTCACTCAGATTCCTCACCCTGTGTCATGAAAGTCCCACTATAGATGCCCTTCTTATGCTCTGTGGACTCAGACGCGTCATACAACGTGCCACCCCCAAGGGGGCATACTTCTCACTTATCCCAATCTTTGACACCATGTAGCAGATTTTTCTCCTGTGTAGGTGCTACCTTTACTCTGATTTGACCTCAAACCTCATGATGGACTGGCTTCATATGGCTTCATACATGAATATCCCTTTAACCTCATCTGAGCTCCAACACATCACACTCTGGACCCCTGCCATAACATGACCTTCTCACTCCATTAGAGCCCTGCGTTGCCATACCAACTTTTCTTACCCTTACTTTAAACATTATAATTATACTATTCAAGCTAAATTTTAGGTTTAACTTTGAATCCCAGTTCTATTTTTTTTTTGTAACTTTATTTTCCAGTTCTCTTAGAGCTATGCCCCCACCATCCATCCATCCATACCTACATACATACATACATCAGCTCAACCATTTTATTCTTCAGACATTGAGTGCCTTTGTATACTAGACAGTGTGCTACTTTCTGTAATGTTGAGGAGAGTCACAGCCTAGGGAAAAGACAGTATTAAAGTTATTCAGAAGATGCTGTGAAGCTTCAGAAAAGAGGTCCTGAGTTAGCCTGGCACATGTTCTGAGAGGCTTCTTAGATGATGGATGGAGATGGACAGGGCTGGAGTGTGAAGAGGGCAAGGATGTGGCAAACACAGAAAATGGCACAAGAATAGAAAAAGAAACTTGAACCTGAGTGCCAACTAGCCTATTGTACCTTGTGCCATATCCTGGGTCTAGGTCACTGGCCTAGAAACTGGTTCTTTTCTAGGTTTTGAGTTTCATCCTGTCTGATAGAACCTCCTAATGATAGTCAAAGGGCATAGCCATTGTTCCAGCCTGTTGCTCTAGCTGACTCTCCAAATACTGAGGAAAATCAGTTAGATTGTCCATATATTGCCCTCTGGCCTTTTAGGCATGCCATTATATACTTGACAAAACTTGCAGATGCTGACTACAGAAGGTCCTATCAAGGAAGTAAGTCCTTCACTGCAGGGGCACATTTATTTCAGATCTTGATCTTTCCTTGTCTACCTCAAAATGCCAGACTTCATTGTCTTGCATAATTCAAAGTCTATTTACTGATATTTTATAAAAATCAAAAGTATGCTTAAAATTAGACATCATCCTATAGTCTTCCTTTATTTATGAGAAAAACCTATAATGGCTGTGTGTAGTGTCACATGCCTGTAATCTTAACAACTTGGAAAGCTGAAGTCAGAGGGTCAGAAGATTAAGGCCGTCCTTGGCAACTTAATGATACACTTAGTAATTTAACAAGAACCTGTCTCAATGTAAGAAATAAAAAGACTGGGAATGTAGATCAGTGGTAAAGCATCCTGGGTTCAGTTCTCAGTGCAAAAAAAAAAATAGAAAGAAAGAGAGAAAGAAAAAATCCATATTGATAGTGCAGATATACATTGGAGATAAAAAGAAGAAAAATAAAAAAGAAAGGAAAAGGGAAAGGAGACTTGAGGAAATATAGCTACAATCAAGTGAATACTAAGTGAAATTAAATGGGATATAGGGAAATCTGATGTAAGGCATGGGAAATGAGAAACTAAAATGTGCACATCTAAGGTTTTCAGCCCTCTGGCCAAAATAAGATCAAGTGTCTCATTTAGTATAATTATTTCCTTCTCTTTCTAAATTCCTTGAGGCCTGAATTATGCTTGGTTCATCATTAGAATATCCTTAGAACCTAGTGCTAAACTAATCCCAAATAAACAGATCTGCAGATTTTTCTGATACCGAAGAGTTCATCTTTTTTGGGGGAACACTAATGTATATTGCATCCCAGGTCTTTCTTGCTCTTCACTGATGTAGCAATAATCATTTGCAACTTCAGAAATTCTACCTAAATACTGTTGTTTCTAAAATGCAATCCCTTACCAACACTTCTTAGCCTGGACAGCCACTACCTTAGGTCAGGAATTATATTACCATTATTATGACCTTTTTGTTTTTGCATCAGGTAATGGATTGAGATGGACATGGCTGGAGTGTGAAGAGGGATGATTTATAATTCACAAATCATTCTCCTGTCAAACAATATGTATGCATCCTATGTGTTTGCCAAGGAAACTGAGGCTCAGGGAAGATCAAATGTTTTACCAAAGTCTCCCAGCAATTTCAAATCAGAACTTAAACTCATAATTCTAAAGCATAAATCTCAGGGCTTTTATTCTAGTTCTCTGTAAAATATATGTCATAATTCTGTAGTCATACTAGCACTTTTTAATTAAAAGAAACTTCCCCTTGAATTTCCCCCATGCCTTCAATGTCTAGCATACAGCATTGCATGTACTGTGTCTCAGACATATGTTGGCCTACTGAATACATTATCACCATAATAAAAATTATGTAATTCATGTGAAGGTCTAAAACTATAATAACCAATGGGGAAAAAGGTCCTTTGCTTTTAGTCATGTCTTTCTCCCACTCTTCCCTTATTCTCTGTAACAGAATACAGACAACAGCCTACTTCCCTATCGGCGTGGAGACCACTGAGATGCTCCTACATTATTCAATCTAACCACAGTGGCTTCCAAGGGGAAAATAAATACCTCGATTGAGGCTTCGCTGGTCTGCATCGCATGCACAAGCATGAAGGATTTCTCTGCTGTCAAGCTTTCGTTGGGAGCAAAATCCCCCTGCTGAGCCTCGTTGCTCACTACAACACTTAAGATATGATTCGGCACATGGAATCTTAGGCATCTCTGAGCCAGTACCTCTCCCTCCATGTGCCTAAAGCTTAGGCAGGCACAAAAAATGGAATTCTTGACTATCAGTTGGTAACAGATGTGGCAGGACTGGAAAGCTGACCACCTGCCAGTGCATCCAAAGATAAAATCATCACCCTTTCACTAGTGGGCCGTGCACTTGCAACTGTGTTTCTGGAAGAGAAAACACGTCTTAGTGAATCATGAGAAAAATAAATAAGAGAGAAAGAAATATAAAAGAACATACTTTCTTGAGACTCTATTAAATTTGTTGAGGGTTGCTGTTTAAAAATAATGTTAGAAAGCAGCGTCAAGGCAGCCACTTAAAACCTAGTTGGAATACCATAATTCAGGATTTTAAAGATACATGCTAGCAGAAGATAAGGTGTGAAATACTCCACATCATCAGTCTAACTATAAAAACTATAGTTTTAAGGGAAGTTGTTAGTAAGGGCTAGGGGTTGGAAGTGTAATAGAAAGAGCTAATGAAGAAGAAAGATAACTTAGGCTCAAATTCAAAGAAAATGTTGATTTTTAAACAAAAAAAAAAAGGAGAAAGCACATCTGAGCATAATGGACTGACAAGTAAATTTTGAGTTAGAAGCTATAGATGGGTTGCATGGTAAGAGCTGGAGTGTAGTTTGAGCCAAGTGTTTACAGGGCATATAAAGACTATCTTAAAGAAGTTGGACTACATCCTGCAGACAAAAAGGGGCTATTGAAGTTTATGGGAAATGGTATGAGTAGTAAAAATCTGGGTTTTGTGAAGTTCAATTTCAGAGGGTATAGTTTGAAAAGGAGAGGAAATTAAGCCAGGGAAATTGTCAAATCATCCAGATATAAAATAATGAGGACTTGTACTTCAAAGTACTGGAAAGTGGCAAGGGGACATAAATGTTCACCAGAAGGCAGTGAATTCGGATGCTTCAGGGCATCAACTTTAGTGACAGTGTCTGTGATCTGATATAGCCTGGTGCTGGCAGTATCATAGAATATGGGAAGTTTTGCTTCAGAGCTTCCCACATTTCTTTCCAGGTCACCCACTAAGTAACTGTTCATCAATCCCATGATCAAGTATAGTCCTCCCATTTTGTTGCAACACAATGATTCTCTTGATCTAGCTTTATAAGTGTATCCATTTTCTTTAGCCAAGTTCACCATCACTGCCTCCTGCCTGTTAGATAATGAATTAACACCGGAAATTTAATTTGATGAAGAATTACTGCTCAGAGGTTCAGTCTGTTCAGTTCAATTAAAAATATGCTCTGCACTTTTGCCCATGCCAAGAGGCAATAAGAATAGAAGATTCTTTTCTTGTGACCTGATGTCAAGGTAAAGAGAAGAGAGTGTTTGTGTATCTTTTCTCTTTTAATCTGTGAGCTTGGGCTGTAGGTGAAAGCTTTGGTCATCCCAGTATAAACTTTCCAGAATGGCCATGACACTGAACAGCACTTTGACAGTTCTCACTGCCTCCCTGCTTCAGAACTTGTAGGGGCTCCTTTGTTCAGCTCTGTAACACTGCCAAGCACCCTAGCATCATGCAGACTGTATTATCACTTACCCTGCATTATTTGTGTGATGCAAAGACTTGAGAAGGTACAATGCATTGTCACTCTATATTCTTTGCAGATTGTTCATTTTGATTCAAGTTTATTATGAAAATTCTAGGCAAGCAATAACTCAGAGAAAAGAAAGTTGTTCCTACAAAAGAAAGGCCCAGCTGAACTGATAGGAGAGATACCCCCATGAACACAATACACTGGATAGATGCAGGATTGGCAGAGATGACTGATAAGCTGAGGACTCATTCTGGATGATGTCTACATGACATTCTGAGCCTCACAAAGCTGGAAGAAAAGGAACACTCCAGTTACCTCCAATGTTAGCAGCTGCGGTTTCTCTGCATTTCAGCCCATGCCTTAAAGGGTACTTTGGTAAGCAGCCTGCACCATTTCTCAGGGTAAAATATCTAACTAATCCTTTATTTTTCTATTGAGATTTCATGAAGCCAGAAGCCCTCTAGTATATTCTCTCTAGAAGTCCCAGAGTGCAGGAATGGATTTGTGAGCAGGAGGAAACCTCTGAACAAACAATTTGCAAAGTGAGTTCAATGACACATCTTCCAGAATGCTCAGGGTCAAGCCAAAACTCTGAGAGGGGTATTTATGGAAAATTGGGGAAGAGAGGACTGTTGAAAGTATAGTAGGAATAAATATTTCATAAGGCAGATGCTAGAATAAAATAGAAATTATTATTTTTTAAACTGAGATTTTGCTTTAATTCCAAGCTCTGCAAGCATACAGAACAGTGCTTAGAGAACTGGCAAAAGAAGGAGCAAGAATGAGGGAGAGAAAAAGGGAGAGAAGGCTGGAGATGATGAGAAACAGGATGGCAGGGAGGAAAGACCAAGAAGTCTCATGTCAGATAATTTAAAGATGAAATGCTGCTTTTGCATTAGCATACCAAGGTGTTTCCTCATTCTTTGTGAAGTACTGTCACAGAAAGGATGCTGACCCAGTGAGTGTCCACTCACATACTCCCCTCCACTCGTGTACTCCTACCTCTAAACAGATGTTGAGACTGAGACACTGAGCATCTCAGGTAAAGACATATTGTTCTGCTCTCTGGGCCCTGAACATGCCTGCATTTCTAACCCTCAGTAGATAGATCATGGTGTCTCTTCCACAGAAATATTTAAGTGTTTTCTTCCACCTTAGTGATGCCAGATAAAATTGAGAAAAATAAATTAAGTTTGCAATTTGGGATAAACAATATTTTTTTTTTAGTATAAGTATGTCCCACGCACTATTCAGAATCAATTTGTAATCTTGTGTTTTTAATTAAACATCTTTGTAGCTCATTTTTGATAAATATAAACGCACAAGGAATAAGAGGATGAGATTCCATGTGCCTTTTATTTTGTTTCCTCCAACTGCAAAACCATGGTACAACCAGGATATTGACAATACAGTAAAGAAATGGAACATTTGCAGCAATAATTATTACTCTTGCCCTTTAATAGCCACACCTACCTCCCTCCCACCCCACTCACTCCTGAGTCCTGTCAACCAAGCAACTTTTCTTCATTTCTGTAATTTTCTTATTTCAGGAATGTTATATTTGTGAAATCCGAGAGCAGGCAACTTTTAGAAATTGTTTTTCTCATATGGCATAATCCTCTGAAAATCCATCCACATTATGGTGTGGGTGAATATAGTTCATTCATTTTTATTTTGGAGTAGTATTCCATAATATGGATGGAACACAGTTGTTTAGTCATTGATCCCTTAAAGGACCTCTGGGTTGTTTTCTCTTTGGAGTCTTTAAAAATAAAGCTGCTTTAAATCTTTTTGTAGGGACTTTTATATGAATATAGTCTGCATTTCTCTGGGATAAATGTCCAAGAGTACTCTTGTAATTTCTGGGTTTTCTGGCAGTTGCTTATTATTTTTTCAAAAAAACTATTAAGCTGTTTTTCACAGTGCTATATTATTTTGCATTTCCATCCTGTATGTATGAGTGATTCAGTCTCTAGCATTTAATATTGTCCCTATTTTTTAATTGCCATTCTGACAGATGTATAGTGATATTTCACAGTGAAATTAACTTGCATTTTCCTAAGAATTAATGATATTAAACTTCTTTTCATAAACTTATTTACTGTCTACATATTCTCTTCAATAAAAAGTCATCGGTTTATAGTCTGTATTATTTGTTGACTTTTGAGATTTTGGAGTTCTTCATATATTTTAGGTAGTAGCCCTTTGTCAGATGTATAGTGATATTTCACAGTGGAATTAACTTGCATTTTCCTAAGAATTAATGATATTAAACTTCTTTTCATAAGCTTATTTACTGTCTACATATTCTCTTCAATAAAAAGTCATCGGTTTATAGTCTGTATTATTTGTTGACTATTGAGATTTTGGAGTTCTTCATATATTTTAGGTAGTAGCCCTTTGTCAGATATTAGTTTTGCAAACATTTTCTCTCACTCTACCATTTGTCTTTTCATGGTCTTTGTCTTCACAGAGCAAAAAGTTTCAATTTTACAGCATTCATTTTATGAAGTTTTCCTTTTGTGGATCATGCTTGGGGGGCCAAATGGAAGAATATGTTTTCTAACTCTAGGTCCTAAGGACTTTCTTTTATTCTTTTTCTAAAAGGTTTATAGTTTTACAATTTACTTTAAAGTCTATAATCCGTTCTCAGTTAATTTTTGTGTTTTTTTTTATGTTTACACCACGTTTTCTCTTTTTTTTCATCCTATGGATTTCCAATATCTCCATTCATTTATTAAGAAGGCTATTTCTCCTCCTTTAAATTACTTATATATTTTCATACATATACAAATTAGGCATATAAGTGTAAGTCTATTTCTGATTTAACTGTTCCATTCCACTGACATATAAATTTTCCCTTCCACCAATAAGATCTAATCTTGATTACTGTCATGATGTAAGTCTTCAAATTTTGTAGATTTATTCTTACTACTTGATTCTTTTTTTTTTTTTTCAAAATTGTTTTAGCTATTCTAGCTCCTGCTTTCACACACACACACACACACACACACACACACAAACTCTTTCTGGGATTTTTATCAAAAGTTTGTAAAACCTGTATGACAACTTGAGAAAAATTGAAAAACCTTTGGTTAGCCTTGTAACTTGTGAGAACATTTCTCACCATTTATTTAGATCTTAAATTTATTTCATTCACACTTTACACTTTTAATTTTTTTTATATTTTATTTTTGGGGGGTATCAGGGATTGAACTCAGGGGTACTTGACCATTGAGTCACATCCCCTGCCCTATTTTGTATTTTATTTAAAGACAAGGTCTCAATAAGTTGCTTAGAGCCTCACTCTTGCTGAGGCTGGCTTTAAACTCTCAATCCTCCTGCCTTAGCCTTCTAAGCGGCTGGGATTACAGGCATGTGCCACTGTTCCCGGCCACCATTTTACAGTTTTTAACAAAAAAGTCTATACACATTTTGTTAGGGTATACTTAGATATTTTATTTTTTGATAATTATAATATTGTACTTTTAAATTTTATAATTCACATTTACTGATTGCATAGAAATATAACTTTATTATGTTTCTTTTTTACCGAACAACCTTGCTAAACTCATTTACTACTTCTAAGATTATTTTTCTTCTCTTTTTTAGTACTATCTGTATTTTCTACATAGACAATCATGTCATTTGTAAATATGGACAAATTTATTTCTTCCATTCCTGTCTTTTAATTTACTTGTTTATCTTACTGAACTGCGAAGAACTTCCAGCACTATATTGAATGTGTGGTAAGAGTAGGGTGTTGACATTTCTTTTTTTTTAATAGTTACTTTTTTTGTTGTAGCTGGACACAATACGTTTATTTTATTTATTTATTTTTATGTGGTGCTGAGTATTGAACCCAAGGCCTCACACATGCTAGGTGAGTGCTCTACCACTGAGCCATAACCCCCAGCCTGAGTGTTGACATTCTTGCCTTGCTCCTGCTTTAAAGGGGAAACATTCAGGTTTTCATGATGAAATATAATATCTCCTATAGGAGATTTGTAGATACACTTTGTTAAACTGTGAAAACACTCCTGCATTCCTACTTTTCAAAGAGTTCACATCATGAATCTGTACTGAATTTTGTTACATGTTTTGCATGCATCAGTTGATTTACTTGTGAATTTTTCTTCTTAAGCTTGTATATATGGTGGATTACATTTATTGACTTTTGAATATTGAACCGGCCTTGCATATGTAGAGTAAATCTTTCCAAGTCATGGTGAATAATTTTTTTTCATACATTGATGAGTTTAATTTGAAAATATTTTGTTGAGTATTTGGCATCAATATTCCTAAGGAGTATTGATTGGTCTGCTGTTTTCCTTTCCTTTCAGGTTCTTATCCATTTATTTATTTTCCTGTGTTAGGGTCATTCTTGGTCTTATGGAATAAATTAGGAAGTAGTTTTTTTACTTCCATTTTCTTAAAGTACCAGTATTGTGTTTATACCATTCTATCCAAAAACATTTGATAAAATTCTCCATTAAAATTATATGGGTAAGCTGGGCATGGTGGCACATGCCTGTATTCCCAGTGGCTCAGGAGGCTGAAGCAGGAAGATCGCCAGTTCAAAGACAGCCTCAGCAAGAATGAGGCACTAAGCAACTCAGTGAGACTCTGCCTCTAAATAAAATACAAAAAGGACTGGGGATGTGGCTAAGTTGTCAAGTGCCCCTGAGTTCAAACCTCAATATAAATAAATAAATAAACAAACAAAAAATAAATAAATAAAACCATATGAGTAAAGTATTCTTGAAAGGGTTTTAAAATTATGGAGTCAATTTCCTAAGTAGGTATGGAAATTTGTTCAAATTATCTATTTCATATACTCTATGTTGTATTTTTTGTTTTTCAAAGAATAGTTTTATTAGTTTAAACTTTCAAAAATATATTTGTAGAGTTTTTTGTTGTTATTTCAAGTGTTTCCTAAGACAGAAAACCCCTGATATTTGTAATTTTTGTCTATATCTTTGTTCTTTGTCAGTCTTGTTAGAGGTACGTCAATTTTATTGATTTTATTTTTAACTTTAAAAACTGAAGGCTTTGTTTCATTGATTTTTCTGTTATTTTCTGTTTCAGTTTTTTCTACTTCTCTATTATTATTATTTTAAAATTTTCTTTTATGTTTTGCTTGCTCTATTTTAGTTTTGTGTTTGAGATGAGAATTTTGAATATATTGATTGGGTACTTTTTCACTTTCTAATATACACACAGTAATCTAAGATGTCTTCTTGGGGCTGCTTTAGCAGAGTCCAACAAATTTTGAGATAGAATTTTGTTGTTCATCCAGTTCAATTATTTTTCATTTCTCTTCTCACTTCCTTTTTGAGCCATGGATTATTTAGTTTCCAAGTGTTTTGTGCTCTTCTAGGTATGGTTCACTTTTTGAATCATTATGGCAAGAAAATCACATTGAAATCCTTTGACATTTGTTTAAGAGATCAGGATACGGTCTACCTTGCCATGTGTTAAAGGAAGTGTTTATTACTGTTGCTGAATAGTCTATAAATACCAAATATTCCCTGTGGCTGATAGAATTATTGAGTTCTTCTATGTTCTCACTTTTATTCTGTCTTGTTGTTATATCAATTATATAGGCAAGCAGGTTGAAATTTTTAGCTTAAATTGACTATTTCTATTTCACTTATACCAGTTTTTACTTCATGGAATTAGCAGTAGTGTTACTTGTTTCATACTAATGTAGAATTTCTATACTTTCTCAGTGGACTGACATATAATGGTGATGTGCTGCTCAATAATTTTCAGATGAACTGGTCTTAAATTCATTGTGTCTAATATGAAAATAGTCACTCCTGTTAATGTTCAATTAAATTTTTATGCTATATCTTTGTCTATCACTTCATTTTCAAACCAACTATGTAATTATATTTTAATTGGTTTTCCTGTGGATAGCATATAATTGGGTATGTATTTTAAAATTTACTCTGCTTCCCTCAGCCTTTTAACTCCTTTTGGTGTATTTATTTCATTAATATTTAATATAATTTGATGTATTAAGGCCTAGGTCTGCTGCTATATTTCTTGTTACCAGTTTCTAATTTTCCTACATTTTACTGGCTTTTTACTGGGATGGGGGCATTTAAACTGTTTTCATTTTCATTTTGTTTATCTGTAATATTTTTTTGTTTATATCTCATTGTGTTGCTCTTTTCATGTTTGTTTTAGGCATTATGTTATATAAATAAGATTTATCATAGTCTTAAAAAGAGAAATAAAGAAAGAGTAATTTTTCTATGACTCTTTGTTCTCTAATATTTATGATAAAACTGTCTTAAATATCTTCACCACATATGTTTAAAATTACTTCATATAGTATTGCAATATTTGCTTCAACCACCAATTATACTTTAGAAAACCTAAGAAAGAAAGGACAAACCTATATTACATTTACCTATATTACTTTTTATTAACATCTTCTTTCTTCATCCCAGATATTCCAAAGTTCCTTCTTTGTTTCCTTTCTATTTATAGATTTTTTTTAAATGAATCTCTTAGATTATCTGCTGGCAATTAATTCTCTTGGTTTTCCATAATCTGTAAATATCTTTCTTAAACACTATTTTAGTTGTAGTTGGACACAATACCTTTATTTTATTTATTTATTTTTACGTGGTGAGGATCCAACCCAGCACCTTGCACGTGCTAGGTGACTGCTCTACCACTGCATCACAATCCTAGCCCCTAAAATATCTTGAACTTACTTTCATTCTTAATGAAAGTTTTGCTGGGTATAAGATTTCATATTTACATTTTTTAAATTTTTTTTTCTTTATTTCATTGCTTCTAATGAGAAAGACACTGTCATTCCATTGCTTCTAATGAGAAAGACACTGTTTTGACTCTGTAGGCAAAGGGTCAATTTTGTCTGGGTACTTTCAAAATTTTTAATCAGTCTTTAGTTTTTTTTTCCTGTTTCCTTCATTGTGCAATTGGATCCATCCACAGAGATTTATATGTCAATTCTTGTACTCATATCTAATATTTCCACTGGTTTCTCTTTTGTAATTTCTTTTTTATTTTGGGGGGAGATTTTTCTTCACCAGGCTTTCTGATTTTTAATTTTCTTCGAAATGCCCTCATAATTACATATTGAAGCATTTTTTTTAATCACAGATGCTTTAAAAATATTTCTTAAGACACTATAGCCTCACTGTCTTTTCAGTGTTTTCATGTATTGATTGTTTTTCTTTTCATTCATTTTGAGATATTTTTGATTTTTTTTTTTTATGACAGGAGGTGTTCAAGTGAAACCTGGAAATTTCCATATTTTCTTATGAGGTTCTCAATCACACCAAAACCTTTTTTAATAGCTAACATTCTACAATAAAAATCAAACTGGGGAAAGCTGTTATCTAATTACTGTCAGATGCAAACAGAAGTCCAAGTTGCCTACTCTCTTTGTTGTTGTTGGCCTCCAAAATGGGTATTTTGTTTTGGGAACTGCTCTTCTTCCCTGCTGGGTGAGAATGGGAATATTTGCTGCCCATACTCTCTCCACTAAAACACAGTGGGGAGTGGCCTTGTTATCACTGGGTGAAGATCAAAGTCCTGACTGTCCACTAGGCCTCATCTGACACTACCCCCAGAGGGGAGGTTCAGAGGTACCTTGTTACTGCTGGGTGAAAGAGAGAGTCCAGGCTCCTCACATCATCTCCACTAATACTGTGGAACAGTGAGGTGAGGAGCGGTCTCACTTTCAGTCAGCAGTGACAGAAGTCCCATATCCATCTTTGGTCATCCCAGACACCATCTTGGGAGAGATACTAAGTAAGATATCTCATTACCACCTCGTGAGACTGGAAATCAAGTAGCAGTCTAGGATTCCAATGCAGCCTTACTGACTGGACTGTCTAGAAATGGAGCCATAATTTGTCAGTTATGTTTGGCTGTGGGGAGACAGTTATTTTTTAAAGGATTTTCTGTCTTTCTAGTTAGGCACTTTGTTGGTTCTGTGGTTAGAGAGATCAGGCTTTTATTGAGGCTTTTAAAATCAGAGTATGTTGGCATTTCCAGGTTGGCAGTTTTATCAGCTCCAAGTCTGGGTTGCATGAGATAAAAAGAAAGTCCAGAGAGAGATTGTTACCTCCATGTTATTTCTTGGATCTTGAGATCCCTACCCTATGTTCCTGCCTCTTTCCACATTTCAGGGTTTTCATTGTACTTAGCAAGAAGAATAAAAAATATGTCTATTTCACCTTTCCAAAAGGAGAAGTGTGTTTTATCTTTTTATTTGCTAAATCTGATTACTTTCCTCTGCACATACCTTCTACTTCATCATCACCGAGGTTACATAGGTATTGTTTATCTTCCCCATTCTTAGCTCCATTGTACCATTTCTTCATGTAAAATCAGTTATGTATTGATAAAAGGTAACATTTTGATTGTATAATGCATTTTTGAAACACTTAGCAAACTTAAAAACTTGTAACACAAGTGTTTACCTAATGTTATGTCACTAGATTCTTTCCCAATGCTTTACCTGGAATGAGCAGTCAGTGAAGACTGTTGAGTGGACAACTCAATGTTAATTATGTGAAATGTTCATGGGAGCTTTCAAACTAATTTTGAAACTTCAGGTTATTGGGACCTACACAATATGACTATAGTTGGAAAAAATTTTTTTCCATAGAATATTGGACCAGAAAAAGTTCTACTTGGGGCTTGTTCAGGATCATGGCATAGCCATTTTTTCCAGAACACAGTGTTTTACAATAGAAGATCATTTTACTTTTATTACCCTAAAGTTTGTTCCTGTGATATTAGGATATGATAGATACACATATTTGATCTTTGCCCATAGTTCTTGGTACACAGCTTTTGAAGACTTGGATTCTCCAAAGTTGTATATTTTGTATGTTAATGAGATAACTGATGTTGGGCCCTTGAATAGTTTCAAAATGGAGAATGGTTGTCAGGGAAACCCAATAGGGGTTGGAACTTTCATTTTTAGCCTCCAACCTCCAGGGAGAAGAGTAGAGCTGAATATTAAGTTGATCATCAATGGACAATGATTTAATCAACCATGCCTACATAATGAAGCCTTCCTGAAAATCTAAAAAGACTGGGTCGGGGGGGCTTCCAGAAAGCTGAATATATGAAGGGGTTTAGAGGGTGGTACATTCAGATAGACTGGAAGCTCTATGCCTTATACCCACATACATTTCCCTATATTTCTCTTCATCTAGATGTTCATCTGTATGCGTTGTAATATCCTTTATAATAAGCAGTAAACATAAGTGTTTCCATGAGTTTCATGATCTATTAAAACAGATTAATTGAACCCCCAAAGGAGATTGTGGTAACTCTTGTGTCACTTCAGTCAGAAAAATGAATCATAACCTGAAACTTGTGATTTGAATGTGAAGTAGGGGGCATTTGGGGGTGACTGTGCCTTTAATCTGTGGAAAGTAATGTTATCTTCAGGTAAATGATGTCATAATTGAAGGAAACTACAGGATACCCAGTTGGTGTCTGCTGAAGAATTACCCGAGTTATGTAGAAAATTCCACAAACAGCTTGTTTCAGAAGTGTGGTGTTGAGTGGTGTGTGAGAACAGGAAAAAAAATATGTTTCTTTCCTATCTCTTACAATATTCCACTTTGATACCACTTCTAAGATAGAAGGGGAAAAATTCAGCGTTTCTTCCTATTCTCACACCACTGAACATAACATTTCTGACACCAAATGTGTCAGAAGGGTTTTTCTCACACACCAAGAAAGTCTCCATTAGATATTAACCAGGAATCCCAGAACTCAATTCAGTTCTAATATTGTCTACCTAGTGACAGTATCAGATCCCACAGACTGAGGGCTCAGTAACTAAGATCCTTCCAACCCCCACCAATTTCAGGTGACAGTAAATCCCGTTCTTGACCTGTACTTCTGATTGGCTATAAATCAAGATTATCGTGATCCCCTTTTTTAGGGTTTGATTAATTTTCAAGAGTGTCTCACAAAACTTATGGAAATAATTACTTTTCATTTAATGGCTTTTATAAAGGAACTATGAAGGATACAGATGAACAGCCAGATAAAGAGATGCATAAAGCAAGGTTTGTGGAAAAGGACGTAGAACGTCTATGTCCTTCTAGGCAAGATCCCCCAGTAACCTCTGTGTATTCTACTTTTTTGGAATGTCAATGACACCAGTGATTTTGAATATTTAATGGAGGCTTAATTATGCTGGCATGATTGATGAAATCATTAGCCATTGATGATCAGGTTAGTCTTACCACTTTCTTCCTTGGAGGTTGGTGTATGCATCTGAAAGTTTCAGCCTCCTAATCTCATGTTTTGGTCTTTTTGATGACAAGCCACCATCCTCAAACTGTCCAGGAGTCCCCAGTCACCGATCAATAGCACACAAAGGACACATATGCCATGCAAAATTCTAAGGATTTTAAGAATTGGGTGCAAGAAAATAGGAATGAAAATCCATACAAGTTTTTGTAATTCACAGTATCACAGTTTCTTGAAGCATTCACATTAGTGTATAAATACTAGTTGGTAAATGTTTTAAGTTCAGGGAATGGAGAATCCATTGTTCAAAAAGTTTTTATTGTCACTTTATGCTTTTTAGCAAGGGAGATAGAGGAAAGGACATTTCCAGGCAAATGGCAGAAATTTCTTTCAGTAAAGGAAATACAGAGTATGAGGAAAGCACCATTCACTGTGGAAAAAAGAAAAAAAAAAACAATCATGACAAACTCACTACATATACTAAAAAGTCACTAGCCAAGGACTGCTGGGCTGAAGTCGTCTGTGGACTCAGCATAGCTGTACCTCTTAAAGCAAGGTCAGATAAATTAACCAAAGTTAATTTCTCAAAATGACTTTGTCATCAAACTTTTATGTCTTTTCTTCTATCATGAGAAAAACTCCAGGGTACCTAGACCCATGTCAGTGCATGTCGTCTTCCCAGGAGGACACAAAGTGGACATTTGGTTCTGTGTAAGTAGCATCATAGCCTCTCTTCTGAACTCAAAAGATATCTTAGTGAGAGGAATTTCATATCATGGCATAAAACAACACTTGATGGAATTTAACGTGGGAATCAGCAGCAATAATCATTTTATAGACTACATAATATATCTTACTTTCCCCAGGAACTTTTGCATTTATGTTTATCTTTTCATTTAACTTCATCACTTATGCTTATAAAATTGAGATGGTGTAACCCCACATTAGAGGAGAGATTTGGGGCATCATTGTGGGGAAGAAAACTTTAAAAAAAATGCAGTGATTGGTAGTGAAAACTGGTTTCGTTCTATCCATTTTTCCAAAAAATGTTGTATAAGGGAACAAAATAGCAACTTCTGAGATTAAATCGACAATAATATTTAGATTTGGGTTACTAATGGTTTTATTCTAGGTAGTGGACACCAACTTATTTCCCTATTGAACCTTTCATTTATTTTCTTGGTGAAACTTTTAAGTTTTAGTGTGTTGGAGAAATTTGAATTTCCCTCTACAACACCCAATCCATCTGCTTCCTCAAGCCCCTTCTGTCGTCTTCCCCACAACTTCAGCAGCATCAGGAGCTGCTGAGAATGAGCGATGGATGGTGATATGATTTGTCAAGTCCAATCTGCCCAAGAACATGGTGGATTTGAAGTGTAAAAGCCAAACTAAGCCTTTCAGGTTTGGAGTTTGGTTAATAATACGGAGGATTTAAATGGGATTTTTCTCCCAGACAGTTCAAAGAGTTTCTTTTCTTAGTCTGTATTTTTCCTGAAATCAGTGAAAAAGGAAAGAAGGAGCAGGAATTATCAGCCTCATTTCACAAGGCAAAAAATAAAAAAAAAATAAACACTTTGAGCTATTTCCCCAAATGACAGTGGATTGTAGAGATGACAGGAGCAGCACTTTATCCATAATGTTGGTGTGGCTCAGGACCCATGTTAAGAGGATTCTAATTACTAAAAGCTTGGGAGGAGAGATAATAAATCTGAATTTGTCTAACCGAACATTAGTAATATATTAACCAATCTTCATATGTGCAGACCACAGTTAAGGAAGAGATTCAGAAGATTAAGGCTCAGTTACCTCACTAAAGCCCAGGGGACCTGTTTATTGAGCAGAGTACAATATAAAGTTTTGAGGAGAATAAATTCAGGAATTCAGAGCAGGGATTTATAGTTGTCGGATAAAATATTCATTGGAAGCTTTGTAAAAGAAGAAAGGTTTATAAGAGAAACATAATGTAAGTGATGTATATAAAGGGCAATAGCATTTGAATGTCTGTTTGTGCTTTATGTTTAATCTGGGTGGGCTGTAATATTCTGGATATAAGATTCAAAGCATCTTTATTTGAACAGAACTAAAACACTTGTGAGAAGATATATGTTTGGTCTGCTCTCTTTTACACAACCTTGCTTTGGCCCATAGGTAGGATATTTATTAATGATTGTCACTGTTTGAGTCTATATATGTGGCAGTGTCTGGGAACAATACACACACTGGAGACATGTTGCGTTATTCAGAACAAGGTAGGTAGAATGTAACTTGGAAAAGATGAGGGAGATCAGGAAAGAAGGTAAAGATTGAGGTTGAACAGGAAGGCATACTTCCAGATCAGAAAAAGAGAGTGACTCAGGTGGCATTACACAAGGCTCATTGCAGACATTTTGTCTTTAAAATGAAGCAGTTATATGGTCCTTCTTGTAGTATTCATAACTCTCAATCACAAAGTCCACACTGGCCAATTCCAGCAAAATTTCCCAAATAATTTTGTACTTACTTTATCTGCTTTACTGATCCTTCCTTTTTGGTTTGGTTTGGTTTGGATTGTTCTGATTTACTGTATGGAAGCTTAAACCAAGGGGTGCTGAACCACTGAACTATACTCGCCATTCCTTTTAGCTTTGTTTTTATTTTGAGAGAAGATATTGTTAATTTGTCCAAGCTGACCTCAAATTTGTGTTCTTTTTGCCTCAGCCTCCTTAGTAGCTGGGAGTACAGGAGTTATGCCACCTCACCTGACCAAAATGGCCCCGCTTTATTTTCCTATACTGATTCATATTCAGTATGACCTTTAATAGCTAATCCAAGGCCAGTCTCCTTTATCTAAATCTTTCTATAACTGACCCAAAGCCTTATTGTTCCACTTAATTATTTATTTTATATTAACAGCAGGAACATGTTTACTCTTATGCAATATAACATGTTTTCTAGGCAAATATATATGCATGGCAACATCCTTTATATGTCTGATAACTGCCACAAGTGATCTAAGATAATTCTAGTCCCGATTCACTAAGATTCTTTTCCCTTTAGAAAGACACTTCTAAAACAGCTAATTCTTCAGTCTTCCTAAGCGTAAAGCTATCTTTGATACATTCCCTTAAACTGAAGTTCTTTCCTTCTTCATCACTGAATTAAATTCTGTTACCTTTTTGCTTGCACATAATTTAAACACATAAGTAATGTAAGGTCTCTAATGCGTTCCCTGAAGATATATTTCTGCATCATAATGTTCTACTTAGATCATAAACTACTCAAGGTCAGTGTGAGTGCCTATTTAACTCTCCTCATGTTCTTCTTACAGCAGCATGTACTAAGAGATCCTGAATAATTGTCCTCATGAAAAAGTAGTTGAAGGTGCTTCCTTCCTTAGCATTGGAAAGAAAATCAAGGTTAAATTAAAAAGTTATTAAAAACAGTTGAAGTTTAATGAGAAAATACTAATTGTACCTAGGTATTTGCATTTCTTTATATCTTGACTCAAGATTACCTTTCTTTATGAAATATGTTAGTAAATACTAACAGCTACCAGATAGATTTATGATATGACATTAAGGAGGAATTAAGTATCTATTTTAAAAAATGGAAATTAGTATATTGTTGTGATGCTCAGCTTGAAATTTTACAATTCAGAAAAAATAGGAGGCTTACTTCAAAGGTGGGGTCCTGGGAGCCTTGGACCCTCACTTCGTCAATCGTCAATCACATTTGGAGGTGCACACTTCACCATTGCATGTGAGCTTTTCAGGGTAAGTGCCTAGGTTAATCCTGACATAAGAATAAGGCAGTCCTCAAGCATCCTAAGAGTTGGCAATGTGTATCCCAGAAACTGCAAGTTCAGTTGAATTTTGATGCTCCGGCTAATTTATCAGCTGTGGGTGCTCCCACTCAAGTCAGGTACATATATTGCATTATTGTCACACTTCTGAAGTAATTTATTCTGTACCGTTGCTAATTTCTTCTTCCTTGTGCATAGATGATTCCTGGAATAGGTATTTAAATTTCCCTACGCTTCTTGGGACATCCAAAGACATACTTGGATGTATTGTTAACATATACATGTTACCTTTATCCAAAGGAAAAGTCTGAGACAAAATCAAATTTGAAAGATCATTTTTTAAGAAGCTTGTGATTATACTGGGTTCACAAGTTATTTGCATTCGAGATTATACTGTATTGTCTTCTTGGTCTCAATCACAAAAGGAACTTTTCTTGACTGTATTTGGTGATTCCTTGATAATATTAGAACATGGTCTTTAAGGTGATGTTTCTCTCTTTATCCTGAATTACTGTCATTATTATGTTGGCTTGGAAAGTCTGACCACAGGATCTCTCTTTCACATCTGGAAAAGTCCACATTCATTTCTAGCTTAGAGTGTGTTTTACTGTTGACCACTTGCCTAAACGTATCCCTCTGCTGCCTGGCTCCTCCTTAGCTCACATGTCTCAACAGGAAGGTCACTTTCTAGCCTATACTTTTGGTTTTGCTGTTTCTGATATAAGCAAAATCTTTCTTATGACTTTCTCCCAATGTTCTTCACCTTTAGCATACTCACCAAATTGTGCTTGCTCAATTGCATTGAGCTGTTTACAGTGATTTTTCACACTTCACTGTGGGCTTCCAGGGCTGGGGTCTGGGTAAGCACCCAGTGAATAGTGACAAAGTACTGTCATCCTGACTTGTTGACTAACCAGTACCTCCTTCCCAGGCATCCAGCTATATAAAATGATGTGTACAAGGAGGGTCAAGAGTAGAAGACCACGGATGTAAGTAGAATTCCTGGGGTCTGATCTATGGTTAGATTTTAAAATAGGACTTTGCACTGTTTTTGATTCCTCATATAGTCTCTGAGACCATTCCTCACCTCAGAGACATGGAGTATAGTCAGAAAGAAAAAAAACCACTTAGATAGCTCCACTGACAATATATTTTATATTTTCTAAAACACGAGACTGGAGTCATAAAGGCAAGGTAGATTGGGCAGAAGGGCTCTCTGTCTGGGGGAGAAATCTGGAGGAGGAAGCTATGTGGATGACAGTGGCTACCTCACAGCAATAGCCTCTGGTTGACCCTCCTATGCTCCATGAAGAAGTTAGAAATGGATATTCTCAGGTCACAGGCAACTCCAGGAGGAGATTAAGAATATGAGACTGAGTTTCTGAGCATATGGAATGCCTGGGGGTTCCCAGAAATTACAGAAAATCATGAGGGGCAACTTTTACGCTTATCCATTAGTTGTAACATACCTGACAAAATTATCTAATTGACAGCTACAAAATAGGAGGATTTGGTCATAGTAAAGATCATAGTTGTGAACAAAGTGATCTCCTTGATATATTGTGTCTTTGATTCTGACCCACATTTTGTTTTTATTTTTGTTGTCGTTGTTGTAATATTTTTAAAACTCAGGATGATTCCTAAAATATATGTCAAAACACAACATCCAACTGTTCATTGAGGAGTAAGATGAGATATATTCAGCACTGCCTAGGAAAACTTGGTTATGCTTCATGGTATCCATCCATCTTTCGCAAGGTTGGTCAAGTCATTGACCTTGGTAGCTGCTTAAAGTTGAATGCTTACGTTCTATAGTGTTTTGGAAAGACTCATAGTGGAGTCTCCTAGTCGTTTTGAAATAAAAGTTCTTACATAGTTTTTTAATAGAATAGAGAATAGCCTCTCTCTCTCATACACACATACATACTAGGTAAGGCCATTTAGAAGGTAGAAATCACCAAGTGTCTGGAATATATCATGTTTTCCCTAGCCTTCTGGGAGTCTCCATGCCTGATCACTGCTTCATGAAGAATTGTCACGTAGGTACCAATCAAACATGCCACGAAGCTTTGAGATTTCAGAGAACGTTTTGTTTATATTTCCATTGCTACTTATTATTTGTATTGAAACAGAAAAAATGTTAACTATAAGTTCTACAAAAAAAAGGAAATTCAAATAAAACACTGAAGTTCCATGTATCTCAAAATTATGTCTATCCTAAATCTGTCAAATACAGGTATGCTGGGTTAGGAAATGTGGCCCATCCCTATGACATTATGTACAAGTTCCAATTTCCCCACTTTTGTCTCTGGATGAGAAGGGACTCCAATAACCCTGAGAATGTTATATGGGACTCATAGACTATTGTGTGGATAGACTTGTCCTTGATATTCTTTTTAAAAAGAAGAAAGAATATATTTAATTAACAGAATTATGTTTAATTTTAATGTACCCTCTAAAAATATGAGCACTTGATAAAATACAGTAAATTTTGTCTATTTGCGTGTGCCAGCACATCCTCTGATGTTCATGTGATTGTGACAAATTGGAGGATTCAGACTTACAAGCCAAAGTCTTAGGATTATATGGCCATGAGACTAACTTTGGGAAAGTTCAAGATAAAAATGTAGCCTAACATATGGAAGCCAAGACTGGGTAATATCACAGGGCTCCAGCAATAGCCTTGAGGTTGAGGCTCTATGCAAGAGCTATGAGGAGGAGATGAACGTGGCATCAGAAGCCTTCCAAGCAAAGGACAAGAAAGGAGCTGACCTGAGACTCTCAGGAAACAACTCTTCAATGTCTTGGATCAGAACAAAACCTGGAATCCAGGCCAGTGTCTGCTCTGAGTTGACAGGTTTCTGTGGCTCCAGTGTGGCTTTCAGCTGAAATAGCACAGTATTTCCTTCAGCTCAACCTTCTGTCATGAGACCCCTTTGCTATTTGTAGCATGTCAGTACCTTCTCAACCGATTACCCACTAATGGGTCAATATATTCGTTTATTTGCAAACATTTATTAAAGGGTTATTTAGGGCTACCAGGTGAATACCATAAAATTCTTGGCCTCAAGGAACTTTGATTCTTGTGACAAAAAAAACAGCATGAAAATAATATGAATTGAATATTCATTCCTAGGCCAGTCAAGAATGTGTTTTTTGATTGCTTAAGTAGGTGCTTTTTGTTTTGATTTTTCTAAGTTTGTGGGACTTTCTGCCTTAGAGTATCCCCCAGAGTTTGGTGAGAGTTTAAAAAAAAAAATATATATATATATATATATATATATATATATATATATATATGTATATATATATGTATTAAATCCATTTGTGTGTTTGATTTAACTGGAGCCTGTGAAGGAGATTGAAGATGCATAGAATAAGGGAGGAACAAGGCCTGACAGGGCTAAAGGGGTCTGGGCCACTCGATAACACTGAAGCCTGTCATACCATGAATATGCAAAGGGAGCCTGATGAAAAATGTCTTCACAGATGTAGGAGCCAACTCCTGGGCCTAGGAGAATGCTTTCCTACCATCTGTCACCTGGGCTGAGAAGATAATTGCTGACTTCTGTGTGAAGAGCTGCTTCTAAATGCAGCTGGATGGCCAGCTCTCTTAAATTACCAGGCCCAGGAGACCAGGACTTTCTGTTGTTTCCACGTATCCCCTAAAGTCCTGCCTTAGATGAAGATTCCTGTTCGGTGAATATGCACTGGAAATGCCATTATCCTTCTTGACAGACAGATGTCCTGAAAAATCTAATTGCATTCCCAAAAGACAGAAATCCTTAAACAAAATTAAATTAAAAATGAAAAGACCGTTTTTCAGTCAGGGATCAAACCCATGAAGAGAATAGACCAAAGAAGACACCATAGCTTATACATCTGATAGAAAACAGGCAAGTTATGAATAAATATTTATTGTTCTCCACCCCATCTCATTTTGTACAACTGCATCTGTTATTTCAAGGGAAGGTATAGCTTCTACCCATGTTGGATTATTGTATTATTTTATAATCCATGAAAATACTCCTCCTCCAATTTTTCACTTATAACTCAAGTACAGATTAGTCTGTATGAACAAAGAAAGAGGTTAATTCTAAAAGACAATTTCGGTCTTCCTCAGCTGATGAAAAATGGCAATTTTCAACCTAATTGAAGAAGATATATGAGGATATAATGTTTTTTCAAAGGTAAGCAACCAGACATGGCCTGAGTCAAAAGAAGTCTTTGCAGTGAGAAGCTAAAACATAGGTGTAGAAAACTGGAATGAATCCATTCAAGGGGAGAAAAGGAAAGGGTAAATTTCAGCAATGATCCAAATACAGAAGTATTCCAAGCATACTTAAGAGACCACATGCAGACAGGCCCAGTCGTGCGTGCATGGTAATGTTTCACCAAGAACAATCTGAACTTCATTGAATATCCATTTCTCATCTGAACCCAGTAACATTTTGTTCTGTTTTACTGTCTCTAAAAGTAGAAATTCAAGGAAAAAATGATTCCGAATACAGAGGGATAGCTATCAAGATAAACATGAAGATTTACCACCCTAACAATAACTGTAGATCAACTAAAATAACTTGGAACGAAGTTCAAATACATTCTTGACCATATGATGGTAAAAGTGATACTTGAAATCAATCAGGATATTTCTGGTTGTTAGTGACAGGAAAACACAAACCCCTCCAAGCAAAATGGGGAATTAGTTGGACCAATGAACCTCACCACACACACACACTCACACATACACACATACACATGCACACACACATACACACACAATGGGAACAGAGTCAACCTCAAGGTAAACAGAATTTGGTATAACAATTGTGTGTGTGTGTGTGTATACGTGTGCACGTGTACACATGGGTCTGAGAGAAAGAAAGAAAAATGGACACAGATACATAGACATACAGGGAAAGAATAATATAGACTATCATTCTCTTCTTCCTATATTTTGAGTGCTTGTTGGTCTCATTTTTCCTGTGCTCTGCATGTGGCAGGGATCACTGTCACTGGCAGCTCTGGGTCACAGTGTCACTGTCTGTTATTCAAGGGGGAAATACCATTTTACTCCCAGGGACTATAAAATGACATCTCCTGAAGAAGTCAGATTGACTTGGCATATATTCTTCACCCTCATTGAGGCGATCTGTATGGTCATAAAGATGGGTTCTTTTCATTGGCTAGTCTGAATCCCATACTCATTCTTATGGCCAAGCAAGCATGCTGTTATGGTTAGAAATCCCAGAAGAATGATTTGGGAAGAAGGTCTTCTCCAGAGGTTATCATTAGATAAGAAGAGAAAAACATTGAAAAGTCAGAAAATGATTTCCTTCATAACCTAACAAAATGCAGTTTCTACCAGTAAAGAGGCATCTGGTTCCACAGAGCCCACCTGTAAATGCTTCTCCCAGGCTAATACGAATGGCCTCTCATAGACCATCTTTATGTATGTGCCTAACTATGTGCATTCCCCTTTACACTTATTTGCTTAATTTCTTTCCTGATTCCTTCCTTCTTCATGGTTTTTATCTTGTGACCCCAGTCATTACCTGACATCCCCTCACCAGCCAGCCTCCAAAAAGTAGGTATTAGTCTTAATGTAATCATTACTATTGGCCTCTTATTCTATTCTCTAAGAACTGTAAGTGTAATTATATTTTCTACCCACCCTCATGAAATTTACAATGTAAATTATAAATTAATCTTCTAGACTCAGTAAATTCTGCAAGCTATACTTGAGAAGACACTGTGCTACCTAACATTAATTTTGAATAGGTCCTGTGTCAATAACATATAGCTTTTACTCTCTAGACTGAGGGATTCCTATACCACTGAGAAACAATAGCCTTTGATTTTTAAGTAAAAATCCATGGGTAGTTTGTTTATCTCTACTTCTATAACAAGATGGACATGGCCAATTTTGTGTGCATCATACACACACACATACACACACACACACAAAGTGAATGTGCTCGTATTCTGTGTGTGCATCAATACAACTTTGACCTAATAAAAAGCTAAAGCGTTTCTGATGGAATATCATGTGAAATAGAGATGTTTCCAAGGAGCCATTATAATGTGGTATTCCCTTTGGCAGAGAGTTTATCAAGGTTTCACATTTAATTCTGCAGAGACTGACCATGTAATAGTTCTCAGCCTGCCCAGTTTGGTTTATGGGTGAGAGATATGTTTAAATTGAGCTGGTTTTAGTCACATTAAATTAGTGACCCATTAGTCTGGGTGAGTAACGAAGAACTGTGATTTTTTTAAGCTCCCAAGTTTAGAAACCATTGAGTCATAAGATGGCAATTCCATATCTAATTAAGCTGTCATTTCTGAATACGTAAAATGTTCCTGGACTCTGATTGCTATACACAGTGAGAAAATTTGATGAAAATTTCTGGTGTAGTCTGTTCATACTGATTTCTATGATTCCAAAGTTCCTCAGATCCCCACCATTTTTTTTTTGATAAATAGCATTATCTCTGTGAAATCTTCTTCATATCTCTTAAATTTTACTTACTTGATTTAGTAAGTATGGTGTACTTATTTAAATGTGAATTTCAGATAAATAGCAATTTTAAATTTTTATAAAAATTATGTCTATGTTTTATTAAAAATTTTCTCAAGTTTGCAAGAGACAAACTTACACCAAAAAAGGAAACAAATCATTATTAATCAAGCTTTCATGTACTCAAATTTTATTGGACATCCTACATTTGATCTAACTGTACTATTCTGAGGCATTATATAAGTTCATTAGAGTTACCCTATCTGAAAAAAAACAAAGAACAAGCAAACAAAAACAAACAAAAAACCTATAGACTTTATGGTTTAAACAACAGAAATTTATATTATTATATTTCACGAGGCCAGAAGTCCAAGAAGAACTTTTAGAGAGTGGCAGTAGGTTAATTTCTCCTGAGGCCTCTCCCCTAGGGTTGCAGATGACCCTCTTGTGTTGTGGTGAGTTTCTTATACCCTTATTTCCCCCAGTGACCTCTTTAAAGGGACTGTCTCCAAACAGCATCACATCTAAAGTACTGAGGATGAGTTGTCAATGGATGAATTTAGGGGAAACAGCAGTCAGTCTGTAGCAACCATACATTTATTCTCTCTGAGTTGACAGGTTTATGGCCAATATTCCTTCAACCTAGTGTTTTAGAGCATTCACTGCCTCTCATGTCCTGTTCTGGTGAACACAAACCTGTCCCAACTCAGAGGTAGCTTACATTCTAGACAAGGGAATGAGATAATCAACAAATAACTGAAAACATGGTAGTGTTGATTTTCTCAAGGATAACTCTTGATCAGAGTGAGGCTAGGGGTTATTTTTCTCCACTCCACCATTTTCCTTTTGTCTACATATAAAACATTGACTTCCATTCTAGGTCTTTAGAAAGAGGTACGAAGATAACCAAATTTCTAAATGTATTGAACAACCTTCTCATCTATAGTTTCTGGACACTTCACTAAGTTCTTTGTAAAAATGCAGCTGAAGTTGTAAAATCACTTTGAAAACCAACTCTGACTTCTGCTTTGTGTCATTTTGAACTATTTTGTTTGCTCTTTTAATACCTTGAAACCCAGTCTCCTGAAGAGGAAGGAAGAGCCATGGGTAGCTATTGTTTGGGGGGCCAGATTGGTCACAAAGATATTTAATCCTGTTCTGACCAAAATTCCTTTATGAAGTTTTTGTTTGCTTATTTGTTTGTTTTGCTTTGTTTTTCTTGAAAGAAGACATGATTTTCACCCAAGAGAATCAGGATGCTGGGGGTGGGGTGGGGAGAGCAATGCGAATATATCTGGTGTAGAGCAAAGTCTCCAGGAAATGAAAATAAAAGTACACAGAACAACATTGCAAAGCAGGGCTGCATACCTGACATTCTGATTCATCTCATGAATGGGCAGGAGGCCAGAGTCTCCAATAAAGCAGGATTCTTCAACATTTCAGAATTGTGTTTGGAGAGGTCTTTTGCACATTTAAAGTCAGTATGTGGCTATTAAACTTATGAGGGATTTTGTTGCTGCTGTTATTGTTTCCCCTCACCTTTTTTTTTTCCCAACCTGTCTTCAGTCACCAGAAACTACAATTAAATTTAATGTAAAAGATATTTCTCTTAAATGGTTGTAATTTTCTGGTTCCCCAGTCCCTAGCAAATGTCTCATTGTATTTGGTAAATATTTATAGCATTTTTCAACATAGCTCTTTTGTAATATTTTCAAGGTTATTTTCTTCTGCCTTGCTTTGTAAACTCCTTAAATATATAGATAGATTATCTAGAGGTATACAAACGAGACCCTTCTGAGGTTCAAAGACACTCATTAATAAGAGAAATGTGGTATTTTCCTTTGCTACTCAAGTCCTCCAAATCACATAAGGTTGAGATAGATCTGTGACCTTCCCATCATATAATGGCCCATATTTAGAAAACAAAGGATTTTTCTCATTCACCCAAAGCAACATTACATAGCAAGCCTCCACCTTTCAGCAGCAAGGGGATGGGTTAGCAATGTAAGATTGTAAACTATGCACTAAATTGCTATGTTACGTTTCCCATTGTGTTTCCACAACATTCTCACCAGGATGAGTACCTGAATGTAATTAAGGTCAAAGCCTTCAGCCCCAGCAGTGAAACTGTTGAGCCCAAAACGAAACACAAACAGGAGGATGCTCTGAAGAAAGGCTGGTGTTTGGGATACAGGGGACTTGGGAATAACAAGTTGAGGGAACTTCATTAATTGTTAATGCAGCTTCCAGTCACTAGTGTTGTTTCTCAGGGAGAACAGGACTCATTTACATGGATGACAGTAGTAGCCTGTGTCATGGGAAACCCTTAACAACAATACCTTGGTGCAGGCTTGAGACAAATCAGTAGATAAAGTTTGGCATGTGGGAAGTGGGACTCATCTTGTGTACATACAGGCAGGAACAAAAGGATATAAAGAAGTTTTCCTAAGGATGCCCAGCTGAATTTGTCACTGTGTGTGGCTGGTTTTCTGTAATGTGGCTATAAGCTCGAAGGAGATATGAACAGTAGAACATTTTCCTATTGTTCTTTCCATGTCTTATGATATGATATGCTGATGCAGAGGAATAATGTGTTTTATTATATTAGGAACCTGATGAATAAATAGATGTCCTTAATTATAGTTCATAAACTGCAAGAAAACATGGACAATTTCCAAAGTGCCTGCAAGACCCTGAAGAAATGAAATGGTGAAACAATAGAGACCACAGAGAAGGAAGAGGGTATCTGTGAACTAAGTTTTATTAAATCCCCTGGGACCAAAATATAGTGTTTTGACTGAATTTCATCTTCATTTTCCTTATAGGGAAGAAAAAAGACATATTTACACTAAAGTATTATGGAAATACAAAAATCCAGTAGATATCTTTTGTGTTTTCAATATGGAGCACCAAGTAGGGATCTGTGGGTGTTTCAAATTCTCTGTTCTGGTTGCAGAAATGCCCTTGGGAAGGGTTACATAGTATTTGGTACATTCCAGATAAGAAAAATATACAATACTCACAACCCACCAACTTTGATATTAACACAAAAGAAAATATACTGTACATGAGGACCAGGCTTTACATGAATCACCTTTAGGGATTCAAAACATACATTTTTTTAAATCATTCAGGTTTGTTTTCTGAACTTAAAATAAAACAAATATAATCATCTGATACCACATCAGTATATTCATACACATTAGTCCAGAGTGATTTTAACACAATTTAGTATGTGGTTGGATTAGAGACTTGTTTAATAATTGTTAATTTGTTATTCATAGTTCTTTCGTGTAACACTGAAAGTTGTTAAGTCAATATAGGGAAAAACGTGTTTTAGTGTGTATCAGAAGATTCCAAAATCAAATGGTATTGAGAAAGTTTGAGTGGTTTGCAGGAAACATGACAGAAAGCCCTTGCAAAAAAATTCCCCATTCTAATTCAGATGTTTATTTGCAATCATTGATGAATTTTTCAGGGAGAGGGTGGGAGAGGGAATTAAATTTAGGGGCGCTTGACCACTGAGCCACATTCTCAGCCCTACTGTGTATTTTATTTAAAGACAGGGTATCACTGAGTCGCTTAGTGCATCAATTTTGCTGAGACTGGCTTTGAACTCATGATCTTTCTGCCTCAGCCTACCGAGCCGCTGGGATTATAGGTATATGCCATCACACCTTGCCAATCACTGATAAATTTTTAATGGTAAGATCAAATGTTATTCTACATTAATTTCTTTTCTTTGTGATATTTTCAGGTGTTGTAATTACTGTAGTAGTTCATGAGGAAGACTAACTGTGAGCTGGAACCTAGTCTTGATAATACCCCTTTTCCCTTTCTATTTCCCCAGTAGCTGTTTTAAAAAATATTGTAATGTTCTTCCAACTCACTCATGCCCCTATTTCCAAATGCTTTCTATTTACTCTTCAGAATACTGTATTCATTTGTTGATTATCTAAAACCAATAGGGTAAGATAAACATTGGTACTTTAAAATGAAAGTGGACTTTGAGGGCAATTTAAAACCAAAGAGGTAATATTTTATAGATCCTTGAGTTAATTTGCTTTTCACAAGTTTTGGAAACTTCAAACCCTTTGGAAAATTCAGAAATTCATGGAAATTCTTTGAAAACAGCTAAGTAGACTTATTTACAGAGAAATTGAAAAGGAAGAAGTCCCTGGACATGTAGTTGTATTTTGAATTTTTTTTTCTTGGTACACTTAATTTTTCGAACATTTTTAGGTACAGGGAAATTTGAGAAGAACAAAGAGATTCCATATAACCTACACCCACTTAACATGCTACACCAGCAACATAGTTTTGTTGTAATTAAACACTCAACATTGGTAGGTTGTTATTATTATAGTTCACTTTTTTTTTAGTATTTCTTATTTTTTCCTAATATCTTTTTTTTCTGCTGGAATTCCATGAAATAGGTCGCATTGCATTTAGTTAGGCATGTCCTTAACTAAAATTTCCTCAACACTACTTTGCTTTCAAAGTTTCACAAAAACTTTTGAAGAATACTAGTTAGGTACATCATAGAATACTCCTCCATTGGGGTTTTCTGTATTTTTTACTATTCAACTGGAATTATGGGAGGAAAATCACAGATACAAGGTGTCATTTTTATCACAGGGTAGAGAGAATACACCTTTTCACATGATTTTCCATAGCAGAAATGAACTTTGATCTCCTAGCTGAGGTTGTGTTTGCCAGTTTTCTCCATTGAGAAGTCATTGCTTTCCCTGTTTACATGCATTACCTTGGCAGGAACTGACTAACTTTTCACAGTCCACTCTTAAATGAGTGGAGAGTTATTCTCTACCTCCTTAAAGGCAGAGTATATATACACAATATTTGAAGTTTTTCTTCAAGGAAGATTTGTCTGTTCTCCCTATTAAAGATATATTATATTATATATTCATCAATAATTTATTTGTATCTTCATTGAAGTCATGGAAAATATTTATTTCAAACTTTTAGTTATAATAAAATATTTATTTATTTTGTTGCTTAATTTTTTTTTCCATCTTTGACCACTGGGAGCTCTTTCAGTTTGATCCTTTGTCCCTTGGGCATAAGTCAATCATCATGATTTCTGCTTGCTAGTTTGTTTTATTTGGCTTTGTTTTTTAGGATTTTCTTATTTTTTGCTACTACAAAATGTTCCAGACTCTTCTTAAATATTTACTGTCCCATTCTTTCAATGAACCATTTCTTTAAGGAGTCCTCTTTCCTTTTATTGGGGAATGGTGTTAGAAATCAACACCTGGGCACTAAAAACAGTAGGAGAGAATTTTCCAGAAAATTGCCATTAAACTTCTGAAGCATTGGCTCTCTTGGGTCTCCACCTGCTGGTCTCCAGACTGAAATTGCACCACTGTGTCTTGATTTCAAGTCTGATAGGTCCCCACTACAGATATGTGTTTGCCAGCATCCATAATTTCACAGGTCAATCCCTTATAATTAATCTCCTATGTTTTCATGTTTATATACATATGTGTGTGTGTGTGTATATATATATATATATATATATATATATATATATATATATATATATATACACACACACACACA
>NW_025999990.1:27576709-27591053 GCF_001458135.2 Marmota marmota marmota
TGTGTGTGTGTATATATATATATATATATATATATATATATATATATATATATATATATATATACACACACACACATACTATTTTGTTTTTCTTGAGAACTCTAATGCCAGAACATTATGGATGTTTAAAAATGGTTCTTTTTCTCTTCCCTTTCCAAAGACACAAGACATTTTTTCTTGGCTCTTGACCATAATAATGTGGTAGATTACATGGAAGTAAATAAAAGCTATGTAAACGTAGAACATTTCTATGTCTGCCCCTCAGTAGAAAGAATTCTCTCTCAAGCTAGTACTCAACTTCCAGAAATTTTTCAGGACTGCCTTTTAGTTGTTTCTACCTGTTTATGCCTTAGTACCTGCTGCATGCAAGTAAACTAACCTTACTTATTTTTCTACATTCTTTCTACATCTATTTCTACATCTATTTCTTTAGGTCTTTCTACATCTATTTCTTTAGGTCTTAGTGTAGCAACTTGCCTTGCAACTGTAGTTCTTTTATAGGTCCAAGAAAAATCATTGATTTGGGGGTTGCTCAGCTTCCTGTTACAAGGATGGAAATCAGGACTTCCAAACTCTACCTGTTGTAGGTAAAATAATACACATAGTTTCAATGAGACCTATTTGTTACAGAAAATGATGATAGGACAAAAAGATTGATTTACAAATAATGCTTACTAAACAGGTGGTCAAAATTAACCATGCATCTTAAAGATAAATTAAAAATATGTATAAAAATATGTAGACACTCAACTAAGCGATTTAATCTATTAAATTTTTATCATGTTGGAATTTAGTTTGAAAAAAATTTATATGGAGTTGATATATTCTAAATGTGGTATAAAACTTCAAAGAAATAGAAAAGAATATCGCTTTTATATATTAGAAAGAAAATACATAAATTATATTTCTCTTCTAGAAGGACACTACTGACCAAAGTTTGTCTGAATAGAGAGGTTTCCTATCTTATTTCTGAGGGTGGGTCATACTGGGGATTAAATCCATGGGCACTCAACCCCTGAGCCACAGCTATAGCTCCTTTCATTTTTTTTTTTTTAATTTTGAGACAATGCCTTGCTAAATTGCTGAGGCTGTTCTCAAACTTAAGTCCATCTTCCTGTCTCAGCCTCCCAACTCACTGGGATTACAGGTGAGTGCCACTGTGCCTGGCCTTTGTATCTTTAAAGCATATTCTGGATGCAAAACAAAATCTCTTGAGAGCTTTTGAGTGTGAGTCACCCTTTGTCAGTCTACAGTGAGTCTCAAGTAGCTCTTTTAATTATTGATTTTCTTTTTAAAAATTCTTTTATTTTCTCTAGGCATCTCCAGACTTTTAAAAAGCTTATGATTGGATGTTTTTATTTATTTTATTCTAATACCTGAAATAAGCCTTTAATTACTTGCTGTGGTTTATCAGTCATCTCAAATACTCAACACTTGATGTAGACAAGCTGTTTCTACCCCAATATACACAAATGATCTGCACTCTTTCTTTCAAGTCAGCAGTTCTAACTATGGACCATAGCCACCTCCTAGCAATAGATGACTGTGCATAGGCTTTGTGTCTACACAAAGCCTATGCACAGTCAAGTCTTCTGACAATCTCTTTGGATATAAAAACTAGGGAACCAACCTAGATGCTCTTCAACAGATGAATGGATAAAGAAAATGTGGTACATATACACATTGGAATATTACTTCCATAATATGAAATTATGTCATTTTCAGGTAAATGGATGGAACTAGAGAATATCATGCTAAATGAAATAAGCCAACATCAATAAAAAAAACCCCGAATGTTTTATCTGATAAGCAGATACTGATCCATAATGGGGTAGGGGGTAGGAAAGAATGAAGGAACTTTGGTTTGTGTAGAGGGGAGTGAGGGGAGGGATGCGCTGTAGGGATGGGAAGGATGGTAGAATGGGACAGACATTATGATATAGAATATTTACACTCCCCCAAATTATTACCCTATATACATATATGAATACACTACTGGTTTGACTCTGCACTATGTACATCCAGAGGAATAAGAAGTTGTACTCCATTGTGTACAATATGTCAAAATGCATCCTACTGTAAAATTTAAAAAAGTAAAACACTTTCTTTAAAAAAATATAGTCTTTGAGAGTATGTATACCAATTTTAATTATGTAAATTTCTAGAAGAGACAAAACTATAGTGATAAAAGCAAATTAGTGGTTACCATATGTCAGAGTTTCAGGGAGGAGTTTGAATACAAAAATGCATGAGGGAAATTTAGGGGAAGTGTAAATATTCTATATCATGATTGTGATGGTGGTATGTAACTATATGCATTTGTCAAGATACATCAAACTATAGGATATTTATTGCATATAAAAAAATCTTGATTAATTCATTAAAATAAAAACTGTAAATGACCACAGAGTAAAGTTGAAAAGAGAGAGAGGGAGAGAGAGAGAGAGAGAATATTTAGTTCTTGAAAATGAAGTTTTACAGACTTAATGGCTCAGTCAGTTTGTGTGACAATGAGAAAATACCATATGCACTCTGTAGCTTAAACAGCAAACATTAGTTCTCTCATTTCTGGAGTCTGGGAAATTAAAGATCAATGTGCTCACAGATTTGGTGTCTGGTGAGGGGAGCCACCTTCTTGCTGTGTCCTCACATGGCACAGAAGGACTTTCTCTCTTGTACCTCTTATCATAAGAGCACACCAATGGTGTATGAGAGCTCCTCCTTTGTGGCCTAATTACCTTTGAAATGTCCCACATGAAAATGCTATCATACTGGGGATTAGGTTGTCAATACACAAAATTTGAGGAGACACATATTCAGCCTATAACACTGAAATAAGAATAAAATGAGTAAAATTCTCCACAATTCCCTCCTAGGAACACCAAATTGTTCCAAACTGTATACAAGGAAAATTGAAACTATCAAACACAGAGAATTTTCTTGGGAAATGACAATTTCCTTTCTCCACCACATGGAGAACAGTCTCTTTTGCTCATATTTCACAGTATCTGTGGTTGGTTGTATTAATCTCTATTGGGTTCATTCCTATAGATGCAGATGGGAGGCAGCATTGAAGTAAGAATTTAAAATTTCATCATTATATTGATTTTGAACAAGAAGTTAAAATCTAGTCTGCAAACACTGCCTTATGGGATTTTTGTCTGCTCTATTCAGTTAGTCCTGTAAATATCTAAGCAAATAGCTTTTCTTATGTGGAAATTTTGGGTTGACTCTTTTTCTCTTTTATCAGGGTTTAGAAAATTAGAAACTTGAGAAGCACATTGATGACCCTTCACCTGCAAATCTTATGATGGTGAAATTTCCAAGATTCCAGTAATGATGAGATCTCTTAGTACCTGTATTTCCTTTATCATCAAAACCCTCATTGTTGTTTTGACAGAGTAACACATGTAAACAGGTGCAAGTGCTGTGTGTACAACATATTACATGGTTACAACATCACTCAAGTATGTCATGCTCATTGCAGTTTTCAGAAACAGCATGGGATGGTCCTGGAACAATTGCCCAAACAAAAAGGAGTGATTTGGGCACCTACAACTGATACAGAAAAGTGGCAAGTAAAAGACAAAGGCAGATATATATAATGGCAAATTCTCTTGTACTTGTCTGAAAGACCGCCTGGGCATCCTAACAGGCACACAGCAGTGAAGGAGCACCAGGAAGCAGGAGGAATAGAGCCACAGGGTGTGAATGGACTCCTCATGCTTTACTCCCAACCTCTGGTTTCATGACTACTCCATGACTTAACTGCTACTACAACTATTCCTGTTTAAGAGCTGAGAAACAGAAGGCATCACCATGATTCCATTGTTTTATTTGTTCCAGGGATTGACCTCAGGGTCTCTAGTTCCATATTCTTTCTACCTACAAGAAATTAAAATAGAAAATCCATTTTTAATTGAACCAGAATAATAGTGCAAATCTATGGGGCATTATGTGTTACTGGAAATAAGCCATAAGTAGAAAAGACAAATATAGCATGATCTCATTCATGTGGGGAATCCAGAAAAAGTCAATCCTGTAGAATAGTGGTTACCAGAGTTTGGAGAGGGGGGTGGGAAGATGTGGAGAACTTGATCAATAAGTACAAAGTTGTGGTCTGGAGGAATTAAGTTCAACAGTTCTAGTTCACAGTAAGGTGACTATAGTCAATGATAATACATTATGTACTTTATTTTAAAGAAGAGAGCATTTTGAATGTTTCATTACAAAGAAACAGTAAATATTTGAGGTGATGGGTGTGCTAAATACCCCGATTTGATCATTTCACAATGTATACATGTATTGAAACAACATATCATACCCCACTGATTTATACAATTATGTGTTAATTAAAGATAATAAAACTAAACTTATAAAAAGAAATGTCTCATTGGAATAATAGACTCAGGATATTGTAGTTTTCAGTGGGATTGCTCACCAGTATTTATCCTCTCCTTTCAATTTCCTACCAGAGACCTAATAGTGTTAAGGAATCTTTCATCTCTCACTTTGACCCTGTTGATTGAAGGGCTATTGACTGCACGCCAGTTTTGGAGGTAGGGTTTCCACTTGTCTAAGAACAACGTAGCACTATACTTTCTGCTACTTTTTGGTGTATAAATGGGCAAATGAACTAACTAGTTATTCTCTGAAAAAGTGTTCCTGGGTGATTCTGAAAAGTTATTTTCTTTCTCTAATGAAAAATAATTGAGAGATAAGGTCCTTTCTCTCCTACAATATATGTCTTTGGCAGAAACCTTGAAAGCAAGAGAGGAGACAAAGTGCACACACAAATTGGTATGTTGCTGAGACCAGTTGTCAAAGAAGCAGAGTCAAAGTCCCACCTGTGTGAGATCTGAAGATGATCCACTTCTGGATACTGTGTTGTGTAAGAATTCCTCATAAATTCAACCAGTTTTTAAGAGGTTTCTCTGACTTTTATCCAATAAAAATCTGATCAATTAATGTACATATTATTTTATTGCTAGGACTATGTATATATTGCAAAACATTAACTAATGATAGGTTAAATGCAAATTATTTTAACATAATTCCTTTAAACTTTTAGTTTTTTTAATGCAGCCTTTTAATCTCCAAATGACATTCCACAATTGCCTTCACAACAATTGATGTCCTCTTTCCTTTAATACTTTATGAACTTCATATTGAAAAATTTTTCAACAACAATCTATTTGCTTCATTCTTAATGTTTTAAAAAATGACAGTCTATACTCTTGTCCAAAAGAAGGGGCTTTCACATTTCCACATAACTATTTACCAGTTGTGTACTTATTTATATTTTAGTCTTTGTTAGCATTTCATCTTCCACTTCATTATAATCTCCTGTGAAAAGCTGGGCTTAAAGTTTCCTTTCCATTTTCTACAGCACCTAGCACTAGGCTCTAAATTCAAGGGGCATTTAATCAATTTATCCTGATAATAAATGGAATAATATATCCCAAAAGTTTCCTGGGTAAAGCAATTACAAAGTTCCTTGGTTTTCTGCTTCATAGATTCAATTCAGTTCTTACCATAAAATCTGAATGAGATTGACCCAAAAGAAACATTGTCTTAATATTCCCAAAATATGAACAGAGTTAAAAGCAAGGACTAACAGGTGTGGCTGTTTGTCACAAATCTATGTGTCACTTTACTTTTATATCACTTGTAATTTTTTTCCCTGGTATAATTCTTACTCCTGCCTAGACTGGTCCGGCCCCTTGTTTTGTCCTTGGGCCCGATGTCCCTCCTGACAGACAGTTCACCTTCACTATCCAATTTGAGACCATCATCTCCTGACATAGTGCTGTCCTATGAAGACTCACCTTGCTCCCTCTGGGACCACATCCTGTTAATCATCACCAACCTAATAACAGTGATGTTAATGCAGCAGCCATAATACTCATCTCCCTCCCCAAGCCTTCTAGGCTGTTCAGATGGCTAATGTCTTGTTAAAACTTTTTTTACTTATTAATTTTATCTGTGACAGAGCCTGATTAGCTTCTGAATTACTCTGTGCCTATTTTTAGTCTGACATGCTTCTATCCTTCACAGACAGTTTAATCCCAAAGTATTAATTCGTCTCTATATATTGCTGGGTTGTCTTCCTACAGGTATCCTAAATCTTCCTGTTTTCATTTAAAGTCTGTGCACCTTACTTTAACTTACGTTCCTTGTCCATCGCTTTCCTCTCTCTGTTGTGGGAGAGAATTCCTTATTTGAAAGCCTGGTGAATGCCAGAGGCCCATCACCAAACTATCATAAACACATGCAAGGAAGAATGTCAGACTGTAAATATCTATTCTGGACAGCAGAATGGAATCAGACATAACTTTCTTATGTTCATATATGAATACACCACTAGTGTAAGTCCACATCATGTTCAACCACAAAAATGGGAAGTTATATTCCATGTATACATGATATACCAAAATACATTCTACAGTCATGTATATCTAAAAAGAAAATACACACACACACACACACACACACACACAGATTCTGTAAGCAAATAGCCTCACTGTTAGAAGCAACAAACTTGAGATGCTTTTTTTGCCAATAAATTGTTCATAAATTCTGACATTGAAGAAAATTAATAATGTGAATTTCAACTGTAATCAATGTAAAATGATTAAGAATAAACCAGCTGAGGATTAACTGACTATAGCCACATGACAAACTGTGTGGCCCAAATACCCAGTGTTGTATGTAAATAGAAAGAAGAAGAGGTAGTCAGAGAGTTTGTAGACAGCATCAACAGAGGGCTGAGATTCTGGAAAGAAAAAAAAAAAACAGCAAAGAATGTAATTAGAACAGAGAAAACATCATGAGAGGAGAATGTAAGAATGTAATTAAAATAACACAAGTTTTATCTGGTAACGGTTCTAGAAAAGGCATAACCTGTGGAAAGGAGCCATAGAATAAAAGTTCTATAGGTGTTCAGGGTTCCACTGAATTTTAAGTTGAAATACTAGGTATATTTATAACAGATTAGGGAGAAATTAAGGTTTTCATCAAGGTCAGTAAGATATACAGATGGTCCCTTGACTTAAGATAATTCAACTTAAAGTTTCATGCAACTTACTTTCAGTAGAAACTGCACTTGAATTTTAAAATTGATCTTTTCCCAAGCTTGAAATATGAAGATACTCTTGCCACACAACCATGATGCTAAACAATAGACTCTCTACAGTATAATGTGTTGCTAATTTATGGTGTTCTGGAGATTGATTGTAATAAATGTTTCTTTGACCAATGACATTTTCAATTTATGGTGGGTTTCTTGGGACACAAACCCTTCAAAGGTTGAGAATCATCTGTAAATACTTAACATCTAAACCATTTGAATACTATTATAAAACCACATGCAATCTTCTTTCCTCAAGAGTTGACCCAGAAGAGAATGTAAGTATATATGTACGTACAAAGTACATATTATCTCTTCGAGGTTTTATACACTTAATATCACAAATGTTTTAAACACTTACATTTTGTACATCATTTTTGACTTCATGATTTTGATTGTCTTTGCCAATAATCTAATTCCTTTACATTTAACCCAGTTTCCATATACTACTTTCATCCTGATTTTAGCTATATCTTTGGTCCAACCCCTGGCTTTATTCTTGTCTTTGATGAATAACTGCACTCAGGTGCAAATGTCAGGCTACTCTTTGTCTTGACAGTCCTAGATCACTGAGATCTCCAGTATCTCATTCAGTTAGCTCTTTTGGAGGATAGATCTCCATGAACTACATGTTATGAACCACATAGACTCTTTGGGGGATATATTTCCATGAACTACATACACAAAAATAATTTGATAGGCAATGAACAAATTGGGTAAATTAGGAACTTCATTTCTATTCTATAATCAGGACCAGAGACCAAGACTTTTGAGAGAAAATCTAATACTTTATTCATGTTTGCACACCGATGGACTTTGCAATCACTGGCGTGGGATATATACTAGTATGTATTTGCTACAATATTTTTGGTCAATTATTTCTCAATAAGTCTGGAAAAATTAACCAAATTAATTGTTACATTAAATTCAGAATAAATGCTTCCAGGTTTTAAGAATAAGCTTTTATTTTATTAGAAAAGTATTTGATGAATATGGGCACAATTTTGACTTACAAACTGTATACTCTAGATCTATGCAGTTAATTATACACCAATTATAACTGAATAAAACAATTAAATAGATCACCTTCCATGTGTCAGGAAATTTACAAGTAATTTCATAAAAATTAAAAGATGAAAGATTACATTTCCTGTGCTAAAGAAATATGTAGTTGAAGAACATCACTAACAGCAGGAAAATGAAATCACAAACTTAGCACAGATGAGTCTGGAAGGTTTCACAGAAACATCTAAGAATTAAAGTATGAATAATATTTTTCCAAATAGGCAGGTAGAGGTAAGACTTTCTAAACCAGGAAGGAGAGCCTTTGCAAAGACCCTACTTGAGCTGTGGGAATAACAGGTGTGTTTTGTGTAGATGGACTATAAATAACTCAAGGCATTGCCAAAGGCATTCCATAGAGAGGAGTTGTGCTGAGCCTTCTATACTTAGCTACTGTATGATGCCTGTCAGTACTGCTGAGAGATCCCCACCAGCTTGTTGTATGGTGGAGACATTTCTCCATCTGGAACATAGTGAATATAACCTATAATTCCCATACCCCAGTCTGTACTAAGTGGATAGTGTGGCAGTATAGTCAGAATCTCAAGCTGAACCTCCTAAATTTCTAGGAAAATCAAGTTTTCTTTGAAATATTTGTTGTTGTATTGGTTTGGTTAATAATTATTATAACTTATTCTTTGATAATTTTCATTTAAACAACCTCTATATACAAAAAATTATTTTTTTTGTATATAGATATATATAGTATGATAAATATATAGACATTATATTTATCATATTATGCTGAAAGTTAAATCTTTCGCTGGATTTTTATCTCCATTTCACAGATAATGAAACTGAGATTCAAATAAAATGACTTTGAAATACATGTGACAAAAATTAATCACAGAGACATAACTCTATTGATAGACTTTCTCCTGTGGTGTTTTCTCTCTAAGCTCAAAACACCAAAGCATCCTCCAGAATTCTATATTTTTTATTCCTGACTGTATCACTATATAGGAATAGCTGTTTATTCTTTATCAATCCTCTAACTATCAAGAAAAAATTGAGAGAAAAGATTATTTTAATAAATACAATCATTACAATTACACATTTATTTAGGAGTACAATAAATGCTATAATTAGCATGGATACACAGCCTGCTTAGGGGTCCTCTCTGCAAATTCAATAGACAATCTCTTGAATTATTCTTGTCATACATATAGATAATAAGGAATCTAAAATCTTGATTTTTTTTATTTAATGTTTTTGTACTGCTTCTGATAACTGAAAACTAACCTACTGATTGCATTTTACTGAAATGTTGGTTAAAGAGTTGGGCCTACTGGCCGAAGGGACAGGTCACTTGAAGAAGGAAGTCTAGAAGAGTTTAATTAGCGCTGGCCCAAAGTAGCCTTACTTAATTTGAATTCTGAGTTAATTCTCCACCTTTTAGTATTTTTGACTTGATTTTTGACTTGTTTTGACTGACTTTGGCTCTTAACCTAAGAGATTCTGCAGGGATGGGTAGATTTAGTTTGTGAAGCTCTCTCCACTGATCTCACAGACGCATCTGTGTGCACTGTCACTGTATCTGGTGACCTGTTACTGAGTCACCATCAAGTGTTCCTGCACCCATGGAAGTTGTCCATGCCCCCCAATCCCATTCCTCTCTCCCAGTTGAACCTGGCAATTAGACATATAAATGAAAATGAAAGTCTTATTGAAAAGCAACACCACAATGTTTTTGTAGCCAGAAATGATCCATGCAAGAAAACAACAAAAGAAATTTCCAACATTTAGACTCCATTGATAGAGAAAACAAATTTGCTCACAAAACAGAATCAATTTCAGCATTGTTAATTACTTCACTACTCTGATTATCTTAATAAGATCAAAATGCCATCTTTGTCACATTATATTGATTACATATCATCAACATGACTTGTCATTGCCTATGAGGTTCTGATAGCCTCAACAAGATAGGGTTTGTCTGTTTCCTCTTCTATGAAGTCATACTTTCCTTCCCCTTTAGCATTTGTTCCTCTTTGGAAGGAAGTAACTATGGATGGTCTGCTCTTGTGAAGAGTTATACTCCACCTTTGGATTCTTCAGGACAGAAGAATCTTTTTTTTCTTTTTTTCTTTTTCCCCATTTATGTATTTATTTAATAGTTTAATTATGTCACTATGAACCCATGGACATTTGTACTTAGGATTATAACTAAAATTGAACTTATTTATATTGTTGCTGCAATTACGTTAATTTTGGCCATTAGGGATTCTCTAAGTTGTCTCCTTTCTTCCTTTGATACACTGAATTTTTCATATTCATATTCTCTCTCTCTCTCTCTCTCTCTCTCTCTCTCTCCCTCTCTCTGTCTCTCTCACACACACACACACACACACACACACCCTGTCTACTTCATTTTCTGGTGGCTCAAGATACTCCAGGTTCATTCTGCATATTTATTTTTGTATTTTCAATCATTTTATTTTCAATCATTTCTCTATGAAGACCACCCTCCTTTTATTGAAGAATGCTATTGAAAACAGAATTTAGGGACCAAGTGCTCATTGGTGTTGTAGTGTCATTGTTTCCAAGACTTCTCAGCTTACAGATAAATATGAATTCTAATTTTGAAACCATAAAGTTTGTTCTTTTTGAGGGGTGAGGAGTGTAGTGGGGATTAAACTGAGGGGCATTCAACCACTGAGTCACATCCCCAGCCCTATTTTTGTATTTTATCAAAAGACAAGGTCTCAGTGAGTTGCTTAGTGCCTCTCTTTTGCTGAGTCTGGCTTTCAATTCTCTATCCCCCTGCCTCAGTTTCCTGAGAAGCTAGGATTATAGGTGTGTGACACCATGCCTGGCTAAAGTTTGTTCATGATGCTGGAATTTGTAAGGGTTTAGACAAATGCAATCTTATGTACACACTGTTGCACTTTCATGGAGGAGAGTTTCGCCATTTTACATTTTTTTCTATGTGTCATCTATTGAACCCTCTCCTTCTTTCCATCAAGCACCAATATTTTGGTTGTTGCTATAGTTTTTTTTTCAAAATATCATAAAATCTAAATCAGAGTATTTTAGTCTTTTAAGATTGGTTTCTTAGTAATTATGTCTTTAAAATTCATCTGTCTCTTCAGAATTTGTTAGTTTATTTCTTTTTATCATTAAAAATGTACCATTGTATCAATACACAGTTTGTTTATCTATTTACCAATTAAAGAAAAGCTTGATATCATCTAAAATTTTAGCAATTGTGAAGAAAAATGTTGGCAATTTCCATGTGCATATTTTTGTGTGAACCTACGTTTTCAAATAATTTGAGTACATACCTTAGAATGTGATTATTTAGTCACCTGATGAGATTTTTTTTCATATATGTTGCCCATTTTATAAAAATAAATTTCTGTTCAATGTTAACTGGTTTCTATCTATTTTGATTACAGGTCTTATAACTGACATGTGTTTTGGTCAATGTAGTCTCCCTTTCTGTGGTTTCTCTGATTTTTTTTTTACAGTGTGCTATACAAAGCAGACTACTTTAACATTGGTAAAGTCCAACTTCATTTTTTTTCTATCATAGTGATGTGTTTAAAAACTCACCACTAAACCAAAGATTACCTAGATTTTCTTTTGTTTTCTGTTAGAGAGAAGTGCAGCATTTTAGATCTGAACATTTTAGTCAATTCTTGTGAAAGATATAAGACATGGATCTAGTTCATTTTGTTGGGGGTTCAATAAAGAGGAAAAATGTATGTCATTTTTCTGCAGAAATATTACTTTTACAAAATTATTATTTCTCAAAGACCAATTGAATATATTTCCATGGGTCTATGTCTGATTGAATCTCAATCCCATTGACCTATGTGCTTACTATTTTGTTAATTACATGCTGGATTGATTACTGTAGCTTTTTCAGTATTATTTTGTATATCCTCCATATTTTGTTTTTGCATACAAAATATAAGAAAGAAAACTTTATATCTTATCAACATCTAGAAAATTGCTAGCTTGAATTGAACTAGAATTGTGTTGAATTTGTAGACCAAATAGAGAATAGTCTTATATTAACAGTTGGTTAAACTCTACCAAGGGTAACAAAGAGAAAAATTACAGATTAATAATATTGTCAATGAAAGGATAACATCCAATAACTATACATACTTAAGAAATAATAGGAATTACTATGTAAATCTCAATATCTATAGTTTGACAATTTAAACAAGATTCTCAATGTGTTGAAAGACACAAACTATAAATAATCACCAACAAAAATAAATAGAAAAATCTGAATAAGTAAACTACAATAAAAATATGATTTTATAGTTACAAAATTTCATTAAAATAGTCTAGACCTAGACTATTCTGCTGGTTAACTTTATCAAAAACTTTAAAGAATAAATAATAATTCTATAGAATTTTCTTTAGGAAACACAAGATGGAATTCATCCTAACTCATTTCATGAAGCTATCATTACCTTAACAAAAAATAAAAAATAAAAATAAAAGAAATTGCAGGAAATAAAAACTGGATCAATATGCCTCATGAATACAGATATAAAACTTCTGAGCAAAATATTCATAAACTGATTATAGTAATATAAAAATAACAACACACTCCAATGGCTTGAATTTTATGTCAGCAATGTGAGACTGCATAAGCATTTGAAATATCAGTAGGTGCTATGGACTTTTGGTGATAATGAGTGTCATTGCAGGTTTATTGATTATAATGAATGTACTACCATGGTGGAATGATGGTGATAACAGAGGAGAATTTGCAGGGGGTGAAGAGGATGTATATTGGAAATCTCTATATCTCCTGCTCAATTTTGTGGTGAACTCAAAATGCTATAAAATTGAAGTCTATATTTTCAAGAGGGGGAAAATGCAGGTAAAAATCTACCATATGAAATGACTAAAGAAGAAAATTACATTGTTATGTCAATTAAAACATTTATAAAATTCAATATCAAGTAATGATTAAAAAAAAACTTTCAGCCAACTAGGAATAGAAAATAGTTTCTTTATTTAACACTATTCCCTCCACCAAAGTCATTAACTATCATAATATTTAGTGAGAAAAGGTTATGTTTCCTTAAAATTGGGGTTATCTCTCTCTGCTCTCCTCTCTCTGCCCTCTTCCTCTTTCTTCTCTCCTCACTCTACTCTCTTTCTCTCCTCTCTGCTCTCTTTCTCTTTGCCCTCCTCCTCTCCTCTCTCTGCTCTCTGCCTCTCCTTCTCTTCCCCTTTGGGCAGCCCTGAAATAAAATCTCTTGGTTGAAAAAAAAACTTGGGGTTCTATTAAGGATGTTGATTATTAACATTTTTAGTGAATGTCCTATGGAAAATCCTAGAGATTGCAATAAAGCAAGAAAAAAAGAAATAGAATGGTATACAAATTGGAAAGGAAGACATAAAATGTCCTTTACAGTAGATATCATTACTTAAAAAAAAAAAAAAAAAAAAAAAAAAAAAACCTCAGCAATCTCCTTATACACGTGCACACACACAAGAATGCTTGACATTGGAAAAATTTCAAAGTAGTATGCAAATAAGAGAAATCGGTCTCAAAGACATGCATGCTATGTGATTTTATACACATAATATTTTAGGAAAAGGCAAACAACATAGATTGAGAACAGATCAGAATCTGCAGGGATTAGAGCAGAGGAATTTTCACCTATGATGGAGCATCACAAGGAAGTTTTTTGACATCATTGTATCTGTTATCTACACATTGTTAATGGTGCTTGTTACCTGACTCTACATATATGTCACAGCTTATAATACTGAGCATGAAAAAATACTACGTCCAAATAATAGCAATTTAGTAAATGAACAAGTAATAAGGGTAATGAAATGGAAGTTACTGGTATTGAGTATAAAAAATAAAAATTATACATGTATATAACAGGCTGGTGTGGTGGTGCATGCCTTTAATGCTAGCAACTGAGGCAAGAGGATCACAAGTTCAAGGCCAGCCTCAGCAACTTAGTGAGACCCTATCTCAAAATAAGATTTACAAAAAAGGGCTTGGGACTCAACTGAGTGGTAAAGTACTCCAGGGTTCAACCCATAATAACAAAATTAATTAATTAATTAATCAATAACATATAAAAATAATCACAACTTAGAAACAAAGGTTGGGATTTAATATATATATATATATATATATATATATATATATATATATATTAT
>NW_025999990.1:27591071-27661571 GCF_001458135.2 Marmota marmota marmota
TATATATATATATATTATTTGTAGGTAGACATAATACCTTCATTTAATTTTCATGTAGTGCTGAGGATCAAACCTAGTGCCTCATGTGAGCCAGGCCAGAGCTCTACCACTGAGTCACAGCCCCAGCCCCCAAAGGTTGGAATGTGAATGCTCCCATTTTGTAATTCTTATTTAAGACTAAATGCAATCAATAATCATTAGTGTTTTGAAGATCATTCAGAGGGACAACCAGCCATCATGTCCCTTATAATCTACCAAGCACAGCCTGGAGTCTTATCAAGGGGTCCCTATCTTATTGTGATTCAATATCTAGAGCTAGCTGCCAAGTTACAGTAACTACAGAGGATTTTTTTCACTGAGTGAACTGCATGGTGTGTCCCATCAGCAAAACCCAGACCAGGGGAAATGCTACCAGCCCAATAGTCCAGGTTCTTCAGCAAATGAAAGAGATGGAAAATATATAGAACTCCCATACATTAAAAGAAACTTTAAAAAGCTATTAAAATTAAATGTATCCACAGCATCAATGACAGTATATGCTAAAGTACATTTGGGTTATAAATATACAAAAAATGTACAGGTTGCATCATACATGTCAGGACAATCGTTCCTCATGAAGCAGAGAGGGCATTGCGTTTGGAACCAAACACATGGAAGACATTTCTCAGTGGCTAGAAAGGTTGTATTTATGGACCCTCAGTGAACTTTGCTTTAGAATAATTTATGAAGCTGCATTTTGTTTGTTTTTCTATCTTATTTTACAAAAAAATTATTTTTATGAATGATTCCAAAATACTTATCCTCAGAGGAGAGAAAGAAAATTTTTGATTATATGCATCAAATAAGGAAAAAAGTATCTATTTTAAACTGTGTATTTTAAATGTAGCCACAAAAGCCTTTATTAACAAAATATAAATTTGTGAGCATCTACATGCCAGGCATTGTGCATTTCTCAACAAAATGAGATTCTTCATTTTACATGTGCATTTGCAGACATGGAATAAAGGAGCCTATATACCTATTTGTTATTACACAAAGAGTTAATTGAGAGAATTAAGACGTATCCAGGTTGTGACATTGCAAACCCTATGTTGCAATTCATTTCAGCCTATAAACCACACTTTGGAATCACAGAGGACTTTGACTTATTTATATCAGGTATAGATTCAGGTTAGGAATAGCAAAAGAGTCCTTTCAACACACTTAAACAGAATGCTTTTGGTGCCATGCATAGACAATGCTGCCTCTCATTTACATCTCCTCAAAGTCCATCTTTAAAGGACTACATCTTTCTACATCTCTAAAGGGTTATACCTGGCTACTAATCTTTAAAGAAACCCTAAAAATGGAAACACCAACAAAAAAAAAATTTAAATCGTGAAGCACAAGCAATATCCCTGGATTATTTTACTCAAAGAATTAATGATTTTTTCCAAGTCCATGTTTCAGGAAATTGTTATATTTGTGTTGGTTTGACATAACTGTAGATATTTCACCTGATCTATCGTCAAGTGTGGACCAGAGAAAAAACCTCAAACATTTTATCAAAGTGACAAGACAATGATCCACCATGTATCTTGGCTGCAAAAATATGTTATTAGATTCAATTTATCATGAAAAATTGCTAGATTGTGAGAAGGCTGAAATGGCAGCATGGCAAGAGTGCAGCTCTTTGGTACTAATTATCTTAAGAGTTGACCTTCCAGGTCACCCCAAACCCTGTATTAATTCAGGAGGAGAGCTTAGATGGCCAACTCAGAGATGTCAGAAAATTCTAGCAGAAAACTGTTCAGCTTAACTCTTGCAAGACTGTATGAGCAGACACACATTACAATATCTAAAGCCTTGACAATCTGTGTACCTAGCTATCTTTCCAACCTTGCTTTTCACTTTTCTCTGCACAAATCCCTGTGTTGAAATGATACACTGCCTGTTACTAGTAGAAGTCTTTCTTTTTTCCTCCTTATCTCCATTGATACTGCTTCAAAAGGTAGAAAGCCATCTTCTTCCTAGTCATTTGTGAATAGTTATCCTTCTTCCTGCTCAACCCCATCCTATGGTGTCTCTCTAAAAACTATCCCTAAATTCTTTGTACATTCCTGTAAACAAAACTGTTTCTTCCTTTATCATGTTGTAGTAGCACTGTCCGTGTCATACTGGTGCACTTAATATGTACATTTTGAATGTGCCAGTAAAACGTACCATATTATCTATCTAATCCACTAATTAATATCTTGATTTACCTCTTTATAAGCTAGCAAGTTTTACATAAATGGAAGTATGAGTGGAATAGTTGATTCCTTCATTGATTGTGTCCCAAATGCATTTTTGTCTTCCCACTTTTAAAAAATTTCTAATTAGTTATACATGACAGTAGAACGCATGTTGATACATCATATATAGATGAAGTATAATTTCTCATTCTTTTGGTTGTACTAGATGTACAATCCACAGGTTATAGAGTTATATATGTACATAGGGTAATAATGTCTGACTCATTCTACTATTCTTCCTACCCCTATACGCCCTCCCCTACCTTCACTCCCCTCTACCGAAACTAAAGTAACTGTATTCTTCCTTAGCAACCCCCTCCTTGTTTTGAATTAACATCCGAATATTACAGAAAACATTCAGCCTTTGGTTTTTTGGCTTTGGATTATTTCACTGAGCATGATATTCTCCAGCTCCATCCATTTACCAGCCAATGCCATACATAATTCCATGTCATAGTTCTTCCAATTTCAATCATAAGATATATCACATAGCCAAAAGTTCACATGAGTAAATTGGGTTATGGGATGATAGTGTTCTTCTAAAATTCACAGACTGATGCTCTAATCCCCAGTACCTCAAAATAGGATGACAGTTGGAAATATGCCTTTTAATAGGTAATTAAATTGAAATGATACCAATCCAGGTACAATGAAGCATGCCTGTAACCCCAGGATTTACGAGGCTAAAGAAGAAGGATCACACGTTTGAGCCTATCCTCAGTCATTTAGTTAATCTGTCTCAAAATATACAAAAAGTACTGGGGATATAGTTCAGTAGGAAAGTAACCTGTGTTCATAAAATGTCCTGTTGCTGGGAGCTACTGTTAATATTGTTTTCTGTATTTACAACTAATAACCTAGACAAAAACATCAAAACAAAGATTTCAAAGAATTTAGCACTGATACATGCACAAATCGTCGGTACTAATGTACTTTGCAATATACCTTATGGTTTAGCCCTAAGTCTTCAGCTAAATAGTGTTCTATTGATCTGTGGATTGTCTGCAAGAAGCAGAAATTCCTATTTTCAGTGGCTTAGATTATGAAGGTTTGTTAATCTCACATAAAGAGGCAGGTGGCTTTTGGCACAAATTTTGTAGCTCACTGTCAGGGTGGGCCAATCTTGGTAATTTTCTTGTTCATTACTTTGTTACCTCATAGTTGCAACATGACTTCTCTTAATATCTATCAAAATGCTTGTGTTCATGAAAAAAAAAAAAAAAAAGAAGAAGGCAAACAGAAAGAATAATAGCCATGCCATCTCCATCTGTCCTTTCTTTTGCCTTAGAAACCAGAACAGGATCACAGTCACTGCCATCTTCAAGAGAGGATGGGAAAATATTCTAGTATCTTCCATAGTGGGCAGAAAACAGGGAGATGGTACTGGGAATAGGTTTTATGTATCCCATCAATTGAATTTTCTTAATATAAATTTTATTACTCTGTGGACTTCTAAGCAATATGTAAATATTTAATTGTGTGTGGGGGGGTATACATGTTTCCGACTTTTGCAAAAAAACTTCAATTACCCCAAATCTCTAATACTTAATGAGATCACATGGGACCAAAGAGCTGGCATGAATCATTATTTCTTCCCTCCCTTTAGCCACCCTATGGTCTGTACTCCTCTTGGAATCACTATTTATCTGGATATTTTTTTTCTTTTTTTTCCCCCTGAATTTCTATTTTGGGATTTTGGGTGCTTCTCATAGGAACAGTGCTGAACCATTACACTGTCCAATTTACGTTACCAGTTTCTGTATCATGTGTGATCTCTCTCTCTCTCTCTCTCTCTCTCTCTCTCTCTCTCTCTCTCTCCTTGTCTCTGAGTCTTATTAAAAACAGCAACATCAATACTCCTTCATTTGGTGCCCACCCAGCCATAGAAAGAAGACAATCTCCATTTAAGACTTTGTTCAAATAAGTCATGAAATTGACATTGTCTTACTGTCTTTTTTCTTTCTTTTTATTTTTTTTTTGATCAAAAAGTAATATAGGGTTAATCACATACTGTTGTGTTTTGTGTGTGTGTGTGTGTGGTAATGTTCTTTGTATATTTTAGGTGTAGTTTTTTATTATTGTCCTTAAACTCCAAATATTTCCTCTAGGAGAGTAGTTTTCCTGTTTATACCTCAGAGCCCTGAGGGCTTTCTGTGCTGGAAGGTCCCACAGCGGGGCCCCAAGCTGACCATAGGGTCCTTAATCTTTCATCTTCTATTTTTTTTTTAAACTTTCATCTCACTTTCTGCACAGATTGTTTTCTGTTAGAGAAACATTCTTTTTCTTTCTGAGGGCTCCTCAGTAGTAACTTCAATATTCTCAAAGTCTTTCTATGTCCCCAAGAGTATGATACAGTCCATTCATACTCATTCACTAGGGTCAACTGTCAAAATCTTAGGAATTCTATTGAGTCTATTAAGCTATTGTTAAGCATACCCATTTTAAAAAATGAATTTACAACTAAATAAACTTGACTTTAAACCATACTAAAAATACTCAAACTCATAGTCATAGCTTCCTAATTATCTTATCACATTTTGCCATTATTTGTGCTTTTGAGATTATTGACATCTATTGAATGTTAAGTTGTAAATTCCTTATGTGGGTCTTTTCCCAACTCTACATTCAATAATGTCATGCTGGAAGATAGAATTCAAGCCAAGTTAAAGATACTACCAAATACTAAAAATCAGATTTTTAAAAAAGAAACTTTTATATGTTTTTAAAATTCAGGTGTTTTTCTAGAGTAAGAGTAACAGAGTAATAGTAGATTTTCTAAAGTAAAAGTAAGAATATTATGGAGAAAATATTAAAGCAGAATAAACCTTAAAAAGTATGCCATATTTTCTTAATCAGATAAAAACAGGAAATTTATTTTAGTATGATTATATTATTAAATCTGGCAAAAAATTGCTGAAATCATTAATGAATAGGAAAATGTAAATATAAATTAGTCTTGTATTACTTTTACCATATTTATTGACATAAATGAAAACATCAAACAACATTCATGTTTTAAGTACCCTGGTTTATCAATTTCCCTAGGCCTGCCAAGAATATAAGAATCAGTGAAAATTAAGAGCAGACAACAGTCTCTGAGAATCAATTGATAGGTTGAATGGAATTTATGTTAAGTAATATTGTATATTTCATAATTTTTAAATATTTTATGATATTTTATATCATAGGATTTATAATAGATTTGTGCTTATGAATAAATATGTGCAATTTTTCCCCAGGAGAGCTGGTTCCTTAACATTTAACGGCATATCTCTGAAGAGTTCTATCACTTCGGTGCAGGGGTCCCTCTTTTATACCATCAAGACCAGGTTATCACACCCCTTTTTGATAAACTCTTGTTTATTTGTAATATCCAAAAGATTGTTAGCCACTATAAGGGGGAAATTGCGTTTTCCATCTTCATATTCTCACATCTAATGCAAAGCCTTAAATAAATATCATAAGTAAATGGTTTCCTGCTTCAGTTTATAAGGTAGAGAAATTGAAGATGAGAAAATTGGATGATTTGCCTACTATCATACAGCCAGCAAATTGCAGAGCTGGATTTGCACTGGGGTACAAGGCAAAATTGCTCATACCTAGCAAGAAAGACGAATGCCCCCAGGATCAAAATTCTATTTTTCTAAAACAACTGATGTAGAGACAATGGCACCATCTCTCCCTACTTTATTTCTACTAAAAGCCAGCACATTTGGGGGAGCATACAAGGAATTTGATTGTATTTGAGTATCTTTTTGATGATTGCACTGAGGAGACAGATAAATGAGAGAAGAAAAGAAAAAAGGTATATCTGCTTCCAAATGCTAAGCACCAAGGGGCAGAGTGTGTGTTGGGGTGTGGGGTGAATGTCCTTCAGCAAGAGGAGGACACATGGTCAGTCAGTCACTAGACCTTGTGGCTATTTCTTTGAACAGAGTTTAAATAAGAGAGAAGGGAAGAGCTTATGACATTAAGATTGTTGTTTGTTTTTACCTCCTTATCTCTTTTCTCTTCTGCTTATAAGTCTTCTAACAAGAGATTAGTCAGTTGTCCTGTTCAGTCCCCAGGACACATTTTGATGAACAACAGATTCAAAGGAAAAACTCCAGGTATCCATGGCAGAGGGAAACTGCACATTTTCCTTCTTTGATAATCAAATCATTATTTTTGCACCCTTAAGGACTATCTGCTTACAACAGAATTCAACATATAGTGTAATTTTCTTATCTGATCTTTCCCTCCACTTGACTGACTTCTATTTCCTCTCCTATTTAAAAGTCCCTTATAATTCAAATGGCAATCCTCTTTTTTCAAAGGCTGATTAAGAAAGATAAAAAAGTTTGGATATTTTAGAGCATCCTGCTCCCTTTTTAGTACCTGTTCCCCTACACAAAAAGACTAGTGTACATTTCAGCCGGGATCTCAGGTAGATACTTTCCTCTGGCTCTTAATTCGGAAGGAGTCAGTTTATTACACGTGCATCACCAGATCAGCTGAACTCTCTGTTGCCCTCCTCTAATTAATTACTGTTTGTAAAGAGCTCAGAAGATGAATAGTGCTATATAAGTGCTAAGTATCATGATTTCATTGTCCTATTTCAGTTCTTATTGGAATGAAGTATCATCATAATAATCAGCTCCTTGCATTTGTAACTCAGGAGGGGGAGAGCCATAGTAATAATACCTTTACCAGTTGCATTTCTAAATTTCTGGAGCAGCCACTGAATCTTGCAATGACCTCTTGGGATCATTGTCTGGCTTCATACAGTAACCATCTCCTAGAAAACCAACTTCTTGAACATAAATCGGGCACACAAGGAGTATTTTCAGTGGACAATGAAGATCTGCATGGAATTTTTATTCAAGTGGCTTAGGTTTCAGCTTTACCTTGATGGTCAAATTATCATTTATTTTTTTAAGCTTTGGCATTTTTATCTATAAAATGGGTGAACCATTTTATTCATAAAATCATCATGACAATCAAGTTAGATAATATACTTTAAAGTGCTTTGTAATGTCAATGAGATTATTTACATATTTTATTTCATTTCTTTCAGAGTTAAGCAATAAAGTCCTAGATCCAGAACATGTAGTGGAGACACTATGAAATTTAAAATACTGTACCTGGAATTTATTTAGGTGAGATGATAAAAATGACTCTGACATATTACTATTGAGTTGAAGAGCAGAGGTCATCTCTAGTTGACATTACATAGAGAGAATGGCCAATAAGTCACTTGAACAACCAAAGAAGATAGTGAAAAAAGGAAGATATAAATGATAACTTGAAGGCTAAAATTAAAGGTAAGAAATGAGGGCAAGTATTACCTTCTGGAGAAAGGGAGAACAGAAATTCCATCTGAGCAGATTCAGTAGATTGTCACCAGCAAATTGTGTGGCATTCTATATTTTTCTTCTTTGGATTTTCAAATTCTGATTTATAATATAAAAGAATATAAAAATGTTTTTAGGCTTTTACCATACTTTATAATTATATAAATTCTAAGTATTAAAGTAATGTGTGTAGAGAAGTATCACGCATGTAATTCCCCTTGAAAGATATTGTGCTGTAGGAAAGGTCATGTGGGCAACTTTAAGTTTAGTGGGAGATTTCAAGGCTGTGGATGTGAGTGGCAGCAGGTGCTGCTGCTAATGCACTAACTACTGTCTTAACTTGAGATTGCAGGATGTGTGTTCCAGGCTCTGCCCTGAGTTCATGTGTTCACCCAGGTCTGTAAACCTCCTAGAAACAAGTAATGGTGCAAAGTACTTTGATGTACCAAATACTCCTGTGGGAGGCCTGACTCTACATATTATCACATTGCATGTTGTCTCAAAGAAAATTCTAGACTCCAAATTTTATATGGAAATATGTAGTATGAAATCAGATATTATTTTCCTCAGTGATATGCATTAATAAGGATAAGTGTGCAAAAATTTCAAATGATTTACACTATAAGTCTAGACCCATATCAGAAATAATCATGAGAGGTTAAGAGATTAATGTTCCCTACCTATGTGTAGCTCAAACACCATATAAATCCCTTATAAGTTTATAATCCCAAACACTCAAACATCCTATTCATAAATATATACATGCAAGAAAAACATTCACACTGACTTCTGGGCCTATTTTTGTGTCTGCAACATTTTGGTCCTATGAGCCTTCTTTTCTATACTGACTATTGAACACTTCAAATTGGATTACTGTACTGTGGTGACTCCAGTAATTCACCGTTTGGAATTTTATTGTTATAATTTGACAAGAAACACATCAACAAAACATCATTTGATGCCCACTTCCCACTACAACCAAGCAATTGAGAAACAGGGAGGATACCTTCAGATCACTTCTGAAAAAGCAGATACCATAGGGAAGGACGGTGATACTTAGACCCTGTTGGTTCAAAGCATACCCACCAAAGTCAGTGGGATTTCTTCAATTTCAAAATCCTAAGACGAAACTCAAATGGAAGAATGGTCAATCTTTTAGTCACCAATTACAATAATATAATCAAGAGGATAAAATCAGAGAAAGTACTGGCTTCTCCACTGCAGTTTCCTCATAGAAGAACAGCTCACCTGTCAGGAATCAGGTGCATCAGCAGAAATCTTAGGGTTATTGCTGCTGAGGAAACCCTGAACAGAAAGTTCTTGAAGTTTTATGGATCCTGGACTTGGGAGAAGGAAATGGGGAATTCCTGGGAGTGTATTAGCACTAAGTGCTGAGAGTAGAGAAATGTATCTTCAAGCTTTCCTGATAAGAAAACCTCCAGATGGATGCTTCTGGGCCAGAACTACAGATACACCTAAGACCATGGTCTACCAGAGGAGACTGAAACCTTTAATGAAATTCTTTTTAGAAACTCTAGTATACTGAGTCTACTGTGGGAAGGGGAATTTTAACTTTTCTGTGAGGCTTGCAAGGTGTTATCCTCATAATTATGGAGAACCCTAAAAATTCACTCATAGGTTTTTGGAAAAAGAAGAGTTGAACTCTTCACCTAATAGACCTACATTGTAGTGGAAGTGGTGGGGATAGAAAAAAACTGATAAAGCTCAGAAAAAAATTGGATATGAATACAGCTTCACTCAGATTGATTATATATAAGAGTGATAGTGAAGAGAGACTAAGGATATGGAGAATGTTAACCCCTAGAACACATGGAAGGAAGGATGGCAGGGAGATAAGAACCTTGATCATTAAAAATAATTGTCAGTGCAATTTTGGATATGTCAGATGTGGTTTATATAAGAAACAAACAAGTCTTAGTTGTATGTAAACTGCATGAGTCTAAATTTGGGGGGAAAGATCTGAGCTAGAAATAGTCATTCATTCAACATATGGATGGTACGTAAAAACATGGTGGCCAATGATATAGCCAGAAACTCGAAGAATAAGAAGAGAAGAGAACATAGAATGGAACCATGTGGCAAATAAGTGAAGACCCTAAAGAACACTGAGGAAGAATGGCCAGAGAGGGGAAGGAGTGGAGCTAAGTAGTTTGTGACAGTGATGCCAAGTGATGGGATGGTTCATGGAGGAGGAACCAATGCCAACTGAAATAAGAACTCAATAATGATCCTGGGGTTTAGTGATAATTTCATCATTGGTTCTTTTTGGACCAGACATTTTTAATCAAGTTTCAGAAAAATATATGAAGCTACGCTCAAAACTATATAGGAGAGTCACACCCGAGATGAAATTAGATTTAAAACTATGGGTGTTAAGGTACAGTAAGTACACAAAGTACCAGACCCTGAGGAAAACATAAGACCTGCTTCTAGCCCAGCCTTTACTATTAACTCACAATGTTTCTTTGAGTAAATCACCAACACTTATTAGGTCTTTGAGTCCTTTTCAGTGGATCACAAATTATCTGTCCTACCAATAAAATGCATGGCCAATAATCAATGAACTTTGCTGATATTAGTGAGTAATTCTTGCTAAGAAGATGCAGGGCACAGGAAGATGGTAGGGTAAAGTGGACAAGGACAGAAGAGAATAGAACTAATATGGGAAGGTTTTATGTGAGCATATGTTAGGAAACAATAATGGAGAAACCAAGAGACAAACAATAAGACCTAAGAAAATTTCAAAATCAGTAGGAATAAAAATTAATCACTGGAGAGTAGAGGTCATTATACAAAGATGGGACTGCTCTGTGTGTGTTCCCACTCAGTTATATCTTAGGAATATTAGCCATGCCAAGGATATAGTTGGCTATTTGAGGACATGAATGAATTGTTCAGATAGCATAAAAAGTTTTGGAAACAAAATTAAATATTCAAATTTTTCCTCTGTTATTTACTATCTTTGTGACTTGGTCAGACTTTTTAATTTCACCAAATCTCAGTTTTATCATTTATAAAATTTGAGAAAAAACCCCACTTATCTCAATAAGCTTATCATGTGTGTGTGTGTGTGTGTAGAGAGAGAGAGAGAGAGAGAGAGAGAGAGATTGATTTATATTACATACACTTAGTTCTCATGCATTTGGTGTATGTGTGTGTACATATATCCATTCACCCATATATAATTGTATTTTCCCTAAAGACCAAGGGGAAATTAAAATGTCATGTCTTTGAAAACTCACTTTCTTTTCCCCAAAACCTAGCCAAGTTGAGGGAACAATGAAAGTGAGGCTGGGCTCAAAATTACAGGTACATATTGTGTTGAAGAACACTGGCTTCTCTTATGCACACTGGAGACTTGGGGAAGTTACTGTCATCTGTCAAAAGTCACTTTCTTGCATGTTCACCAGGATAGTAGCTTCTTGGGGTATTGGTTATACAAATAAATTAGCAAGCTAATGCTGATGATGTCCCTGTTTCTATAACTTAATATATAAAAGTCCTCTCTGAGTGGAGGTGGGCACATAACTGAGGGCACTGTGGGAAGAATCTGTCACTCATTTAGTCTACCGCCATTAGACAAAACACCCTGAAGGAGAAGAGGCACTGTTTGGCAAATCACTACGAGGGACAGTCATGCCATCTGTCAGTCTTTCTCCACTGCACTCTTCTTAGAGTAGACACCGACCTCTTGAAAGCTTTCCCCAATAAGCCATATGTTGCCCACTTTGTCTTTGAGCACTTTCTTTGACCTATCTGCAACCAGCCCACTATTTTAACACAACTGAGCTGTACACAAGACAACACTAATTATTATCATATCTGGTTTGGTGTCACTCAATTAAAAACACTAATTGTCATAGATTTTCAATTTTATTATATCTATTTTGAGTAAAAAATATGCACATACATAAATACATACACACCAGGTATACGATAATAAATAGCATTGTCCTTTATAATCATCATACTACATAGTGGGGAAAAAAAAGATAGAAGTAGAATAAAATCATGGAAAAGCCAAGTAATTTGGAAAAGAAAGAAAAGTGAAAGGGAAGTAGGAAGAATAAATAGATTACAATGTAAAAAGAAAGAAAGAAAGAAAACATGCTTATTGAAAATTCCTGCAGAAAAAGAGAAAGATGAAGCACAAATGATCAACATATGTGTAAATGCCCAGCCATGATAGGAATCATTTTCTGGGATGATTTGCTGGAAACAGTGACACCAGAGATGAGAGCAGAAGCCTCATGAGGGATCACATTGGGGGGGGAACCTGATTATTAATTTTATTGGACATACCAAGGGACATATTTGCTGTAATTTAAAATATAGGATGCAAGAAATTTGATATGAGCATTAGATGAGAAGATAAATTGAATTTATTATTGATACGGTGTCAGAAGTAAAAAGGTTTGATACTGTTCAGAGAACTTTACAGTGACTGCACGGAACAGGCCAAGGCTAAAGACCCTGTTCATTTGCTTGAGGATGAAGTGGTGCCTATGGGCATTTTTCGCTTAAGAACTGAGATGAGTTATAGTTGCACAGAGGACATCTAAAGATCAACTACTGATGAAGCTCAGGAAATCATTGAAGTAAAAGGTACAATCAGGTAAAAGGTTTTAGGTCCAGAGAATAAGTACCATCCGTAAAGGAGACTCTGGATGGCTTCTGGGGATAAAAAGGACACATCTATCCAAACTGCACAAGAAAATAAAATAATAAAAGACAACCAAGGACAATAGACAAGCTTCAGCGCTCTGAAGAAAAAGCAACCACAACAGCAGAAAAGGAATCTCCTTCTTAAGAATTCTTAAGAAGATTCTTAAGAATCTTCCTTCTTAAATTAATAAGAAAGAAATGGTCAGGGTGTTGCCAATGGAGTCAATCATGTATTCCTTCCTTTAATGGGCAACATAAAGATCCTATCAGGTGATGGGTTCTGGCATATTCTCTAGAATGTAACCCCTCAAATAAATATTTCATGGAAGACCTTCGGAGTTCATTAATAGCATGCTACTTATAACAGTCATTAGGGTTTTAGAAAATAAGAGGGAAAGTAAAGAGGATACAATCTAGTCTATGAAGCAAAAGAAGGAAAAAACACATTAATCAGAGACAAAATTATAAGAGCATGAAAAAGCTGGTAGTAGAGAGACAGCCCTTTCCTTCCTTCTTCCAAAGAGGTAGTTAATATAATCTTATGGGTGAGAAAATAAGAAAAGCCCTCTGAGAAAGGGAGAGGGAAGAAGGCAAATGAATACAAGTGAAGTATCTGGAACCAGGCATCTGGAAGAAGAGTGGAGAAATGAACAGCAGCTTGGGCACACAATAGAAAGATATGGGAATGGGAGCTTTAGGGTTGATGTATGTATGCAATCTACACCACCAACATGAAGGGACAGGCTGACAGAAACAAAGAAAAAATAAACTAAATCTGAGTCCAAAAGGAACAATTGATACCTGCATCAGAATGCAGTGATTGTGTTCAGTAGCTTTTACTTAGAATATTTGGTGATAGCATTTTGCAGAGCTCAGACAAACTGCCTCATGCACCACAATGTCTGGAGCAGGTGACCTCCAGGCTGTTGTGGGAAAATATCACTGATTGAGCGAGTCTGTCAGGGCTCAAATTCTACTGGGGCAATTGGCCAGCCTTGTCATTATGGGTAAGCTATCTGACCCATTTGTCCTTTACTTTCCTCAGAGAAAAATGTGGAAATAATTATAAAGCATCATGTAGGACTATGTTGAAAAATGGATTAGTTGCATAAAAAGCGAAAATGTTTGCCATGTAGCAAACTTCCAAAAACATTAGTTATTATTATTAGCATCATACATCTCCTCTAAATCATTGCTTTAGAGCCATACTGGTGAACTAGTTCTTAGATTTATTCATCTAGTCTTGGGTGTGACACAAACATCCTGTGGTGAAGGAAATATGAGTTGTAAACATCATTTCTTCAAGATAATGTCCAACACAAGAAAAAGTAATTGATGGGTTCTTCTCACCACAATCTTTTATTAGAGAATATAGTCTTATTTAGAAAGTTCTCAGATGACTCTCCCATGTGTCTTTTTAGCTAGAAATGATTTATGAATCATTCTTAAGTATAAGGGGCACTAGAAAAGCAAGTATTTGGCATTTTAGGTGCCATTTCAAATAACAGAATCTGCCAATAACAAGAAAAAATAGCGTAGTAGTATTTACTAACTTATTTGTTTGTTTGTTTACTTTGGTATTGGGGATTAAACCCAAGGCACTTTACCACTGAACTACATCACCAACCCTTTTTATTTTCTATTTTGAGACAGAATCTCGATAAGTTGCTTAGGGCCTCAGTAAATTGATGAAACTGGCCTCAAACTGGCAATCCTTCTGTCTCAGACTACCAAGCACCTGTAGTTACAGGAGTGCACAATGCTGCCTGGCTGAAGAGATGGTTTTAAAACTGATAAAAACCATATCTATACTATTTTGAAATATAGCATAGATTTCATGATCTTTTATCATAATCCTTACTGATTTTAAGTATTTAATATGATTCTTAGATAAGTTTATGTTGAAATACAAAATAAATTGCAAATGTCACAAATTAAAAATTTTTACTGAACAAAGTAAATATGTCAAGCAATAGACATAGAGAGAGAACATTGATAAACAAAGATGAATAAAAAAAATTGTAAAAATGTGGGAAATTTTGCAAATAGGGTCAAAGTTTGATAAAAAGAAATGATAGGAAAAAGTGAAACTATTATTTGTAAGTACTTTGGAGAATGCAATTATGATAGAACAAAAAGTTATGGGATTTGTTATAGTAAAGTAGTAGGTTAAAATAATGCTAAAATTATCTATTCGTAGTAGGAAAAAATGCTATGTATAAAGTAATAAATTATGGATTCATTCTGGAAAATCTGAGAAATTTTAAAAATCACATTGAAAACCAAGTATGTCATTGATGAAGCAAAAGTGTTGCTGATTTTAGGGCATTGTAAACATCTTTGAAGGAACATAAAAAATTATTTTGAAATTTTTTGTAGTTGTGTATGGAAAATGCATTGTCTAGGACATTAAAAATGGATTGACAAGTAGATTTTATGACTAATAAATATATGAACAATTATATATTTATGTCAGAGATTGCAAACACATTGATTAAGATTTCGAGTAATTCCAAGTAGGTCCAATTGCAGAAAAAAAAAAAAAAAACAACAGTTTTAAAATTTCTGACTATTGATTCTAGTAAGTCATCAATGACACTAAAATAAGAAATTGAGATAGGTATTTATTTGAGTAGATAATTTTCTCTTTAAAACTTTATGGTATGTCAGGTGGGTTACTATATTATGTTCCATATATATGTCTGATGGTAACCAGAAAGTTTCGTGGGATCTTCAATTTTATGTGTGGTTTATATATAGCATTTTTCAAAAATATATTATGTACATTTGAGAAAAGTATAGTGGGAATGTTTAAAAAGAAGCATGGTGACATCAGCTGGGACCGCCTCTGATTTATGATAGGTTACATATATATGGTTTTGCATAGAAGGCTAATAGAAGCATAGCTGTTGCTCAGCCTCAGCATTTTTGACATTGTGAATAGATAACCCTTCACCCACAGGTAGGCCCTGAACACTGGGGGAGTGCTTAGTGACATTTCTGGACTTTATACATTAGATTTTGGTAGTGCTCTCCTTCCAGATATGATGACCAAAAATGTCTGCAGATATTTTCAAATGTCATTTGGAGAACAAAATTTTTCCCAGTTGAGAACTGCTAGCTTAGAGAGAGAAAAACAACAACAACAACAAAAACTACAATATTATGATGTTAAAGTGATGAATAAAGTTTGGAGAAGCAAAAATGAGGACTATTATATAGCAGAGAGAGAAGGGTAAATAGGAGAAAGAAGAAGAATGGAACACAGAAAGGACTGAGAGGAAGAGTAGAGGAACAGAAAATGGTAGTCTCTGAGAGGAAATATAGGATTTAAGATGAAAAGACCATGAATGATAAATGAGAATTGCTGGGATATATTTTGGAAGAAAATTTAAAACAGAAAAGTTGAAAACATTAAACAAAGAATAAAGAACAAAAAGAAAAAAAAAATAGGGAAGTGTAATACAATATCATTGTGTGTAGTTATCAGGGGATTTGACTTTTTTGTTTTTGATGCATATTATGCCTCCTCTCATTGAATTCTGAGAAGTGTTATAAAGGTGAAATTTATGTTTGAACCTATGGAAACTTGGGATAAATTTAGAAGTCATTTAATGGGTCACCTGTAGGAGAGAAAGGACAAAGCATAAAATTCAGTGTTATCAACATTTAATGTTTTGGATTTTAACTTGAAAGTGGGAGAGGATAATAATCACAGCCTCTTGATTAGGTGGACATAAACCCCCAAAGGAGAAAAAATATTGGAAAGTTTACTCTTTTGAGGTGTTGAAAGAAGCAGAAGGAGTGGAACAAAGCAGAGATACTAGATGTTGTGTGTTATATAATCAACAACTGGACTTAGACAAAGGAGGTTCCTACAGCAGGAAAAGAATTGTGTCTGTTCATTGGAATATAAATCCTTATGTAGTCTCCAAATGCTCCTTTGTTTAAAAAAATATGTCAAAAATAAAGTATAAAAAATTATAAAATAGAAAATAGTCAAATTACTAGTATAGGGAGGCTGTATATTTCTCAGTAAAAGAGGAGAGAAAAAAAAAGAAAACGAAAAAAAACACCCTTTGTGGAAGAGAGTACCTGTGAGCCACTGATGCATATGCATTAATAAGACTCAGCAGAGGGAGCCAAAATGGAGAACGTTATTGAAAAAGTGTAGGTGAGACAGGTGAGAAGAAGCAATGACTTTGACAGTATTGGGTTATAAGAAATTGATATGCAATGTCTGTGAAAGTTCTGTTGGTTTCATTTGATGAGAGGAGAAGTGTAAATATGAATAATATGTAAATATACTTTATGACAAAAATAAACTTATGAGGATCAAATGAGAGAAAGGATGTAGAAGGGTGCTGAGTAAGGAAAATGTGATTCAGAAAGAGATGTACTGTCATAAGAAACTCTAAATTCTCTGCTTTAAACTATTGAAACATTTTTTTTCATACCTATGACACATGCATGACACAAAAAGATGTCCTATGTGGCAGGTAAGGAGAAGAGGAATAAAGCCTAGAGATGTCCACTGAATGCTTCTTCAGGAAGTCACAGAGGAAGTTACAAAAGAAATGAAATGTCTATAGTGTCTTATCATCCACAAATTCCTAAACACATAGAAGCATTGTTATTATTAGTAATTGCACCAGCAAGTAATGTTGATCTCATGATCCCCCAAAGTAGGTGGAATGACTCCCTGAGCCCACAAACTGTTTTGTGGACACTGTTTCCCTGTCTTTTCTTTACTTTATAAAAATTTTTTTGTGGTACTGAGGATTGAGCCACCACTAAGGGGCACTGGACCACTGATTGCCATCCCCAGCTCTATTAATTAATTAATTAATTAATTAATTAATTTATTTATTTATTTATTTATAGTATCTTGCTAACTTGACCCAGGCTGACCTTGAACTTGCAATCCTCTTTCCTCAGTCTCCCAAGTCACTGGGATTACAGGTATGTGTCCATGTGCCTGGCTGCTATCCTGGTCTATGTTTCTAAATACAGTTCTTCATGTTAACACTGCCATAGACAGAACTTTCCAAGCGCCTAGATTTGAAGGTTCTCAATGGACAGAAGTCATAAATTTTATTTTAGCATCACTATTATAGTCTGCTTCCCTACTAGACATCCAGGATATATTGAATAAAAATATTAAACTGCAGTAAGTGAAAGGAAACCAATGAGTAGAAATACACATCATAAAAGTTGAAACTGTGTTGAGTCACATGAATTATAGGTTTGCACTGGCAATGGGTTAAAAATAATCAAGTATGAACTCTCAATATTCTTAGCAATGTAAGCTATATGATCAGAAAATAATGACACCAAAATGGTATGTTATAATTTAGATATAAGGTGTCCCCCAAGAGCTCATGTGTAAAATAATGCAAGAAATTTTAGAGTTGAAATGATTGGGTTATGAGAGATTTAATCTAATAACTGCATTAATCCACTAATATGGATTGAATGGGTGGTAACTGTAGGCAGGTGGGGAATGACTGGAGGAGGTGAGTCCTGGAGCTGTACCTTTGGGGTTTAAATTTTGTCCCTGGTGAACAGAGCTCTCTCTCTCTCTCTCCTTCCTAATTTCCATGTCCTGAACTTCTTTCTTCTGCCATGTTGTTCTGCCTCTCCTTGGGCCCAGAGCAATTTGAGTCAACCATCAACAGACTTAGACCTCTGAAACCTTGAAATAAAATATACTTTCCCTCCTTTAAAATTGTTCTTGTCAGCTCTTTTGGTAGCAGTGGCAAAAAAGCTGACTAAAACATAGTACACTGATCTCCTTCTCCTGTCATTCAGTGCCTCTTGCAATGAGGTTACTCATTTTACTCACTTTCAATTAAAGTTCACTCTCCTCTCAAACATACTTTGCACAATTCTTTACTCACATTGTTATCTCTTGATTACAATGTCTTTCTCAGCACATGAATGCAAATCTACTTGCCTATCCAAGCAGCCACTAACAGGACTATTCTCATCCAGATATTATAACTTCTATATCTCAGATATCTATAGCATGCATAGTAACATGCCTATTCATCAGACACTGTGTTGTCTCTACTATTTTCTATGTTGCAGTGTAACCTTCCCATTTAGATTTTTAGATGTTTGAAGAGCTGTTCTCTTTTCCATAGCATAAGAGTATTAAGTGTTAAATAGAACTTTATTAGTTGACTGTTAGATTCACTGCTTTTAAAGTTTAATTAAACATAACACCTTATTCCTCAGATTAAATGTACTTTTAATAATCTAGAAAATTTAATTCTGGGGTGTGTATTCATGAAAATGTTGGCTCATGTAATTTGGTCATAAATATTTTGAGAAGATGCAAGTTTCTTTACATAAAAAAATGGAAAAGTATCAACAATCAAACTGGATTTTAAGTAATCTCTCTTTTTGTCATATAGAAATATTTGACTGGGACTAGTCCAAAAACTAAATCTGATTGTGTAATAAATACAATCTAGTGCCCATTCAGAGGGTCTTTGTCTTAAATTATAGTGGATATGGAAAAAAAATACTGCCATACCTTTCTATGAGTTATTAGTGGATACATCCACTGTAGTTGATTAGATTTTGTCAATAGTCCTAGCATGAGCCAGAGTATTGGAAAAAGTGAGAAAAAAACATGAGACCAGTAGAGTGAGACTTGAATTTACCAGTATTGGTGAACATCTTCTGCATCTTCATGACTACTGAAAAACCAGCCTTGTCTATCTATCTGTCCATATATTTATTGGATTTTAAAAGTAGATTTTTAAAATAAAAGAGCAGAAATACTTCATATTTAAACTTTGAAATGTAATTCTGGTTCTACCAAGAATTTGGAATTCAGGTGGACTCCACTGTGATATTGAATTATTGGAGAAGTAATAAAAGGTAGTGGTGTCTTTCTATTTTCCTCTCTCTTGTTTCAGTTTACTAGCTCATTGCCAGTTTTCTTCATATTTGTACCAGACTTAGGATAAAGTTTAACACTAACCATATAATCCTTCTGTTCCTCTTTCCTGGATAAAGCTAAGAAGACCGTTAGCTCTGGAACAAGAGTCTAGCATTTTGTCATCGTACCCCAGATTCTCATACTGTGGCCCAAAATTGCATAGCAAAATCTTTCAAACTCACCGTCCTCTACTTTCAGGGAATGGTACACAGTGTTCAGGACCAAATTCAAGTTTTATTTGTTGCATTACTGGTCGTTCTGAAATATGATTTGGACAGAGCAGAGCATCCCTGGCTGTCTTCAACAGACTGAGTAATCATACCATAGCTCAGTAGGCTAAATTATTTTAAACCTTTCGAAAAATAGCTTCTCTCCTTTCTGCAGGTTTTCCCAGGAACAATCTCCATGAAAATGACTCCTAATTTAAAGAAAACTAAGGCATTCCTCACCACTGACAAGGAAAATGGCTCTTTTTGGCCAAATCATAGAAATGAGCTTCCTTAAGTACATTGCACCTTTAAAAGCTGACATTATAGCCACGAAGCCTGAATGGTACCTTGTCAGCATGGAATAACCAGACTGGGCCAAGTTGTCATTTCTGACAGGTCAGTGTAATGAGCAGAAGAACGCTGAGTTTGTCTAAAAGTTTTCACTCGCATCAGCAGGGTAGAGCTGTTTGGGGCGATAACAGCTCTACGTATGTGACTCATTAAATGTGTGACATTATCAAACTTTGTGGCCCACACTATCACAGCCACCACCTTTATGCTTTGTTTCCTCCACTGTGTGCCCCCCAAAGTCTTTATATTCCTAATTTGAAAAGAGTACAGATTGCAGAGCTTTGAGGCATTGCACTTTAGTTGTGTGATTAGATGGATGCCAAGTATTCTGTTCTTTTCAAAACACATCACACAGACAAATCACACTGACATAACTCAATGTGGACTTCTCCCTGGGCATTTCCTTTCTCATTCCCTGGTATAGCTCTGGTAACATCTTTGCCATCATAAAAACAAAAATGGAGAGAAAATAAGGGAAACAAATAGGAATCTAGAGCAAGTAGATATCAGAAGTCCCTTCTGAATCAGTGGGTGACATTTGATATGCAGGGTCCTCCTTCACTGGTGCTGAGGACCTGCACTTATTTGCCATTTGGATGTGAACCATAAATGGTGGCATGAGATCACCTGGATCCAGATTTCTTTGCCAATAGACAGAAAAGCTTGAGGGCTGGCCTCCCTCCAGCTCAACCATCCAGTTACAGTGCCCCCTCTTTGATCAGATGCACCCAACAACAGAAAATATTTTTTTCCTTCGCTTCAGAAAATTTCACTTAATGTTTGTGACTAATTAAATTCTCACTCTAGTCATGATTAATGTAACAAATAATTACAGCTTAGATCTAATATAGATACAACTAATTGTTCTGCTCACAGTGCTTCCTGACTAATAATTAAACACAGCGTTTAAAGCAAAAGCAAAGAGGTCTGAGGAGTGGCCTTCACCTGTCATGGCCATCACCGCTACCAGAGCTTCTGTTTTCATTTCTTCAGTGGTGGCAAAAGGTTTTATTCATTGATTTCTTTGTTTGCATTTCTCTTTTATTATGTATTAGATAATTTCTACTCCTTATGCTTCTGGCTGTACCAATGTTGGGGATGTTGGAGGTGGCGAGTTAGAACATTAGGAGACAGAAATAGGAGAGGCTGCATTCAGTGAATTTTCCTTGAAAATCAAAATGCAAAAGTGCCCTCCACATGGTCAAAGTGGAAATAGGAAAATGTCCACACTCAGACCACCAAGTAACACCCCTGGACCACAGGCCTGTCTGTTTTGGTAGCCAATACTCCATGACAGGAGAAGATGCTCTTTTCTTCTGCACTCCTAAAGAAGACACTGCTGCCATACTGGGGTGGGAGAGATGCTGGGCTGGTCTTGAAATACAGTGCCAACTAGTGCAAAACTCACGGAACCTCCTGGGGATTCTCACAGCTGTGAATGAAAAATGTTCCTAGTTTTATTAAATACCTGGAGAGACAGAGAATTGATAACTTTCCCATATGCCTCATCTGCCTTAGCAAATAGGATGTACACTGAATGCTCTACTGAAGAATTTCCTTACACAATTAGTATATAAAATAATGTCTCTATCAACTACATTGCCTTCTCCCACAATAACAAAATTCCTATTTTTTTTTCAGGGCATTGTTAAGCATAAGTTATCTTTAAGAATTAAAATTCAAATAAATAGAATGCCCAAGGAATGAAACTTCTGATTAATCTAACATTCAAATACAACTATGCATCAAACACAATTATTTTCTTTGCAGTTAAAATTATTTTTTTAAACAATGTTATTTTTCTTACTAGAATCTTGTAGACAAACCTAATACTATTTTACTGTTTTAAGAATTTCACAACATTTTTAATAGATTTGGGGCCCAGGACTACAAAATTTTGTTTTCTCCACTTAATCTGATATGATTCTTCTAAATACATTCACCATTGTGTGATAATGATTTCACCTTTATTGAAAGTACACTGTTTGATTGGATTGGGACTAATGACAGTGATTCAATCTCTTCTATTTCTCTACTTTCACTGGATGAAGAACATGAAATTCTAGACAGCTCTGTCATTGTCTAGTTAAACTAAATTCCACCCGAGGCCTTGAAAGTTTTTGTCTTAGATACAAAGCTAGCACTACAGATGTTCCCTTCTCCCGGTCAACAATTTTAGGTCTTGTCTCATCATAACTTCTAGACAAATTGTATCTCCAGTGAGTAGTTTTGAAGAACAGAGAGAATACCAAAATTAATGAGCACCAGTAATATTCTTATTAGATTCATATATAATAATTTGTTTCATTGTTTCTGATGAATCCCCTTTTTTTGACTTCATGTCTGAGTTCCAACTCTAATTGCTTCTCCTGTCTCCCATTTCCTTTGGGTGTCAAACCCTGCCTTGATCTAGCCAATCTTACCATTCTTAAGTTCCAGTCATTCACATCAGTAATACTTAAAGAGCGTGGTGTGTAAACCAAATGAAGAATAACAGAATTCTGGAAGTCTATGAGACAGGCAGTGTCTTTTGCCATCTTTGTACCCACGGGTTACAGCAGAGCACCAGTGGTCTATGAGGAGCTCAATGTGTTCATAGCTGAAGAGAGGGTGGGTGAATGAGTACTGTGGAAGGGGTTTTATGGTAGATATTTCTAGTGGGTCTATGGTGCCCATGTGAACCTCCCATGGTGAATCTCCTATGGCTCCATTATTCTGTGACCAGCACACAATTATCCACCAGCTTTCATTTTTTAATGAAACTTTAACTTTAGTATATTGATTCTGAAATTGTAAGGGGTCATTGGGTGGTCACAAAGCTATCTCCAAATTTCCAAAGAAGATTTGGTTTCAAAAGTAGAGTCAATATTAAATTTTATAATTCAATCTTAACATATAAAAATTTTAAAAAGAATTATGCATATTTACAACCATTGTCCAAACATTTTAACTACCAGAGATATACTTCCTTATTTAATTTCCATATGACCCAAATGTCTGATGTGGCATCTGCAGGTAATCAGAACTTCTATTTTGCTTAAAACACACACACAAAAATACAAATGCGTTATTTTAATCCCAGTCAAAAGCAAAATAACTAAAATGCACTTTGGAATTAAATTATCCTTTGCAATTCCATCATGAGTAAATATGTAATTTCTATTAGAATTTATGATATAACTCATTAGAAGTATCTTCCTATTTTCACTATGATCTTGAAAGATTTTGAAATGTTAAAGGGCTCTAGGTTAGAAAGAGAATCTATAAAAGCATGGAATAATATGAAGATGATTTTTCTATGTCCAATTGTTGGTATATATAGTGTGTGCCTATATATACATATATGAGTTTGTTTATTTATTATATCACGTGGCTATCCACAGTAAAAGATTTCTGATTTCCTATGACTTCTTCATTTTCATTTCATATATACCCCTTAAAGATACTGAAATTCATAACAAAGAAAAATTATACTTACTCTCATTTTAGAAATTATTGAAGAAATTCTATAATCTTCTCTTCATTTGAAGGCAAAGAAATGATGTTTGTATCTTGACGTATTTATCAGTTGTATGCTCCTTTCAAGCCAGTTCTCTGGGAGAGTTTAATTTATAGCTCCTATTATTTTGTTTTTCTTTTTAGGTCTCAAAATGAATGTCATGCTCACAAAAAAGTGCCAGACAGAGAACTAAAGTCTTGTGTGCTTATTCCAAGTCCCTAAATCACCATAGTACTAGAGGCAAGTCATCTTCAGGAGCCTGACTCTGTCAAAAATATGGTAAGAAAATGGTAATCAGAGAATCCACCATAGAACAGTTACTCTGCAATCAGTCCCCGGCACAGGTTTCAGAAGGCTATGGTAGGTACCATGAGTTTAGTCCCATAGTATTGTTTGAAACAACCAAACCTATGTATCTTCCTGTGTTTCTCCCCCTGTACTTTGGTTCCCGTTGGTCAGACCTACTGACTTCACCCTTCATTTGAATCTTGTGTGTTGCTGGATGAGTTCCTTTGCTCTGAAGTCCTTATGTAATATTTACACTCAAGGATTACAGCCTTATGGATAGGTTTGGAAAGTGGATGCAAAATTATAATTGATAAGGATCTGAAATGCACCTGAATGATTTTGGTCATGGGAAACTAGATAGAGAGAACTATTAATGTGGGCTGTTTTATGAAAATAAGAGGTATAGAGTAGGGAAGAGGAAAGGGGTCAGGGAAAGGAAGGAGAGAAGAGAAAGGAAAGGTACTGGGGAGCAATATTGACCAAATTATGTTGTGTGCATGTATGTGCCCCACCAGTATGTGTAATTATAATGCCTCAATAAAAAAAAATTTAAAAAGAATAAGATTTAAAAGTAAATTGCACTTTCATTAACTGAAATAGTATATCAGATGACAATGAATTAATTATCACCATGTGCAAATATAAAATGTACGTTGACCATAAATATGGGCTTACTTATAGATCCTCCAATCTATTCTGTTGGGCTGGTCTATATACCTAACCTAAAATTATTACCACAGTATTCTGATCACGGTTGCCATGTCGTAAATTTTGAAATTGGGAAATGTGAATTCTACAACTTTGTTCTTTATCAATTTTGCTTTAACTATTGAGATACATGTAGTCCTATATCCCTCTGAGGATAAGATTTTCCAGTTTTAAAGAAAAATGACTTTTGGGATTTTTGATAAGGACTTCATCAAAGCTGTATATTCTTTGAGTAATTTTGAGACCTTAAGATGACTCTTTGAATCCATGAGCATGGGATGTCTTTCCACTGATTTAGTATTTATTTGCTGCTATCACTTGTGCTATCAATTCGATAGTTTTAATTTTACAAATCTTCCATATCTTTGGTTGAATTTATTGTTTTATATTTTACTTTTTGAATGCTATTATGAATGCAATTGTTTCCTTAAATTCTGTTTCAAGTTGTCCATTGCTGGTGTAAAGAAACAACTGATGTTAGTGGGTTGATCTTACATTCTTCAGTTTGCTAAATTCTTTTATTAGATCTAGCAGCTTTTGTGTGTGCATTCTTTAGAATTTTCTTTCTGGAGAATCATGGCATCTGGGAATAAAGATAGTTTTCTTTGTTTCTTATCAACTTAAATGGTTTTTATTTCTTCATGTAGCATAATTTCTTTGAACTTTCAGTACAATTTTGAATAGCACTTTTAAAACGGGCATTGTGGCCTTGTTTCTGACCTTAGTGGAAAATCTTCTGGCTTTCATCATTGAAAATCATGTTAAAGGTAGGTTTTAACAATTCACCTTCTTGAGCTGAGGAAGTTCCTTTGTTTCTTACATGTTAAATGGTTGAGTAACAAAAAATAATAATAATAACACATAAGAACATTATATGAAATTAAAATTCCATTTGTTATAATAACCTTTTTATTGTAAGATGATCATGCTTATTCATTGTCTAAGACTGATCAAAATTGAATAGTAGTGATAGACATCATATGACCCACCATCTGAAAATATGCTCTATCAGGCGTTTCCTAGAATATGTTCCTCAATTTCTCTTCTGGTCTATGTAGACAATAAACTCTATAAGGTTAGATAGATTTTCCTTTATTTCATCACTGAATCTCTGGCATTTCACACTTTTTATTATTTCACAAATCACCTATACTTAATAGGAATTTGTTGAATTAAATGAATAAACACTTTTGAAACCAACCAATTCAAGAAATCTCGATCTTTGGTTTACCTACTAGTTTAAATGGCTAAGAAACAACAACAACAAAAAAGACATTTCTCTAATGCTCCTCTTTGAATCACTGCAGGGGTTTAAGGTGTGACAATGCCTGATGCTGCATCTATTTAATGAAGCCATATCTGTGTATGTGTGTCTGTGTTTAAAGAGATACACAATCTTGCTATATAACTAGGGGCTGGATTTCTTCAATTCCCTTTCCTTGGAGTTAGAAGAACTCAGTACAAATTCTAACATATGTTCTACATCCTATTAAGTGGTTTCATCCTTTATGATTCTCAGCTTATTTTTCTGTAAAATGATCGTAATCACGTCTCTCTCACAAGATTTTTGTGACTAGGACTTGAAGAGCAAATAATCAGCTACTAGCACAAAATTTACACAAAGAATGTTGTAGAAAAGCAACCATAAATTCAGAATTTAAATATCACTTTACTGATTTTACTAAATTTGTGAATAAGGGAATGAAAGTCTTTCTAAGGCTTTCTATTATTGATACATATAACATAAGACCTTGTCCAAAAGATGTCATATTGTTCAGGGCAATGGGGATATATAAGTATTTGGGGGTAAGGGTCATCTGATTCTATACAGAAGCATGCTCTGATACCCAAAATAGAAAAAGTCTCTGAAAATCCAATTAAGAATGACCCTGTAATAATAGATTAGAGAACTACAAAGTCTTCTATAATAGATGCTGCTAACATGCATCTCTGAGTCACCCTATTTATCTGATACAACATGGAGAAATTATCTTGCCCTTATTTCTCTACTTGCTTCATTCACTATGATAGCAAGCTCCTTCATGTTTCACATTAAAAACATGTTTGCCTCCTTCCACTTCGTAATAGTTGTGTGAGGTTTGACATATGTGCTTTTATCTTTCTCTTCTCTCTCTCTCTCTCTCTCTCTCTCTCTCTCTCTCTCTGAATTACTTTTGTTATCCTGAGAAGGAAAGAGAATAATTATTTGTATTCTTCAGAGCATTTTTTTCAGAGGTATGAAGTAGGAATCCAATACCTATCTGGGACCATTATCATAGTCAAAATAACAAACATGTCAGACCCTACAGTAGAAATTGTGACATGATAAGATGGACATAGGAATAAAGAGAAAGATGGTGATGGGGGACGATGAGACAGCATGATATTAAGTGGGTTGGAGGGCTATGCTTGCACAGCAGGGGAGGGCTGATATTCCTCTCCCTACCTACATGTGGAATGTTCCTACATAGTCAAAGCTAGAAACCATGTCAGTTACCTCATTTAACAGATGTCTGGATATGGGATTTTTTTTTTAATTTCAGCTTTCTATAATGAGAGAGTTTTGAATCCTGCATGGATGTGATGTCTGAATCTCTTGGGCTCATTCAGTTCTCATCCCTGCTTTATCAGTACTACATGGCCAATTAGCTAAGACAGTAGTTACCAAACTATACTCTGAATATTTATGCTAAGCACTGTTGGAACGTTTACCAGTCTGGAGAAAAGTTGAAAAGAGAGAAAAATATAAACATATTCTATACTAAAGTAAATGAATTGGACTTAAGAACTGTCCTTTAATCTGAAGTTGTCTTTTCAGTATTAAAATACAATTTTGTTCCTTTTGCAGAGGCATAATAATAGGGTAGAAACAGTATGCTAGCATACTGACTTCTCTTCTTTCCCTGTTTTTACAACATTTTTTTTCTGGACAGGAGATAATAATTCTGCAAAACCAGCTTAGACATAAGCAACCTTTGTCTAAGAAGGTTATGATAGAGATGGAACCGGAGTGTATTTTCCTTAAAAATTAGACATAGTGTACAAGAGGTGGAGATGGGCTATGTGGGATTTCCATATGTAAAGTCTGCAGTCAGAAAAGTTATGGAGTTATAGATTTGTAAGGGATTATACAAAAAGAAAGACATTCAGTTTTGTGAAGAGTAGAAAGTAAAGATTCAGAGTCATGTCTGAGTTCAGTGAGGATGAAACGTGACTGTAGAGTTTTACCCAGGAAATGACATGTTTGATAGAGCTCTTGGAGGATCATTCATCTGGGAGGTAGATTGAGTGGCCACTTCAAATACTGAGACAGGAGGATTGCAAGTGTAAGGTCACCAGCAATTAGTGAGACCCTGTCTCAAAAAAAAAAAAAAAAAAAAGAATGGGAATATAGCTTAGTTGTAAAGCACTTGTGGGTTTAATTCCTAGTATAGCCAAAGAAAAGAAAAGAAACATGAATAAATAACAAACAAAAATGTTGCTCAGTTTGTGTACTAAAATGAATTTGAGCTGCATATAGTGGAGAGGAAAGGAGAAGAGAAACGTGTTTTTGGAATAAAAGGGAATAGCAGAACAGTTCTCTTGGCACAACATGTCTAATGCAAAAATAATATACATTTTGTCTCCATTTGGACTGCACTTCCAGGTAGAGGTTGAGATCAATGAGAGTCAAGTTGAAAATATTTCTCTGGTCCCATTTAAAAGGTTATACATAATGAGATTTCTTCCGTGGTGGGAAAGTTAAGAATTCTGGGTGACTTGCCAAATCTTTGATCACAGAGTTCTTTTAATACACATTGCAAAGCATTTGTCTTTGCACATTATAAAATGCCAGATCTCAGCTCCTTTTTTCAAGATCTGATAGTCTCCATAGCATCATTTATCTTGAATCCCCCAGCAATGCTGACTCTTTAGACTCAGTAGTACTGGAGCTGTGTGTAAATTTTTGTGGTCTGAGTCTGGAGCTCAGTATGGCCACATTCACAGTTTTACCCACCCTTGGGTTTCCAGGTTTCTGACAAGCACTGAAACAAGGTCTTTATTAATATACAGTTGGAAAACACTGTATATGCATCCAAACCTTTTCTAAGGAATATGGCACATGATCAGTGATCTCGTAAGAAGTTGCAAAGTCTACAATATTCATAGGATTTTTCTGGAAGGATACATTAAAAACTGATAATAGTAGCTAAATCTGAGGACTTAAAGAGGAGGATGGGAATTAATTTTCACTGTTTACTTTTTGATACCATATGAACTGGTACAGTGTGCTTGATTTACTTATTTAAATTTAAAATTAAAAAAAACCTTAAAAATGGTTTAAAGATGAGGTTTTATAGGTTAAAAAACAACAAAAAATAATAAATAAAAAATTAAAAAAACAAAGAAGCAGTTTCATCATTTGCCAATGTCATTTAATGTGTTGCACACTCTAGGCATGGCCAAGGCAGGGAGGAATGAGGACTGTAATGATTGAGAACAATGAATCAAGGCCTCTTACACTGCCTGTGGATTATGAGGGAGGTAATGTCTGCATGGACCTCTGCAGTCATGATTATCCTCAGTCATTTTGAGGAGGCCACAGAAAAGACTTGAATATATGAAATCTCTGCCTTTGTCCCTTATGCATATACATTTCATGGTAACAGCCTAAGTAGTGCTGCCTCTGCCCTTCTTGATGCTACTTGGGATGCATTTCTGCCTCCTTTTCTGTAAGAAGATAAAACTAAGGTAGCAATTTACTTACTACTCATACTGGCAGCATCACATCACACAAAGGGCAGCCCAGCCTTTTAGAACCCTAAGAGCAAACTCTGTGCTAAATTTGTTACCCAAAGTCCCCTGATCCCACAAGGCCTTCCATGAAAATAATTCTTTAACCAACTGCATACTCTTAGTTACATTTGACCTGTTCTCTGCACAAGGCTGGTCATGAAATGAATACCAGGCTGTTCCCACAACTGTTCATTCTTTTCCTGATTCTTCTTTCAGAAATTCACAGATAATTTACTGCCACCCACACAGATATGTGCAAAGGGATCACTGGATGAAGAACTCTACTGTATATGCACTATACATATGTAATGCATAATATATCTAATATTAATAAAAGGTACTGAAATGTTTTCATTCACAAATGAAATATTCAATGTTTATTGATCTTCCATGATTACATTTTATTTGGAAATTTTTCCTAGAAGAATAGACTCTGAGCAAGGGCATATACCATGAAGTCTAGCACATGAACTTAATTTTCTTCAATTTTTAAAGACATAAAAATTTAGGTAGTTGAGGTTATTGGACAACAGGTTTCAATACAAACACTCCAATTAAAATGCTATCCTTTGCTTTAACCTAATGATTAGCAAGAACACTGACAGGTAATCAGTTTTCCCTTTTACCACATCTTTGTGATAACATTATTCATTATCTTTCATTTTGTTTCATTGTAGCCACTCTAAAACATGTGAGGTGGTATCTCCTTGTGTTTTGATTTGTATTTTCTTAATACTTTGTGATTTTGAGTGTCTTTTCTCGTATAAATTGGACATTTTATAAATGTTTATTCTAATCTTTTGCATAGCTTAAATTTGTTTATTTTTTCACTATTGAGTTGTTTGAATTTCTTATAGATTTTGGATATTAACCTCTTATCAGGTATATGGTTTGTAAATTTTTCTCCCATTACATCATCTCTTTACTCTTGGTTGTTCTACAAAAGCATGTTTATTTCATATTATCCCATTTATTTTTGTTGACTGTCATGGAGCTTTCCTTTGTTTACTTTGAGTAGTTTTACAGTTTTCAGGGCTCATAGTTAAGCTTTTAATGTAATTTTGATTGATTTTTGTATATGCCATGAGAAGAACCTAATTTCATTCATCTACCTGTAAATATCCACTTTACCCAACATTATTAATTGAAAGGATTTGTACACTGTTGGTGAAACCATAAAGTAGTATAGCCACTATAGAAAAGTGTATAAGGTTCCTCTAAGAATTTGAAATATAACTAGCAATCCAACTGTTGACACATATCCTAATAACCTATATTTTCCTCAGTGAATGAATGAATGAATAAAGAAAATTCGATGTACACACACATACACACAGTGATATACCACTCAGTCTTAAAAAGGAAGAAAACCTGTTGTTTGCAATAAAATAAATAAAAATATAGGAGATTACCTAAAATAAGCCAGCATAGAAAGACAAATATTAAATGATTTCACACATGGAATCTAGAAAGAGTTTAATACATACAAAAGAGTCAAACAGTTACCATACTAGGACTGGGCAAGAGGTATTTGGGGAGACAATGGTCAAAGAAGAAAAGTTTTTATTACACAGGAGGAATAAGGTCATATTGTACAATCTGATGTCTGTAACAGGTGTATACTTGAAATCAACAGGAGAGCAGTTTTAAGTGTTCACACCACAAATAAATGACGAGTATGTGAGATAATGCTTATTTGCTTGATTTAGTCACTCCACATTACATACATATTTTAAAGCATTATGTTGTACACCATAAATATGCAAAATTTTATTTGTCAATTAAAAATAAGTGAAGAAGAAGGAGAAGGAAAACAACAGCAACAACAAAATGAGACCTTTGAGTTTGACAGCTCAGAAGCCCTTGTTTTCTATCTTTACAGAAACTCCTAGGTAGATCTAAGCCCTGAACAGCTTTGTAAATTATGTAGTAAATGCTCTTTGCTGAAGTCTGTACAAGGACTGAGTCAGGGAGTGTTGGTATGAATGGGCAGAAGTTGCCATGAGAGATGCAAGCAGAAGATTTACAGAGAGAATAAAAATTTACATCCTTAGCGGGTGCTTTGTTGATGGCTTGTAATAGTCTCCTAGGAGGTTTACCTTGCATGTCTGGTATCTACAGAACAAATAGCCTCAGCTTGCACTGACCTTGATATCATTATGAATTATTTTAACAGGGCAAAACTTGGGAAAACATCTGTAATGTATTAGATACCACCCTACTAAATGCAGCAGCTGGAATAAAGGTCCTCTCTATCTGTCTGTTTACTGTGTGCTGGAGATGTGCCAGGCTATCAAAGCCAACATGAATATGTAGATCATTTTGCCTTCAACCAGGTTTGTACCCAAGTTTGGAATTCTTTTCCATTAATATTTGCAATAACCTGTAAATTTTAGAAGGACGAGAAGCTGAAAGTTATTCAAATATTCCAAGTAATGTGATATATGGAATCATTAAAGGCAACTTCTTAAGGAATGTATAGGCTTCAAAAGATAATGACATCAGATAATTCGACTGGAACTTGCATTGTATCTACAAGTTTTTACCCTGATCTAGTTATTTAAATAGCAGGTGAAGATGGAAAAAAAATACTGAATGTGTCTTCCCTTCTAGTTTATGAAAGGAGGAAGTTGAACTCTATGCCCTATAGGTTCCTTCCAGCTTTGAATTTTCATGAGTCAATAAATGCAAACAGAAAACACATAGAACAATAGAAGGAAACATTTAAAAATAATGATTTTTTATGGTTTTTGTTTAAAATAGTAAATCAGGAACTCATGAATTGCAATGTCTGCTAAAATAGGTTAGGTACCCAGAAAGGGAAAGGACAATGACTAATTGGCAGAGAAAAACACATTTACAACTTTATAAATAACTTTTTAAAATGCATTAAAATGGTGAGTAAAAAACACATTTATTTCTTCTGTACATATAAAGACTATAGCTAGGCATTGCAATAGGATATTATCCCTGATGGCTGATCTATATTATGGCTGAGCTGTGGTTCCCTTTACAGAACAGATTCTATCCATTACAGAACCGATCCATAGATTGGTAGATGAGGTAGGACTTGAGAGGCAAAACGAATATCTCAGAATCTTTTGCAGAAATGTATTTCTATACCACAAGCCAGGGATGAAGAAGGGCTGAGATACAGAATACCTAACGATTAGTGAGAAAGGGAGAAAGAGTTTTCAATATTTACAGCCTTATTAGCAGATGCCCATGTAAACTATTAAACGAAAAGGTCATCAGAAGCACTGAGGATACCAGGCAGAGAAGGAGATTTAAGAGTAGAAGCATTGCTCTACTGTGGAACAAAACTATCAAAAACAGAAAAGTAAGCATACAATGCCAAATCACAAACTAAATCCCTCCAAACTTCTCTCAGGGAAGATATCTATATACCTTCACTTCAAGTCTTAGAATCCTATCTACTCATACTTTTCTCATTAAAACATATTATCTTGTTTCCACCTAAGAGAAAGGATGAAGCTAGAGAAAGGTAAAATAGCAACTGCAAGATGGGATAAATAGAGAGATACTGAAAGAAAAAAAAATAGATAGCAAAATTGCTAAAACCAAAAATGAGAACATAGAAATCCAGGCAGTGTTCTGTACTGATCGTGGAGCTAAGAGAGGGGAGCTGCCTCAGTGATGGGCCACTCTGTTTCTTTCTTTATTATTAATATTATGCTTTCATTTATGATAAACCAGTGTTGGGAGCCCATGGATTGCTACTTTCACACCACTTCTGAAGCTGCTGCAAAGGAACCAAAGCTTTCCCCTACCCACCAGTCCTTGAGACTGGAATACAGTGACACCATCTTAAAGGAATGCAAGCCTCGCCTTCCCATGAGGAAGGCTCTGATGAGTGACCTCAAGGTTAACAATCCCTGCTTACTTGTGAGAACACAGATGGACTTCCAGAACAGAATAAAAATTAACCAACAAAAATTTTAAAAAGGCACACCTATGACCAAACATTTACAGATGTTAGTCAAATAAGTAGAAAAGACCTATAATATTATACAAACCAAACTTTTGTTTTTTACTTAACTGACAAAAATTCATCTGTAATTTTGATTCTGAGTAGATAGGTAGGAAATATTTAATGAGTGCCTAGTGCATTTACATGAAAGTGCTTGGGAGTATAAGATATTATTGCATCTTTTATGCTTAAGTGTTTTTTTTTTTAAAAAAAGAGCACAGCTTATCCAAATAAGCAGTGTATATGAATTTCACGTGAGAAATTAACAAACAAGCGTGAGTGGATTTTTAGGGAAGAATCAGTCATTTTCAGGTGAAGCAAATAGAAAATGCTTCCCAGATATGCGAACATTAACCTTGGACTTCAAAGATTAGCAGTTGTGGAATGAGGATATATAACATACACTCAAATTTTAGTATATATACTCATTTTTGACATTTAACATTATCAAAATCCACATGTATGTAACTACTAGAAGTATAAGCTTAACTCAACAAATATATTTTTATCACAAATCAGCTTCAAAAAGCAATGTTTAAGTTGATTCAATATTGAACAATCAATTATATTTTATAATTGAGGAAATCTCATAAGTTAGCAGAGTAGCAGGAAATTCCAGAGTGAAGAAGAGAGTGGTAAAAACTTAAACATATAAAGGATGATATGCTGAAGTTTACATATAGATGATATGGGTTACATATAGATGAAGTTTACATATAGATGATATGGGTTACATATAGATGATTTTCTTTACTGTGAGACTGAGTATAGTTACCTAACTTCTCTGTGATTTGAATTAATAATCTATGAGATAACCCTGTAAAGAAACAAAAGAGAATCCACCATAATAAAGAGATATTTTTGGTATATAACCCTACATAAATACATAGCAAGTATAAAAATATAATTGGATAGTGATTAAATTATAGACTCATATTCGAAGATTATTCTACCTTTATATGTCCTTATAGAAGCTATATGCTTCTATTTGCACTTGACTCTAATATGCCTTATGAACATTCATATTGCACCAGTAAATAAAATAAAGAGATCTCACCAGGAAGATGAAGGATGGATTAGAGGAAAAGCCAAGGTAAAAGGTGTCAAGGCTCAGCCAAATGACAAAGTAAAGAATAACGGATTCGCCTTTCCTTGAAATAGAGATAGTTACACAATAAATATGATGACTCTCTCATCCTGGAGCCAGGCAGGAATTGGCAGGGCCACATTGTGATAAAATGTCTATGGATCTTGCTTAACAATGAGTATCCAGGGCTCTCTGAGGAAGGAGAAGGGAAAGTGCTGACTGGGATTTGAGAGAGGTGCAGATGCCCCCATCCAAGAGAACCCTGTGTGTGTGCATCAATAAAGGAGACAGATCCTGGGGGTGGCGGTAGGTGGGACCCACAGTGGGCTATAGTCTGAGATTCCGGCTAATATGAGAAAGCCACCTGATCCCTCAACTCTTACATTTGCTGCCTCTCTCTCCCATGTTCAGCCTGAAGCTAGAGGTACAATACTCTCACAGAAGCTGCCCAACATTAGGGGAGACTATATGGAGCCCTGCTGTCTTCACTGGCTCCCTTACCTCCACTTGTCAGTATGTTCTCTACATGCTTAGTTTGTCCTGCATTTTTATTTTATTTTATTGTACTATTACTCAAATCATTAGCACACCAGAATCTTATAATCATGGGGGATGTCAAGGATCCCCAGAAAAAACAGAATGCATCGCATTCAATTTTATACTCACCCTGGATAGAAGAACAGAAGATGATGTTTAATAAACATTTCTTCAAAGAGTGAAAAAAACAAATAAATAAAGTGATAGATTAATATTCATTAATATATTCATGTTATTAATATTATTCAATATTAATATATTCATTAATTAATATTCAACATGTAGGAGTGTGATAAACTGCTGATGTGTGGCCAACTTCTGTGAGGGTCTTATGGAAGCAGAGAGGGAGGTCGTGTTGTTCAATTCTGGCCAGAGCCTGTGTTTCTGGCACTCACTGAGCACCATGTGTCTTGGCTCTTTGAGTCATATCTTCATAAAGAAATTAAGACTATTTAAACAGGGCCCATATCACCTCCATGAACCCCACTGTGAGCTTGGTGGCTGAGTGTTACAATGCCAAACACGTGTGCAGAAACAGAGGCCTGCTTTAGTGTTCTTGTCGCTGATTATTTCTTATTCTCAGATTGACTGTTCAGAAATAAATTTGATTGTACAGGTATTGTTTTTTCCTCATCTAAAAGATTTCATGAATATAAATATATGTATATATATATATACATATATTTATATATACACATATACATACACACATTATACATAATATATATGCACACATATATGCTGGTGTATATACATATATACATGCACACACACATACATATGACAGCTGTATTGTATTTTTATTTGACTCCTATGATCAATCTTCAAAAAAGAGAAGATTAAGAAATAATACCAACCTCATTTTGTGTTCTTAAAAATGGCTTGCTGCAAAGAACCACCCTTCCTCATATGACTTAGGTAAGACTCGTGTCCAATGCACACACACCCACATATACATACACACATTCATATATACACAATATGCACACAAGTACATATATCCACAATACATATGCAGACCTATTTATTTACCTACACGCACACATACAGAGATCCATAGATATATATGTAAAATTCATATAATACCCAAAAATGAAGAATTTTAGAAATAACAAATGCCCTGTGAACATCTCAGACCTTTTTTGCATTATAAATGGAGGGATAGTATGAGGAAGGCAGGGAGGGAGGGAGACGAAAATAAAGGAAAAGAGGATGAATGAGAGGGTGGTAGTTTCATTATTCTGGATTCCTATGTATGCATGCAGACTTACAAGTAAAGAGTTTTCAAATTCATTTTACATAACTAGCCAAAGGAAAAAAGGTCCAGTTGAAATTGCAAGGATAGTTGAATTAAAAAATAAATTGGAAAAAATGAGATATTCTTTTTGTCTAAAAGATTCTGTTAATATTAATTAAAGCAAAGATTTTTAAATTCCATGTCTCGTTTCATGGTGCCATCGATGTGTTCCTTGTCCACAAAGAAGAGGGCACTAGCATTGCCTTTTCTTATCACTCCTTCCTTCCCAGTTCCAGACAGTGGCAAAGTGTCTTCATTTTGATTATTTGATCTTTATCTTGACATAGAATAATTACTTTTTAAAAATAATCTTTCAAATTTATCTGCTTTTGATTTTCATTTGTCATTTAATTTGCTGGAAATTGTTTTTAGAACATTCGGTTGTTGCTGTCATTTGTGGTTTTCAAGAACAGCTCATGAGTATGAAACTCCAACTATCGTTATGGTTGAAAAACTACCTGTTGCTTTCCTACTTGGACTAGGTCTTGAAATTGTTATTTTTCCTTCACACAATTTGTCAATATTGCTTTTCTGGCTTCCTACCTCAAATGCTTGACTGTGAAGCTATATAAGTCTATCCAGCATTGTCTTCTTCACCTATAATTTGCTTTTTATTGAGGGATAGTTAAATCATTTTTGCCTTTCCCCTTGAATTTCAAAAATTATCAATCCAATATATTTCTCAATATGCAATGTTCTGTTTTAATTATTCTAAATATTCTGTGCATGTTTTCATTTAAAGATTCATTTGTTTCTAATTACAGAAATGATTTTGTTGTGCTCTTGGTAAGTATCCTTAGCTATATTTGTTGAGTTCTCTGCTTCAAGGATTTTCATCTCTCCCAAACTGTATGTGAGTTGCCTCCTATCTGTGTGCTTTAATCTCCTTGGATTTTGTTTTTATTCATTTGCTATCATTGAAGGTTTCTTAGCATTTCTGTGTCTTCAATTTGAACATTTAATCTGCATTCAACTATCCATTCTTTATTAGTTTTCTATTCCACATCTCTCGTTATTTCTTCTCTCATTCTTTTATAATCTCTTATTCGGGTATTTCTGTCTAGACTTTCTTTTTTTAAAAAATACTCTTTTTAATACCTTATTTCATTTGTTTTATTTTTATGTGGTGCTGGGGATCGAACTCAGTCCCTAATGCATGCTAGGCAAGCACTCTATCACTGAGCCACAACCCCAACCCCTTTCTTTATAAGGTACCTGTAGATATGTTGAAGTCCTTGAGCTTCTTAGTGTTTGACAATTTGCCTATTCCTTTCCAATTTGAATTAGATCTTTGCATACAACATTGCTATAGCATCATATGATCATATAATATTATTAGACCACATGTTTGTATTTGTGTGTATGTGTGTGTGCGTGTATGTGCATGTTGTGAGAGGAATTCTTTACTCTTTCCCATAATATCTGAGATATGTGTGCTTTCCCTTCTGAGCTATAATTTAAGACTCAAGTGTTTGTTTTCTGACCTGTCTTTTCTATACTTTGAGGGCATGTCTGGGAAAGGGCATGAATTCAAATAAAGTGGCCTTCAGTATGTTCTTTGGGACACTAAGTACAGCTTCCCATAAGTCAGTAGTTAGGCAGAGAGGCAGACAAAAGAACAGGTTCTCCCTACTAAGAGAAGTGAGCTACCTAAAAATCTGTATAGAGTTTTATCTTAAGTTCATTCTAGACATGGCTGGGGCCAATAACTTTATCAAAAAGCTGGGCACAATAACTATATCAAAACACTCCTATTTAGTGTCTCATCTTCCCTTAAGATGATATCATTTTTGACTGACCTAACTTCCCTCTAGAGGCAAATTCACTTCAACTAATTAGTGGGTACTCACCATGTCCTCAGACTCCCAATTGCAATCCCTACTAATATATGGAGCCAGAATATTCTTTTCCATCAGAAATGCAGCCCTATCATTCATTCCCCCTAATGTAACCAGTAGTTGTGTCTGAAATATGCCAATTAAAAGTGAGAAAATATTTCAATGTTGTTAGTGTGCTCCACATTTGAAGATATACATGAGAATTCTCAAAAATACTACCAAAACTCCATTCCAAAATCTTCCTTTTCCTTCCTAAGTTGGGTTTGAACATTGTATGTCATTTGACTATGTCCCTTGTTTTGTGGCAGCTGTGAGACTTCTTATTTTTTTTTACTGATTTTGACTGTACTTGGGGTTAGTGTTTTAATCAAAACCTTCAAGAGTATCAATCATTGTCTCTGGATGTGTTGTCATGTCCATATGCTAAGTTCTTTCAGGCTCCCATGCCATTCTCTGGTGATGCCCATGTCTTGAAGACCCCATGGGGCCAATGTTCTTTGCTGTCACTGCTCCCATCACCTTTTCTCTGGAGACTTCTTTTCTTCTGCTTTCCTCAACATTTCCATGACTTCAAGCACCCAAAAGCACCAACATGTTCCACATTTTCCTCACATCCATCTACCTGCTCCTAGAGAACTTTGTCTCTAGGCACCATGAGTAGTATGGTTATGGCCAGGGTCTCATGAAACCATTCCCTTCAATGCAAGCTTCTCATGCAGTCTGCTTTCCTCAGGACTCAGTCCTGGTCCATAGTTCTGGACTGAGGGAAACAAAGACTTTTCTCCATTTCTTTATCTTTCCATGCATGTTATAAACCTGATTAGATCTCATTTCACCAATTTCTTGGGGAAAAAGACCTAAAAAACAGGTTAGACATTGTTTTATCAGTTTCTGCATCACTATGACCAAAACACCTGACAAGAACAACTTAGAGGAAGTTAAGTTCTTCCTCTGGTTAGAGGAAGAAAAGCTTACTTGGTGCTCATAGTTTTAGAGATCTTAGTTTATAGAAAGCTGAGTCCATTTCTCTGGGCCCAAGATGAGGAAATACATCATGGCAGAAGGGGCTTGATTACAAAAACTGATCAGCTCATGATTGGGTCAGAAAATGTACCCTTCCAGAGCATGCCTCCTGGGACCCACCTCCTCCATTTATACCCATCCTTCCTACAGTTACCATCTAGACAATCCATTCAAAGTAGGATTGACTGATCATGTTACAATACACAATATCCAATACTTTCACCTCTGAACATTTCTGTATTAGCACAAGTGGTGTGGGGGGACACCTCATATCCAAACAATAATAGAATTCTCTGAAATGCTCTGATAATTGTGTAAATGATTTACATGTTCATGTGTGTTTATGTGTGGATGTCAAATTTAATACATTTGATTGGCTTAAGTGTTTTCATAAACCCTATTTACATAGGATGACTTTACTGAAATGGCTAATAGGAGTGGAAAATTCTAGGAGTTTCTCTTGTATGTCCTAAAGCATCATACTGACAGAAAAAGTGCCTACATCATCAGTCTTGGTATAATGATGTGTCTTTTTATTGTCTTAATATTTGCCAGTTGGATAAGCTAAAAATCAGCACATTTATTTATTCTGCTTTTACTTACTAATGAGGTTGAATATCTTTACAATTGGGCATTGGACAGTTGTTTGTCTGCCCATGTCTTTTGTTGGTTTATTTTATTAATATGTTTTTCCTTTGCTTATTGATTTTTGTAAAAAAACCAACAGCTTTCTACATCTCAGTCTTTTATTTAGGAAATTATTTGGAAAAGTGAGCATACCTACATGGGTAACTCATTATGTGTATTATTCTTTATATTCACCTTTTACATCTCTTTATACCAATGGCTTTTGCCTCTTCTTTTTTTTTTCTTTATATTCACTCTTAAACATGTGACCCATTACTTTAAAACCTTGCCTTTCCTCTTGCCTGATACGTTCCTGGACTTCTGTGCCCTGATTCCCAGGCTCTGGTCAGAAGTTTTTGTTGGAATCGCTTTCATCCAAATGATGAGTTTTGGTTTTCCCTGGGTCATTTTTTTTTTTTTTGAGAGAGATAACCCCTTTATACTGTATCCTCCTCTTCCTCTGTAACATCTTCACGTATTAATCCCCACCCAAGAGCCCATTTCCTCTCTTCATTCTCTTGTTTTTGAGGCATAATCTGAAGTATAATATTTACACATGCACATGAATTGGTTTTAATGTGCTCCTTTCCCATGTGAATAACAATTGTAGAAATGGTGAGCTTGCTCTCTAAGAAACTTCAGGAACTATAGAACTAGGGGTGTATGTGAGATGATGCTTGAAGACTTATAATGTAGCAGTTTTTTAAGAAGCAAATAAAAAGTTTTGTTAGATAAATTGGCCATTTCTCCTGGTGTGGTCACTCCTGATAATTTGCGCATTCTAGAAAGCTGAGAGTCAACCTTTAAAAATATTATTCATGGGAGATACACTCTCTTCTATTGTGTGTAATTACAATGAATTATTTCATATAATAACATTGGAAAATGATAAAAATGCTGTATAGCCCTGTCTTCAGTGCACTGCCCTATCCACATCTATATTGCCTTATAATAAAATGGCAAATGGCTTATTTGCTTTTTGGTTTGTGTAGGTGCTGGCTGAGTTGACACACTCTGGAATTTCATCTATTTTCAATCAAATGCTCTACATAAACTTGGCTTCTCTCAGCTGCCTGAGCCCATTACTAAGTTATATATTCCCTTTTCATTGCTCCATCACAGTGCTATAGATTTGAATGACACGCGTCATCTGTGGTTTCGCTTATGAAAGCTTCTATAGCAACTTAAGATATTGTTTTCAGATTAGACTGCATTGTGCAACTCATATCCCAGTTCTGCTTTGACTCCCAACAGGGCTCCTTAGGTAGATAATAATATATTTGAATAGGAAACATCCAATCCAAAATATTTGCACACACGGTAATTGAATGACTGCAAGTAGAAGATAATTTTCTTATTATTAATCCTGAACAGTTTAGCTCTACAGAATACCTGTACATTTCCAATATGCATTCAGTTTCATTGAAATTTTTTTTTCTCCCTGACATCTGGTTATTTAATCTTCTGCCAACATTGTGTCTGAAAAGCATATTTTTCCCAGCTATGCTCACTCAGCTTTTAGACTATTGATGTTTTCATAGAGAACAGTGCATGTGTGTCAAATTATAGCTATTGATCTATGTTTGTTTGTTAATGCATACAGTTGTTTAGATAGTGTTATGTCTTGACTGATTGTGGATGTATAAATAAAAGGAGAAAAAGAGAAAAAAATGTATTTCTTTTTTATATAAATTTCATTGTTGAGTGAAGACTATTTGAATAGAAAATGCATTGGAATCAATGTTTCTTTAGATATGAGTTATCTTTTTCCATTTTTCTGTATCAAATGCAAGTAATAGGATGTAGAAATATAATATAGAGAAGTCTGTTTTTCAACAAAAATAAATCTTTTAAACTATATTGCATCAATTTTTTTGTCTTTAAAAATGACTTTTCTATATACTCCAACATATTTCTCCCTTTTAAATAAATGCTGTCAAAAGAAGACTTATTTTTTAGATCCCACCTATTAAAGATTCATTGTTAAAAGTTCGCAAATAAAATATCTTGCCTAATTCTGTTTCTTGCTATTTTTTAATATTGATTGTATTCAGCTATTCTATGCAATGTTTAGGTTAAAGATGTAATTTAAATAACTTTAATAGTATTAACACTGGCCTTTCATTTTGCTTTATTTTCATCTAAACTGTCAAGAAATAAGACTTACCAATGTAGCATGGTTTGTATTTTCTGTGTGTTGTAATCTAGAGGCAGACAAAGGGAGAGGTAAAAATGTCATTTAGGAGAATGTAAGCACGAAGTTTCATATTTAAGAAAATCCATTGCAGAAACATGCAAACAGAGCAGATTGCAATTAAAACCTTATATCTGTTTTCTTTGCGTGCTTCACAGAGCTTCCACACATACCCCAAACAGCCTGCCACAAACAACACTCCGGGTACTTCTGCTAAGAAGTACACCTAGGGAGGAGACTCATAACAGGGAAACAAAGTAACCTGCTAAAACTATATAGCTTCTCACCAGAATTAGGCCTGAAGAATCCCACATCTATGATGCATTGGCTGGCTCATTTCTCAAGCAGCCATTATCTTCTAGTACTGGTAGGAATAACATGAGAGCCACCAACTCTGAGTTTGAATTCAGCCCTACCACTTAAAAAAAGTTTGCCTTTCTGCAAATCATTTATTCTGAGTTTCTTGTGAAAGAATTTCCATTTATTAAGGTTATTTTAATGCCTAAATAAGAAGTTTTTAGGAGCTAAAATAATATTCAAGGAACTAAGAATATATTAATGAATATACTATGACTCTCACCTTTCAGGAGACCAGGAAATCACATTCTCTTAGAAGATAGGAAAAATAAGCCAACATCAGGTGAATGTGTTGATCCATAAAAGACCAGCCCAGGAATCAGGGAGCCTGTGGAGGGTACCTGTCAAGTCGTGTCACATGGAGCTGAGGGTGAGAGAAGGCTTCCAGGAAACTGATGCTTGGTTTGGTCTTCACAGATACACAGATGCCATGCAGGAAGGAGAGAACACATTCTGGGCAGAAGAACCATCATGACCAAGGCAAGGAGGCAGAGCAACCATGATGATTTTCAGGAACTGCAAAGGATCCCCTTTAAAGCCTAATCTCTGAGTGGGGAAATGGGACCAGTGAGATGAGCCATGAATTCTTTAATTGTAAAAATAAAATGTTTTTAAATCATGTTGATGAATTTGGACTATACTTTAATAGCTGGAACTAGAATGTCCCCCCAAAGACTCGTGTGTTAAAGGCTTGGTCCCCAACTTGGCATTCCTGGAAGTTCATTGAAGCTTTAAGAGGTAAGTTCTGATTGGAGAACTTCAAGTCCCTGGGACACACTCTTGAAGGGGATTGTGGGACCATGTCCCCCCCACACCACTTTCTCTTTTTTAGCTTCCTGGCCACAAGATAAGTAATTTTGTTCTACCATCTACAAAGTCCTGCCATGATGTGCCACCACAGCCCAAAGAAATGGGGTCAACTGCTCATGAACTGAAATACCTATAACTATTAGCCAAAATAAAAGTTTTCACATTTTAAGTGGACTACCTCAGGGGTTTTGTTGGTTGGTTGGTAGAAAAGCTGCCTAGCACAATCCCAAAATGAAAGTATACCAGTAAAAATTTTAGGTGAGAAATTTTCCTTGAAAGATTATTTTGACAGCACTGTAAAGTATTTAGAATATTAAAATTTATGCTCAGAACATGTATCATAGAGCATGTATTGTACATTTTCCTTTGTAATATTTGTTTTTTTCCTGATACTAGTAATGGCTGTTTTACTAGTCTTCATATTTCTCTTCACTTGCTTTTTCTTCTCTTTGGTAGGACCTGTATTAAATCTGGCTCTTGGGAAAGAAGATCCTTAACATCTAAATCTTCATTCAACCCTCAATTGTAGTTTTTCTTTGGACTATTAAAAGCAAATATGCTTATCTTCCAGGTTCTGATGGTGTTGGTGTGAAATCTCAGGCCTTCTGTTCTGCAATACTTTGAATGGGACAAATCCTTAACTACTTAAAGGATTTCCCCACTGCTAAGGAAATTCATTAAGATGAGTCCTCACTTGGATTAGAAGGGTTCTCTCAATCTCTAAATCTATGTCTCTTATTTCTGAAATATTTTATCTTATTGCCTTCATAATTTTCCTTCCCTTCATTTTTTTCTCACTTCTGTGTTCCCTTTAAATAGTAGTCTTTCTGGTTTGACTCCTCAATAATGTTAACTATTATTTCTACTTTCCGTCTCTATCATTTTGTTCTAGTTAGTAGGAAATTTTCTCAATTTCAGTTACAACTCCTCAATTTTTTTTATTCAGCAGTAACTTATGCATTTCCAAAAATAATAGTTCATTTTGAAAACACTTCTATTTATAGCATATCATTCTGTTTTCTTGGATGAAGTATTATCTCTCTTCCACCAAACTTAAGTTCCAAAAGGCAGGGGCTCTTCATCAACATACCCCAAATATCCAGAACAATGGCTGGCATAGGTAATTTATATTACAACTTTGTTACTCTTTGTTGAATAAGTGATTACATAATATTTTCCCAACCAGTTATAGTTTTATTGAAGTGTTCTTCTGATTTCTGCTTTGTCTCTATTTCATACAGTCTATTATATTGTTTGTCTTCTTTTTCTTTTCCCTTGTCATTCATGTGAGAGATTTTGCTTATAAACAAAGCATACAAATGATGAACCTTTGGTGTAATCCACACATAAGGATGAGGCTCAAATCAGCTGACAAAAGCTATGTATGGCACCGGCAGGTTTGGTGGCTGGTTGGCTTGACCTCAGTGTAAAATGATGGGAAACTACATATCTCTTTGTCTTCATCAGTATCAACAAATCATTTTTCTTGGGCTGGGAGTTTCAGTATAGACTAATACTCCAGTATTCTTCCTTGGGGCTGTGGTCCTAGCTTTCAAAATTTCTTAGAATTGTTTAGGGAAACAAAATAGAAAGGGGACAATACCATTCAGTAAGTGCTTTTCTTTCTTTTTTTTTTTAATGTATCTTTCATTTTTTAGCATGGCATTTACCCCATTCCTCAGCAATGCCTGCCATGTCTGAGTCAAATTCATCACTGTGCACCCTCTCTCAAGGGTAAACCTTCTCATTCTTCTGAGTGGAGGCAGAGTATCTTAACAGAATGGATTTTGAAATGGAACATTGGTCTTTTACTGTTCATTTTGTGAATTCCAGAAAACCCATTTAATTTTCAAACCCGTAATGAAACACTCAACTTCAAATGTGTCTGGAACCTCAATTTCTGACAGAGTTTTACAAAGTGAATCATATGTCTTTTGTCTCTCCCCATATAGGAGCAATTATGTTTTATGATTTTGTAGTTCTGCTAAGTCAGTTATTACCATCTACCTGTTTATTCAAAAATTTTGTTTACAACTCTTGTCTGAGGTTTCTCTTGTCTAATTTCCTACATATTTTTTTAAATGTTTTGCAGACTTTGTTATAAACTTGTAATTTTACTAGGATTTCAAGAAAGAAAGCTATACATATAAAATATTTTACTTATCCAAGATATGTGGAATTTTACAAAAAACGGAGAAAACTTAAAACAACACAATTTCTTAAAATACAGATACTGTAAACAGCAAGCACATCTGTAAATTATTTTTCTTTGGAAGAGTAATGTAATATTGTAAATTTATGTCAAGTTGTTTCTTTGGTACTACAAATGGAACTCTAATGATTGGAAGAGTAATACCCACACCAAAAGGAAATTGTTTACTCTTTGTAAACCTTTGCATGTGCTGTGTCAACCTGATACTGTGCTATTTCATTTCTTGATTTAACCTGACAGATTCTCTTACATACCTTATATATAGTAAAATCTTCATTCCATTACAAAAAAGTGTCATTTAACAGGCATGTCTTAGGTGGAATGGGGTGCCCTCATTTAAGTTTTATGAATCTTCTCAAATCATTCAAGTGGTTATCTCTATACAACATGTTGTCTGGAAACACATCCAGCTTTTCATAGACTGAAAAGGAGTGGGAAGCACCAGAAGAGAATAGTTTGGGTGAAGATCCAAAATGAGACACAAGTATGGAAATGAGGATACTGACTGGTTGGTAGGTGTTGAAAAAAAAAATCACCTGTCACAATTGAACAAGTTGAATGGCCCTAAATACATCCCAAAATTTAAGAACATAAGAGAAATGAAGATACTTGTCCAAGATCACAGAGCCAATTAATATCAAAGTTATAAATGCATCCTTAGTCTGGATTTCTTTTCAATTCTATATGCTGTGGATGACTCTAAGGTTCCCACAGGATTAGGTTCAGCATTTTGAGTATATAAATACAAAAATCACAAAAACTTAATAAGAACTTCATAAACTGAGCCATGGTCATGGTAGGTAGCTATTACCTGAACTTAATATAACAGCCAGGTTGGTCTTTTTACCCTGAAAATGAGCTGGTTTCACTCTGGGATTTTCCATTCACAAAGCTGAGGTGTCTCACACCTAAAAGACCCCATGTGCAATGTGAACACAAGTTGCATGTGGAATATTGTATGCTAGTTATAAAACCTGCACAGGTCCCACTGCTCAAACTATTATGATAAACAACTCTTCAGCACACAGGGATGTTTCCTTCCTTACTCTTGCTGTATCTTGTCGCTTTTGCTCACAAGATAGAAAAGCTCCTGAATTAGTCAGAATTCTCCAAAGGAACAAAACCAGCAGAATATGTATAATGATGAGATGGCATTTATTAGATTTGCTTATACCATCCTCTAGAGGTTGAATAATACCACAATGGCCATCTGCAAGCCGGAAAGCCGTGAAAACCATTAGCTGTTCAATTCAAGAAACCAGAATCCTTAGAACACAAAGGACCAATGATATGCCCCAGTCTGAGAATAAAGGCTCAGAAGCCCCCTGAAGAGTGATTGGTGCATCTCTGCATTCAAAGGCAGAAGAAACTGGAGTCTGATGTCTATGGATGACGACAGCAGAACAACAAACATATTCAATCAGAGTTGGGGTGTCCATCCTCACTTCCACTATCTACTTTTCCATTCCATTCAGATTCCAAAATATTTGATGTGGCTTCCTTCATTCAGGGAAGGTGTTTATTGACCAACATGCCAATCTTCTATGGAACACCCTCACAGACACACCCAGAAGTGTGCTTTACAATTTTCTAGGTCTAAGTCTAGGTCAATTTTCTAAGCTAGTCCAGTCAATAGGCAAAATTGACCATTGCAACACCCCAGCACATTATATATATATATATATATATATATATATATATCTCCTATTTCATGGTTCTAATCTACATTAAGATGAAGATTACAAAAGGGAACATCCCCAAATAATTAGTATAGGCTTGATATCAGGGTCTGAATTCCATATCTAATTGGGCACACATCACTAACCATCCTCTTTCAGTTTTACTGAAATGAGGAGTCGCCTTTCCACCTCCTGTGTAAGTCCCCTGTGTGCAAGGACTATAGTTTATATTATATCCCTCAAACCACATAAACACAGCTTGCCCAGCCGAGAATTTTGGGTGTGCAGGGTCTAATAATTGTTGATTGATTGATGAATCAATAGAAAGCAAAATGAGTATTACTGGCCAAGTAATTATGCTGATGGATGAAGTGAAAGAAAATAAAACTCATTAATAGCATTATTGTAGCCTTTTTTTTTTCATTAATTCCACCCCACCCCACCCCAGTTTTGCGTAACCCACATCTCTAGAATACCCTGCTTGATTATCCAGTAGTACCTCTGCTACGCTCTTCCTCCCCTCATGTAAACTCTTGGCTGACTTCCTTCCACTGGTACCTCTTGTGCCTTCCTGGGGTTTGAATTCTTAAAAGAGAGCATGTAAACATTCTCCTGCAGCCTGCTGCCTGCTAGAGCCAAAGGCGTTGTCAGCCACGAGCCAGCAGCAGCAGCGCAGTGCTGGGCTGTGTTTTTGCAAGTACAAGACAGAAAATCCATGTAATTACTTCTGAAGCCCGAGAAGCTGTGCCGCCTGACAGAACAGCATGTGTAGGAAGCACTTTGTCAGGCCTCCGCTGACTAATTCCCCACTCCACCTGGGGTTGTGTGTGCGAGTGTGTGTGCAGCGTGGGTGGGTGTGAGCCTGCTTGTGTCTCTAAGTCCCTGCAGCAGGCCCACCAATATTTAACTCTGAGACTCTAACTCCATCCTGATTTACTGGCAATCCCAGCTCTGCTTCACCCCAATTTAGAAGGAATCTGGGCTTTAGAAGGCCCTGGAGATGGCCTTACAATGTGGCGGATGCAGTCTTTCCTTCCCCTCATGTGGCAGTGGTGTAGTCCTGCACACAGTGCTGCTGCTCAGAAACAGCAAAATCCAGTCAGTCCCTGCAGCAAATCAGCCATAAAGAAGTTCAAGGTCCAGGCATCACCTGAGGTGGGGAGAACAGACCCTTGCAAAGTAGGGTCCCTGCATCATCTTGATAAACTGCAGGACCTTAGACACCTCAATATGTGCTTTCTGACACAGCAGACTCTTCATTTATGGATATAGCCGGTTAGCATGAATATTCAAAAACTCCTTCCAGGGGAGACCCAGATCTAAACACAAGTTCTCCAGTTAGAGAAAGTGGAGGTTATAATCCTTCCTCATCTTGACAATATAATTCTAAACCTTGAACTTTTTCTAATAAATGAACTTCTTTGCTTCCTGCAGACTGATGATGATATATAATGTAGGGAAAATGAATGACAGAAATGAGCTCAAAATATATATCTGGCAGTGGTTTTTCCTACAATATTGTAAAATGCTTAAGGAGGAATTAATCCTTACACACACACACACACACACACACACACACCACATACCTGTGTATCCCCAATCCATATAACAGTCAGGCACAGAGTGAGGACCCAATGAATAAATATTTATTGAATGAATGTGTGAAAGAGTGATCAAATCAAAACAAATTTCTGAATCATTTTTGTATGTAAAATGATGTGCTGGGGTTGTAGCTCAGTGGCAAAGCACTTTCCTAGCATGCATGATGCACTGGGTTTGATCCTCAGTACCATATAAAAACAAACAAATAAAATAAAGGCATTCTGTCCATCTACAATTTTAAAAAAATGATATAATGATATTCATTCTATAAGATGATTGTTGTTGTGTAATTGAATGGGATAAAACAGTCATGGAATTTTATGAAGAGTTACTATCTTCTTTCCTTATTTTCTAAACAAAAAAAAATTTGTAGGTGTATTTTTCCCCAATTAATAGTATTTTGTATATGATTCACTATGATGGGCTTGGAGTTTGGGCATCTACAGGACTGGCATGTAGAGAAAAAAAAAAAAACATAAACTTAAGCTTATACTATTATGTAGAAACTGGCTTCTCCCTGTAAACTGACAGATCAGTTCCAAAATCTATAAGAATCCCAGTGGGAATCTAGGAGCCCAGTACACTGAACAGTGGGAAGCCAGCATAAGACTTGCTGCCTGGCCAGCTCTTCTGGAACCCCTTGGTTGCAAATCCAAGCAGAGAGTCTGTGTTTTCAATCTATTCCCTTCCCAGTTGGATTAAACAAAATAACCTGATGGAAAGATTTATAGTAGAGGGTTGGGGGGTAAAGTTGTAACAGCTAACTGGGATACTTGCACATTTTGATGGTAGGCCTAAATTCTAAGCACAAGTCATATAAGTGACATTTAAGATATCACTGAAGGACAACTCTCTGAAGGCCTGTGAGGTCCTAAGAATGACATCCCCTATAATTGTACATAAGCCAGCCATAACTCCACTTCCTGTACTGTAGGTCATCAATGGAGTTGAAGGTTGCATTGTTACTCATGAAGCTAGCCCTGCTCAGACATCAAGTTCTTTAACTGGGAACACTCTTTGGCTTCAAACTTTTGTTACACTTCATTTTTCTAGGGGAAACTTTGTGTTTGGAAATTACAAAGTTATGTGCACACAAAATCACTGGAGTTAGAAGAAGGCAGCTATAATCAGCCTTGCCAGCCCCTAACAATTCCCCATGGTATGCATGCTAATGTTTTGTCAGCTGAGTTTTATATGACTTAAGCAAAAAGATGGAGCCACATGAACAGCAAGGCTGGAATTATGAGAGCTAATAATGATAATGTTGAATAATTCATAAATGATAAATCTGTGGTATTTCCTTCACAGGGATTTCTCTAAAGGGCTTGAGCTAAGAGACTCAAGCAATGAAGCACTTCCTAAATATGAAGGGTTCCACAGTCTTGCTATTGTGAACTGTGCTGCTATGAACATCGATGTAGCAGTGTCCCTGTAGCATGCTCTTTTTAGGTCTTTAGGGAATAGACCAAGAAGGGGAATGGCTGGGTCAAATGGTGGCTCCATTCCCAGCTTTCCAAGAAATCTCCATACTGTTTTCCAAATTGGCTGCACCAATCTGCAGTCCCACCAGCAATGTACAAGTGTACCCTTTTCCCCACATTCTCGCCAGCACTTATTGTTGTTTGACTTCCTAATGGCTGCCAATCTTACTGGAGTGAGATGGTATCTTAGGGTGGTTTTGATTTGCATTTCTCTGACAGCTAGAGATGTTGAGCATTTTTTCATGTACTTGTTGATTGACTGTATGTCCTCCTCTGAGAAGTNATGCCCCTTGAGAGCTGAGACGACCGACGGAGGGAGGAGGAGTGGGGAGGGGGGGGGTGGAGGATGGGAAAGGCAGCGGAGCACAACAGACACTAGGATGGCAATTTGTAAATCAATGGATGTGAAAACTGATGTGATTCTGCTATCTGTGTATGGGGTGAGGGGGGGAGTTCATAACCCACTTGAATCAAAGTGATGGAATATGATATGATCAAGAAATTTGTAAAATGTTTTGAACCCAACCAATCAAAAAAAATTAAGAAAAAAAAAAAAATTAAAAAAAAAAAAAAAAAAACCCTGTGTCCAAATCCAAAAACAAGAAAAAAAAAAAGAAAAAAAAAAAAAAAAAATAAATATGAAGGGTTAATGGAAAAATAGGATGAGACTAAAAGGAGGTCTTCCCTCTGCTATCCCAGGTTTTAATGCTGTGACAAAGGGGTTTGCTTGTCTTTCTTGACAAGAATCCTTGGCCTAGAGTTTGAGTAAGTAAACCAAGCTGATTCATTTGTGTTATATTCATGCTACCAACTACTCCTTTTGAAAATCTAACCTAAAAGGATTTCCAATCCTCCACAGTGAATACTTTGGAGTAAGTTTCCAAATCTCTAATAAAAACAAAAGTCATGTAGTAGGAGGACTTCTTTGGTCTAAGTGTATCTCACCCAAATTCATATGTTGGGACTAATTCAGCAATATGATGGTATTAAGAAGTTGGACTAAAGACACATTTGATATCATAGCCATCCAGGAAATGTAAATCAAAACTACACTGAGATTCCATCTCACTACAATCAGAATGGCTATTATGAAAACAACAACAAAATGGTAGCAGGAACACAGAGAGAAAGAAAAACTATAAAGCAGTGCAGTCAGTTTGGAAAAATGTGAAAGCCTCTCAAAAAACAAAAAGTAGACTTATCATAGGAGCCACCTATAACACTCTTGGGTATGTAGCAGAAAGACTGAAAGTCAGCATACTATAGAGATACATGAGACCCATGCATCTTGCAGATTATTTCACATTAGCCAATTTGTGTAATCAGCCAGGATTCCCATGATACACACACACACACATACACACACACATATATATGTATCATATTTTATCATTGTTTATGATAAATAAATAGAGTGTTATTAGGTTATAAACAAGAAGAAAATCATGTCATTTATAGAAAAATATATGTTAAGTAGAACAAGTCAGACTCAGAAAGACAAATAATTATATGTTTTCTCTCATATGTAGAATCTAGAAAATAAAAGATGACGTGAAAATATAAGGGGGTATTGAGGAGGGGAAGAAAAAAAGGAGGGTGGGTAAAAACAAAGTACATTATATACATGCATAAAATTGTCACGATGAGCCTCATTATTGTGTACTATTAATATGCAATAATAATTCTAATTTTAAAAAAGATGTTGGGTCTAGAACTTGGTTTGATGACTTTTGCTTGTTCTTTCAACACTTCGAAGTGGAAAATGAGAGGATTTTTTGAGTCCAATAGTTTGAGACCACCATAAGCAACACAGCAAAATCTTATCTTAAATAAAAGAAAAATAAAAAGAGGTTAGGTCTTTAAGAAAGGGATTGAGCCATGAGGGAGATGTCTCCAAGAGTGGGATTGACATCTTTATAAAAGAAATATGGGGAGCTGTTTCCCTTTTTTGCTGCAAAAGAACATAGCTGGTGGTACCATCTTGGAAGCAGACTGCAGCTCTCACCAGACAAAGAGTTTTTGGATACATTTATCTTGGATTTCTCAGTTTCCAAATTGTAAGAAATAAATTTCTGTTATTTGTAAATTTCCTAGTCTCAAGTATTTTGTTATAGCAGCATAGGTGAACTAAGAGAAGAATCAAAACTATATGTCCAAAAATTTTGCTTTTTCCACATTAACCTCTAGAATATTTATTTCTATTATATTTGGTTCAGCTACATGAATTGGCCAAATAATTGATTCCTTTTTTATCCTTTTCTAATAAATATTCATCTAGACTTCTACCAGGATATCATTTTTTTACCTCTTTCTTTTTGAGTCTCTTTAAATTTATAATTTTTGAGTGGAGTATGATATAAAAGTTAAGTCTACAACTGAAAATATCAATTCTTTCTGTGAAAAGTATGTAGTCACTTGAGAATTCATGTGGAGCCAGTGAAGCACTGGAAAGCATAAGACTATATAGCAAGTGTTCATGAAATATCTGAACATAAAATGAAAAAATAAGTATTCACATCAACAAATATTATCTTATCATATATTAAAAGTAAAATACTGCATTGTGGTCTATTGAAACACTTTATAAGAATTCAAAACAGCATATCAACCTTCCCTGTCCTCAAGGAATGTAAAACCTAGTTGATGAGGTAGAAGTAAGACACTAAGAAATAAAAGGATCTACCAACTTGAATCTAATGTATGAAATATGATATGTCAAGAGCTTTATAATGTTTTTCAACAACCAATAAAAAAAAATTAAAAAGAAAAAAAAAATAAAAATAAAAGGATCTGAAGGAAATATGTAATCGTAAAAGTGGCAATGTGGAAGAGGGGAAAATAGATAATTGTGGAAAAATCATTATGGATAAGTGTCATATGTTTAAAGTCCTGAGAAGATGAGAAGAAACTGAAACCAAATGAGATGGCATTTCTGTTTCCAAATACTAAATGCTTGATTTCATTAAAATGCATTGAAAATATGCAACAGAAATAAGACAAATTTTGTGAAGTTAGAGCAGCATGTGCTATAAAGAAATTCCTTTATATAACTAGTCACTCTTTCTAAAATTTATAAGAAGCTGAATTTGAGAATATGTCCAGTAAAATCTAATCACTGGAAAGGATTTTTTCTGAATGTGATTCAGAACTAAGTCAGCGTGGAGACTTGTGGAAACACAGGAAATAGGAATGTGAGCATTTTTCTCCTTCTGCAATTTGAGGGATACATGACCTTGGTCATGTGATACACTTCTGATCTTACAGACTTCTTTTGGAAAGACAGAATAATAGTAATTGTTCTAAATGCTATAAAAAGTTTCTTAGAATGATTAGATGAGGTAGTGTATGTGAAAGCACTTGAATAGCTAAGTACAATGCAGCATTAAATTATTTTCTAAATAGCTTTGTTATTTTTTTTTTTAAATTTTTGTACTAGGGATTGAATCCAGGAAGACTTAACCAATGAACCAAATCCTGAGCCCTTTTTATGTTTTATTTTGAGACATGGTCTCTCTAAGTTGCTTAGAGTCTTGCTAAGTTACTGAGGTTGGCTTTGAACTTGCAATCCTCCTTTCTCAACCCTCTGTACCTCTGAAATGACAGGCTTTTGCCATCACTCCTGGGTTTAATAGCTTCCTTGAAGTATAATTGATATAAAGAGTATAATTTGAATAGTTTAGACAGACAACCCTGAAACCATCGACCCCATCATGGTAGTAAATATATTCATCATATCTAACAGCAACTGTGTACTCCTCCATAATTTCTCCTTCTCTTATCCCTCCATGCCCCTCCTCAGGCAACTGCTAATCTATATTCTCTCATTAGAGGTTTTTTTTTTTTTTTTTTACATTTCCCAGAATGTTATGAATGAAATCATACAGCATGTATTCTTGATTTTGTTTGGCTTCTTATATTTAACATAATCATTTTGAGAATCTTCTCATTGTTGTGTGTTCATTAATTATTAGTCAATTCATTTTTATTGCTGAGTTGCAGTCTGTGTACTTGGAAAGTTATTTATACCTTCACTCACTAAGGGTCATTAGGGTTGTTTCTGTTTTTTAGTTTCTATAAATGAACTCTTATGAACACTTACATACAAATGTTTGTGAACAAGTAATTGTATTAATGTGCTTTTCTATTAGATAAATGTCTAAGAGTAGAATAGGCTGGATCAAAAAAATAGAAATATGTTTAACCTTTTAGGAAACTGTCAAACTTTTCTGGAAAGGTTGTATCATTTTATATTTGAGTGGTTCACTTCCTTCAAGTCTTTGCCAAAACTAAGTGTGATTAGTCCTTTTAATTCTCAGAGGCTACTCCACTGTAGTTTCAAGATGCATTTCTGCAGTGGCTAATGATGTTGAACATCTCCTCACATGTTCACTGCCATCATTTTCTGTTAAAGTGTCTACTCAGATTTTTGCCTATTTTTTATTCATTTTTTTTTGTTTTTAATATTAAATTATGGTTTTCTGGATAAAAGTGGTTTCTCGGAAATGCATCCTGTGTATATGTAGCCCTTGTCTTTACCTTGCCTTCTCTTTCTTTTAAAAGCATCTTTTGAGAAGCAGGTTCTAATTTTGATAGTCTAACTTGTCACTTTTTTCTTATATGCTGCATGCTTTGTTGTCCTATAATATTTTTGCCTACCCCTGCCATAAAGTTTTTTTTGTCTAGAAGTTTAATAGTTCTAGGCTTTACTTTTGAATCAATGAGTGATTTGAATTAATTTTTATATAGGATGTGAGACATGAATTGAAGTTCATATCTTAATTTCCTTAATTTCTGTAACCATTCATAAAGTTCATTGTTTTGTACATGGACATCTACACATCTTACCAAAGGCTGTTTGTTGAAAACTGTATTTTCCTCACGACAGTCCATGCACCTTTGCAAAAATGATTTGTGCATATACACAGGTTGGTATAGTTCTAAACTCTTTCTATTTATTTTTAAACCAATACCACATTGCTCTTATTACTATAGTTTTATAATAATTCTTAAAATCATGCAAAATCAGTTCACTAACTCTGTTCTCCTTTTCAAAGGTGTTTTTACTATTATGCTAGATTTTTAAATTCACTTTACAATAATTGTCATTAGGAGGGAATCAAAATATGAACAGAAGTGAATCTTCTGGCCTATGAACAACTATCTAAAACTATCATCATTTAACTAGTTCCTTAATTTTTGTAACCAATTTTTTTAGTATTAAGAATATAGTTCTTTCATATCTTTTGTTGAACTAATTCCTGAAGTTTTATATATTTGATGACTTTGTAAATATTAGTATTTCTGATTAGCTATTGCTGGTAGGAGGAAATATAATAGACTTTTATATACTAATTCAACATCCCTCTTCCTTGCTAAACTTACTTATTAATACTAATAGTGATTTTGTAGATTTCATCACATTTTCTCTGTAGACAAACAGGTCAACAGGTTCCTTTTCAATATAGATGCTTTTAATTTATTTTTCTTGCTTGATTGCACAATTCAAAACATCTGGTGTAATGGTTGATAGAGATGACAAACTTGAAATATATCTCATATTAGGGGTAAGTATTCAACTTTTACTTCTAACATCTTTGACCAAGTTCAAGAAATTATCTTCTATTCTTAGTTTACTGAGAAGTTTTCTCAACAGTGAATATTAGGTATTGTCAAATAAATATTTTTTCTCCAGCTCTGTTGAGATAAACATAACTATGTTTCTTCTTTCATATATAGACAGGCATCATATAATGATACCTCTGTCAATGACAGACCTCACATACAAAGGTGGCCCAAAGACAATAAAGGAGCTGGAAATTGCTATTAATGAATGCTATTGCAGCCATTATCATGTCAAAGCACAACACTTTATTCAAGAATTTGTGGTGCTGCTGGTACAAACAAATCTACTGAACTGATGATATTCATATACAAATATAGCACATATAATGACATTCAGTCATAGTGCTTGTTAACATATGATAAAAAACCAACTATATTACTGGTCTATATATTTATTATACTATACTTTTTTATTGTTTATGTTTTCTTTTTATTTAAAAAATGTTAACTGTTATATATACCTAATTAAAATAAATTAAATAATAAATGTGTTTACTGAAAAACAATAACTGTGTTCCAATAGCAGCAGCTTCATGCATTTCATGATACTACACCTTTTATTTGCTTCAAGTGACTTATCTATATCCTTTAAATTTGTGTAAATATGCTCTATTATGTTCACAGTGACAAAATCACATGAAGATGCATTTTGCAGAATAAACCTATCATTTAAAAAGCATGATTGTAGTGAAGTAATTTGATTGATTTTTCAAATGGTAAAACAACTCTGAATTTCTAGTATAAATATCCTTTGGTCATAATGTACTATACTTTTAATGCATTTTTATTTTGAATTTCTAGAATTTTGTGAAAAATCTTTCCATCCATAAAGCAATCTCCTTTGGTACAGAAAACTTTAGGATTTTTACATCCTATAATAAATTGAACCCTGTAACTTTCACTAATGATTTTAATCTATGCTGGTATTGTACTCCTTGATCTGAAATATATTTCATAGCTTCTCCAGTTTTATTTTGATTAGTATTAGAATTGGATTTATTTATCTATATATTTAATTTTGACCTAATTTAATCATCATATATAAAAGGTGTTTTATTCAGGGAGCACTTATTTGGGGCCTACCTCTTTAATCAACAATACATGTTTTCACAGTTGTGAGGTTAGATCATTTACATTTAGTGTAATAATTGATATATTTAGTTTTAGTCTCTTACCTTGGTACTTAACTTCCACTTTTCTCAATAGTTTTTAAATTTTTCTTCTTTTTTTCTCCCCCTGGCATTTAAAATATATATATATATATATATATATATTTTATATATTTNTCATTAGTGTGTATATATATATATTTTTTTTTTATATATTTATATATATATATTTATATATATTTATATATTTATATATATATATATATATATATATTGTTATCTTTTCTTTTTTATTGATTTATTAGCAGTAACTATTCACATTACTCTTTTAGTAATTACTTAAATGTTTATAGAATATACCTTTAAATTATTATGGCCTAATTTCAAATGTTAATATACTACTCCAAGAGCAATAAAACAATCTTAAACACTATATGTATATTCTCCCCTCTAGACTTTATGCTTTTGTTGCAATGTATTTTATTATTTATATATTTATATATTATATATGTACATATAAACAAACTATATACTATATCATTATTATTTTTATTTAAATATCATTATTGTTATCAATTTTTAGATTCTTATATAAAAAAGAATATTGACTAACACAGTTACTATTTCTAGTGCTTGTTTTCCTTTGCATAGATAGGTATTTATATGTGATATTACACTCTATATGCTTGATGAATTTCCTTAAAATGACTTTTAAAGTAAAATTTCATCTGTGAATTGGTTGAGCTTTTAAATATATGGAACAAGTCTTTATTTCAGCACAAACATGTAAAAGATGTCTTTCACTTGGTGTCAAATCTAGGGAGTTTTGTCTTCTTTTTCTATGATTTTATTATTTTGATCATTGCCCCTGGCACTGTTTATCTTTCAGTGAGGTATTTATTATTACCCTTATCTCTATTCTACATGTAGTATTATTTTTTCTTGGCTAATAATTTTATTTTTATTTCTAAATTTAAGAAATTTAATTATGATGGACTTTGCACAATTTGCTTTGTTTCTTCTTCAAGGATTTAATGAGGTTCTATAATCCATATGTTAGATTGGGAGGCTTTTTAGACACAATTTAAAAATAAGTCTTCTCTCTTCTCTATTCTCCTCTCTTCTACTGTGAGGATGACAATTACACATGGAATAGGCTCTCCATATTAAAAAAATATTATCTTTCTATGATTCATTTTTAATATTTTCCACTGTCACATTGTTAAGTTCATTAATTGTTTCCTTTGCATTACATAATATGTGGTAAATAGAACCCATCCAATGAATGTATCATCTCAAGTACTTAAATTTTGTCTCTAAAAGTTTGACCTGGGGCATTTTGTAATATCTTCCATGTTCATAATTCATTCTTGAAGACAACTCTCCTGATGTCCTTGTCTGCCACTATTCATGTCTCTGTCAATTTGGATCTGACTCCCATTTCTGGTTTTTAGGCTTCTTTGAATGCCTGGCTTGTTTTAACTGACTGCTACACCTGGCAAATTTTTACCTTAATAGGGCTGGTTACTTTTGTATTTCTATAAATATATTTGAACTTTGTTCTGGGACACGGTTATTACTGGAAAACAGTTTGATCTTTTGAGGCCTTGCCTGTTATTTGTTAGGTGCATCTAGAGTAGTGCTTCATATGCAGCTAATTATTTCTACTAATGAGGCCAGGCCTTCCTGAATATTGTCCCCTGTGTCTGATGAATCATGAGTTCTTACATGCTACCTAATAGTAACAGAGTATCCCCTGTCCAGGATGAGTGCTGGACTCTAATGTTTTAGATTATTTCTTTTCTTGTCTCAGATAGTGTCCTCAAGTGCATTTGCTAATCAGAATTGTGGTGACTGCTTGTGAGTGATTCTTGGCACATTTTCAGGATTCTGTCTACATAGTTCTATTCTTTTCAGCTCTTTTATCTTCTGTTCTATCAGCTCTTCATCTCCTAAGATCCTCAGCTTTATTTGCACAGGTCAGGGAATTTTCTAGCATCTTTTTCATTTCCCTCTCTTTAGTACCATTCTCCCCAAAATTTCTCATAGCAGTAAGCTGAGCAATTCTAGGGCTCACCTCTTTGTTTCCAATCACCAGGAACCATTTTCCTTCATAGCTGAATATTCACTGAGTTGGAAATAATTTTTGCATGTGTCTTGGCCATCTTTTTTATTGATTGTTTCATGTTTTAGGTCAAATCAATTTTCTGTCATTTTATTTGCATATAAGCAGGGGTCCCTGAGGTTAAGTCCTATTATTAGTTATTGAAAACTTAAAAATGTAGAGAACTTATAAAACTATGAGAGCAATGCAATGGATGAATACACAGACATGTAAATATAGATAAATTTATTATTTTAAAAGATGGGAGTGCATCTAAACCAAGTAAAGAACAGCAAAAATGGGGATGAGTAGAGAATTTTCTTGTTTTTAACATCCTTTAAACCTAAGCTCTGTTAGATTTCTTATTATCTCTTTTATTCACAAAACTCATTAAGTAACCATCTTTGATAACAAAAATCTATTATCTTAAATGGTTTGAAAATGACTGGCTTCCTTAGAATGATGTCATCTTTCACTTGATTTAGCAGGACTGAGCTTATCACCAGGTTCAGTTAACCTGGCCACTTGCTGGTCCTGCAATATACTCATTTGCTTCAGGCTTCTTTGTTATGATATGTTCTCATGTGAGATGTGTTTCTCCATTTTCTTCCCTTTCTTATGAAATACGGCTCATTTGTCCATCTTGAAGTTTGTATGTCCTATATTGTCATTAACTCCCTAGAAGCCATAAAAGAATGTGTCACTTCTCTGATGATCTCAATGTGTCCTCTGCCTACTACATTCATAAACCTTAAGCAAAGCATGGCTTTTAGATTCTCTTTAATACACAGTGATCTGTCAGATTTATTATCATATTTGAAACATATCTGGTACACTTTCTGATGCATGGTAAATATTCAAAAATATTTTCTTGAAAGAATAACAATACATAAGCATGAAATAATAGTTGAAAGTATGTCAGACATTGTATGCACAACAGTCAATCAGACACAAAACCTTGTGACATGTCTTTTCCAAGATGAATCCCATTTCCACCTGTAACTATGGCCAAAACCTAAACAGTATCCCTAATTCCTCATCTTAGTCTGTAGCTCTTGTTTTTATATACTTCTCTGTTTATTGTTTGTCTCCATAATGTGTTTGCTTGATCCTCTATTCAGGATTTTACTTGTACCCTGTCCTTTGAGTTTTGGTTTTCTCTTTCTGTGTAAGTGCATGTTTAAGAAGCATCAATGGATTTTGACAAGTGGGAAAAGTAGGTGGGTAGGCAGGAAGAAAGATTTTTGTCCTGAAATGTAGGAATGGAGCCAACACCACCTTCCATGTTCTTGCAAATTTTTTGCCTAAGGGTTTTTAAAATCTCAGACTGCCAGGCAGTTGTAAGTAGTCTCAATTAATCGAGATTTCTGAAGCTAAAAATCAATTTCTTTTTTTTAAATTCACATTAAGAATCAAGATTATTTTATTATTACATAGAATGAATTCAGCAAATAGAAACCTGTTCACTCACCCAGTGCAAGGAGGACTTGAAGTTAGAACAAGGAGAAAGTAATGGAGATGTGATTTAACCATGCCAGTGCCATTTTTAAGAAGTAGGTAATACAGAGTCACTCATGCTTTCCTGATGGCCTGACATGTCTTTTCTTTTCTCTTTGTATAAATAAATTTCACCCATCTTTCCTGGAGCATTTCCACCAAGAAGACTTTCTGTATTGTTTCTTTGCATCCTTAAAAACACCTTAGCAATTTAAATCTGGAATATTTAGTTTAGTTCTAATTTATAAAATCTTATGTTGTTTCCTCAAATCATGCCACATAATGGTATAATAGTCACCATTGCATTCCCATGGCAAAATATGTTACTCAACTAATTTTATAAAGAGAAAAATTTAAATAGCTCACAGCTTTGGAGGTTTCAAAGTCCATTATCGGGTGGCTCCATTGGATTGGCCTCTGGTGAGGGCAGACAACAGCATATCAGGGTGGGTGCACAGGTCGAGCCAGTGGTCCCATCTCAAAATGAAGCAAAGAGAGAAGCAAAGAGAGTGAGAGAGGGAGATAAAGTCCCAGAGTCCCTTTTAAGAACTCACCTGCAATGACATAAGAATGTCACACTAGTTCCCACCTCCTAAAGGTACCAAGACTTCCAAAAAGTACAGAAGAGGGGATCAAACCTTTAACACATAGGCCTTTAGGTGGGGGTATTCAGCTTTCCTATTGTAACAATTGTGATATCTCCCTTCAGAAAATGACTTGTATTTTCTTCAGTGATTTCTACAGTGAAAGGCAGAGAGTGGATCAAACAGCAGGAGTGTTGTTGAACACTCATGAAGCTTAATGTTCTGTTGACTGGACATGGTGCTGTACTGTTTTAACAGTTCTTTCTATACTCATGATCCCCATATGGCAGTTTATAAACATATATTCCCTAATTAATGAGGAATGGGGTCAATCATCTCTGAAGTGATTATGGGGTATGTACCTTCACTTTTTCCCCACTAACAGATAACATTTGTGACACACTGAGCCCCTGAGTATGCCCTCGGCCAGTCTTAATAATCAAGACACAATCAAGCTTCCTGTCCATTTAGCTACTACAGGAGCTTCTATCTTGACATGAACTACTTACTGGGCAATCCAATACAGTTTGAGAATATATTACACTTAATCACTTCTGGTGCCCTTTTAATGTTCCTGAATTTTATTGAACAATTTATAAGGAAAGAAAAAAAAATATCAGAACTGCTGATGAATATTTCCATCTACAGTAAGCTATTTGTCCAGAACATTGAAGCAAAACCAAACCAAAAAAAAAATGTAGAAAACAATAGTCAACTAATTGGGGATATAAAATAAGTAAGCAATTTATAGTAGCAAAAAATGACAGTGTGATAGTGTAGTGTAAAGGAAAATCATTATCATTAATAATGGCAATTTAGTTCTAAGGAAAGCTATAGAAGTTTGTGGCTAACATTCCTCTCCTTTTGTCATCCCTGTAAGGATTTAGGCATAGGAAGTGTTCCCCATTTAGAAATCAAGACAAATTCATATAAGGCATTCTATTTTTTATTTATTTATTTTTATGTGGTGCTGAGGCTCGAACCCAGCGCCTCTCAGATGCTAGGCGAGTGTTCTACCGCTGAGCCACAACCCCAGTCACAAGGCATTCTATTATAAAGAAATTTATTTCACTTCTAGAATGTTTTTCTTTTCTATTTCTGGGAAGTAAGGTAAAGTGTTCTATAGTTCAGTCTACATTAACCCTTTATACCATTGTAAATGGGCAAACATGAGAAAAATTCTGTTTTATGGTCTGCCTACTCTGGTATCTGGTTAACACTTTGTGCATGACTCAACTACCCAGGTTATACCTCTGATCTAACACTGGGTTTCATGCTATTGGATCTTGCATCCTTAACAACCATATACTCATTCCCTGTGTCAGTGTCACCGTGACCCACAATATTGCAAATTCTGTTATATCACCCCATCTTGAGAAACATGGCATATGTTCACAAAATAATGTGAGTGAAAGACACCATTATGGGGCTCACATACAGGTTACATTGAGATTCACAACGCCATGTTTTTCATGTCTAAAGATGACACAGATATTCAGCAGTAAGATGAGCTTTTCTAAAAATTTCTTCCATACCATGATGGAAATCTATATATTTCTATCCACATTTCTTGTTCTCCTTTGCCGTTATGAAGTAATTAATGGAATCTTCCCATGAAATACTAGAAGGAAGGAAGTAGGAGCCGGGTGTGCTGGCACACACCTGTAGTCCCACCGGCTGGGAGGCTGAGGCAGGAGTATTGTGAGTTCTAAGCCAGCCTCAGCAACTCAGCAAGACCCTAAGCAACTTAGTGAGACCCTGTTGCTAAAGAAAATGTTTTTTTTTTTGTTTTTTGTTTTTTTGTTTTTTAATGCTGGGGATGTGGCTCAGTGGTTAAGCACCCCTGGGTTCAATCCCCATTATAAAAAAAAAAAAGAAAAAAAAGGAAGTAGGGACCCAGGTTGATAGCACTATCTGGCTATCTGTATATCATCTCCTTGAACTGAAGGAAGCAGTGTTTGTTCTTCCACTGCATTAACCATGTCTTGGCATCACATCTGCAACTTTGTCCTATTAACATAGCTGCTGTCACCTCTGACTTCCCTTAGGTATACTGCAAGGTCTGACATTGCCAACTGACAATACTTGGGTCGAAGACAGATTACCAAATCATCCCTGATAGTCATGCCAATAAACCAGCCTGCAGCTTGATAAGGAGTGATTAAGGGAAATGTTCTCTCTTCCTTAAGCAGGGTGTACTGTTGGATTTGGGAGCCAGTGGCTAGGGAACTGAGTGTCTCACTCATGTCTCAGTGAGTTGGGTCTGGGTAATCGGCCTGGTATCTCTCATAGAAAGTGATTCACTCCAACCTTCTGGAGCTATACAACCAGACTGGAGCCAGATTAATGTGAAAACCTGAGTCCAGGTGGTAAAGAAAAGCTGAAGGACAGGATGCCTACCTTACATTTCCTGAATTCTAATTGTATGTTCCTTTGATTCACTAACCCATCTCACTTAGCATTTTTTTTCTTTCTCTCTTTGAATCACATTTGGTTTCTTGTTTTATTCTTTTCAAATTTCCAGTTAGTCTTCCATGAAAGCAATTGCAGTAGTTGCAAATATAATATAATTTTATAGTACTAGCTGACCCTCTTCCCAAATACCATATCTTAAAAAAATGTTGTCCAGTTCCTGGATTTGTTCCTCTCATTAGAAATTCATTATGTGGGCTTCATGAACCCAGAAAGAAGATATCATATGGCAAAGAAATGAATTTGTGGGTTTGACTTTAAAAAAACCAATAAGAAGTTTGATAGACCAATTTTGGTTAAATAAATGCAAGATTGTCTACAGCTAAAACTGAACAAAAACAGGATAGTCAATGATCTGAAAACCAGTTATTCTAACAAAGATTCAGTAAAGTCTTAAGGGTTTGCATTAGATACTCCCTCAGCTATATGAGGTCAGGAAGACATTTTGAGATTTCCAGATCATCTCCCCACTTCAAATAGAGCAACTTTGAGTCTTTCTGTCTTAAAACATAGCTTCCATTTACATTTCTCTTGATGAAATTATCCCATGGTTAAGTATTATTTGAAATTATTTTTAATGCTTTCAGCAGGGTTATGTACTTACAAAGGGACTGTTTAATCATCTGATGAATATATTCTACTTGTTACTAAAACAAAGTCAATTTGATAGTGTTTCTGTTCATTGCTTCGATTTTGTTATTGAGGTCAAAGGAGATTGACTTTCTCGTGGTAGAGCTATTTCACGAACCCAGTTCTTATATCCCTTAACAAAATTCACATTATAAAACAGTCTTTTACCTTGTTCATTTTTGAAAGAATATTTAGAATATGTATTATTTCAATATAAATACATATATGTCTACATATATTTATATTTTTCTTGCACACTCAACCCTAACAAGAATATTATTTGACTGAGAGGCACACAACACACACACACAAAAAAAATAAAATAGAAAAAGAAAATCTTGGAGAAAGAAAATCAATCAGATGGTTTCTGCCAAAGCACATTATTATAGCAATACCTATCATGGATGCCATGGATTTCACTTTCTAAGTGTCCTAGCCACTCTGGCGAACACACCATGGGCATACTAGCAGGCATTTAACCCACATCCAAAGTATACACTTTAGTTAAAGGAGTCAATAATGCTGCCACGTCACTAATGTGGGCTCCTGATGAGGTACTCTGTGAATGCACAGTGGGTCAGCTATGCAACTGTTTAGTTATCTAGACCTCTGTTCTCAGTAATGACCTCTTTGTGAAACACTGATTGCAAAAACAATCTTTTATACATATTAATAACATTGGATTTAATCATGTTACTACTGGCCATGTGAATGTTTGTATTATTTTTGAAATCATATAAGCTCTTTTGTAAATATGGCATTTATCATAAGCATGCACATGCATGTGTGCACATCAGACACGCGTGCACACGTGTGTGTGCACATACACGCACAAAGATTCTATACCTCCTAAACATAAAAGAGTCAGCATATAGTGGTCAGCCTAGGTCCAGTTTTTATTTAATGGAGAATAGCATTATTTCTCACACAGGATGACCTAGAGCTGCCTGGAGTCACTTAGCATTCAGTTTGGATCCTGAAAAACCATTGGAATGGGGTAAAAAAGAAGAGCAATAGGACCCAGACTTGAATATTCTGAGACAAGGATGCTGTGCAGATTCTTTGTGATAACCCACTGGAAGGGCTTGTTGAAGACATATTGGCCTAAGTAGCTGTATCCCATTCTACTTTCTGTGGTCATTCTACTGTGTTCTGTATCACCTCTCCTCCTAGACCATGACATTCCCCATCTTGCTTCTTGGCATTTGCACAGGAGCCTGGCCTTTTTTTTGGGGGGGTGCATTTTTCAACTTGTTCACCTGAAAAAGTCCTATGGCATCAGAAGCTCGTCCAAGTGTCACTTCTGTAAAGCTTTCCCTGGCTTCCCATCAAGCTTTATTTGACTTCCATCACAGCTCTCATCACTTAGGATGACCATGCAGCCCCGTGTCCTGTATCACATTTACCTCTCCACTGGACCGCCATTTCCTCAAGGGGAATCTCAGGATTTTCTCCTCATTCTGCCATGGTGACCCAAACTACATAGTACCTTAGTCAATGTAGATGGTTAACATACATTTGCAAAAGAGAAGAAGCAAAGAAAAGGAATGAAAAGAAAAAGGAAGAAAATAAAAATATAAACAGAGGGGAAGGAAGAAAAGAGAGTAAGAAATAGAAAGCATTCACAGCAGATAGCTGCTGCCATCATAATATGAATGTCACTCAGATGAAGATTTCCAAACATGCTGGGAGCTGTGGCATTATTACTGACGAATTAAAAGGAAAAAAGGGGGAAGGGGGTGTTCAAAATATAGGAAGTTGTCAAAGAGAAGGATCCTGAGTAACTACAGACTGATTGGGAATGGGGATGAGAAAGATTTATTAACATCCAAAATAGAAGTGAAATATTGGATTGAAAGCCCGGAAGAAGAGAAAAGCTCATTCTCCTTCATAGTGCTTTTCAGAGCCACCTCATGTTATTATACAGAATGTGACACTCTAGCCCCATGCTCCTTTAGTGCTCCTTGAGTCCCGCATTTAATCTGAAGCGGAATGAGAGTTACCCAGTGGCAGCAGCATGTTGGGAAATGAGGGAGAGGAGAAAAATGTCCATTTCCGGTGACAGGTAAAGTCTTTAGTTTAAGCCCTGTTGTTTTGATACACACAACTGCAAACATGAAGAAGTTTTAGAAAAATCTAGGAACATAACTATGGGACCCTTAGTGTATCTACACTCTCACCAGAGACAGTGTCCATATGCATGTTAATGTATGAGTACTTGCAGGGACTCCAAACAGAAGGATTCACCTAAAAGCACAGAAAGACACCCTCATTCATATGTTCCCAGTAGTTTCTTTATACCTAGAATTTCTCTAAGATGATTGTTATGGTCTGCTTATGGATAGCCTTCCCTGAAGGTCCATGTGTAAAATATTTAGTCCTGCAAGTGTGGAATCTAGAAGCACTTAGATCCCTAGGGTCATGCCCTCCAGGGACTAGGGGACTTGTGTCTCTCAGTCTTTCTCATTTTCTGGCTCCTGATGTGAGTTATTCTCTCCCTTGTGCTCCCTGCTGTTGCCACATCTTCACCAAAGCAAAAGTAAGGGGGATACCTGATCACCCACAAACTCTTTGCAAGTCAATTGCCACAGATATTTCATTATAGTGACCCAAAACTGACTCTGAGAGCAAAAGGGCAAACAACCAAGCAGGAAGGGACATCGTACCTGAGATTTGAGCACAGGGGACAATAATGGAATGTCACAAACTTTACTAAATCCAGAAGTTGGGGCCGTCTGTGGCACAGATGGGAAAGGGCATGTGACTAAGGTAGAGGGACAGCTTGAAAGCAGAGGCTGGGGATGCCAAAGTCAAGTACACTGACTCAGTGATGTTGCTGACCACTTACCATGTGTCAGTGTGCTTAGGTGGGGTCCATGAGAACTATAAAAGCTGGAAAGAGTTCCTTATCCATAGACCCTTATTCGCACAATTAGGGAATTTGAGGCTCAGAGAAAACATGGAACAATTGCCCCCTAGTCTACTTGACTAGTGAGCACAAAAGCCAGATTCCTTGTGTTTTGATTCTTTGTTTTGATCATTTCTTCCTTAGAAATACACATGACCTGCAATTGAACCTTAGGTGATAAAAATAAAAGTTCAAAAAGTTCTTTGATGACAGATTTCATCATTTAAAATTGAAGGAAAAACAAATCAAAAATGAAGTTTTGCCTCATGAAATTATATGAGATACACATAATGATTTATATATATATATATATTTTATTTATAAGTACCTTTTTACCCATGGCCCATAGGAGGGGGAACAGTTTATAGAAAAAATCCTGACCAAAAAAAAAAAAAAAAAAAACAGCTAGAATTAAAAATGTTTTCACTTGTTTTTTCAGTGTTTCATTGTTTCTGAGTCTGGTTGCATGGTTTGGAAGTCTCTTGCCTTCCCAGTGCATGCCTTGTGTTTATGTAAGATTATTAATACTTTAATAACCTATTTAAGTTTTTTCTAGGTGGGTGGGGATAGGAGGAGGATTAAAATCATAACCTGTTCTTGTTTTTTTTGTTTGTTTGTTTGTTTGTTTTTTCCCCCAGGGGTGGGGAGTATTAGGGATTGAACTCAGGGGCATTTGACCACCAAGGAGCCACATCCCCAGTCCTATTTTGTATTTTATTTAGAGACAGGGTCTCACTCAGTTGCTTAGCACCTCACTTTTGCTGTGGTTGGCTTTGAACTTGCTATCCTCCTGCCTTAGGCTCCCCAGACACTGGGATTACAGGCATGGGTTATCATGCCTGGCTCATGAGCTATTCTTCAAAAACCTGCAAAGACTTAATTCAACAAAATCATGGGCTGGGAAGATATATATTTATAGGTGGTCGAATCAACTGAAGAAATTTTTCAGAACTCAATTCTACAAATGGGAAGAGACTTTTTTTTTGGGGGGGGGTCTGACTCATTTGTTGGGAAGGAAAAGACAAAGTGTGGCAATGTTGAGGGGATGATATATGATACTATATCAGTGTAGTGCAGATTCATAGATTAATATCTGTGTTCCATTGGTGTCACATGATTTCTCTCTTTTTGAGCCCTTGGATGAAACAGATTTCTTTGAGTCAGTCTAACATGGACCCTTCTTTCAACCAGAAGTCCAGTCAAGTGTACTAACTGGTAAACTGCACACAGCCATATGCTACTTATGGGTGAATGGCTTCAATGAATGGACCTGGATGCACAACCTTTAGAAAAGATAACTAGAGGCTACTCTCAAAATCTGTCCCAGAGCAAATAAATTTACATCTCCATGTTAGGTTCCACTCTGAGCAGAAACAAATCTGTTTTATAAATGTCTCCAGATACATTAGAGGTTAGTATTTGAAACTTGGCTCATAAAAATCTAAGTTCCCAACTATTTTTTCTCTTCTGTTGGGGGGCAGGGGTGTCAGGGATTGAACCCCGAGATATTTAACCACTGAATCACATTCCCAGCCCTTTTTATTTATTTATTTTTTATTTTGAGGTAAGTTCTCACTAAGTTACTTAGAATCTTGCGAAATTTCTAAGGCTGGCTTTGAACTTGTGATTCTTCTCCCTCAGCCTCCCACATTGCTGTGATTACAGGTGGTTGTCAAATCACCCAGACCAAATTCTTATATCTATCAAAGGAACACACGTATTACTTCTGTAAGAGTTACAATGAACCTGCAGCAGCCAGTGCTATTTAAAATGCATCCAAGCTAAGAAAGCACCAAGAGTTAAAAACAATACAATTTTAATGAAATACTACTACTACTTCTTCTTCTTCTTCTTCTTCTTCTTCTTATTATTATTATTATTATTATTATATCTGAAAAGATCTGAAGAGTGTCTTCTCTGCCACTAGACAATTTCAGGGAGATCCTGGCAATGAAAAAATTCTAAACTAGATGAGAAAACTTTGGCCATAAGAAAATGAGGAGTTGGGCACCATGGTGCATGCCTGTAATCCCAGCTGAGACTGGAGGATTGTGAATTCAAAGCCAGCCTCAGCAACAGTGGGTGTGATGCAACTCAGTGAGACCCTGTCCCTAAATAAAACACAAAAATGGGCTTGGGATTTGGGTCAGTGGTCAAGTGCCCCTGAGTTCAATCCCCGGTGCCAAAAAGAAAAAGAAATGAGGAGTCACTCATTGGCTCAATCTAACTGATGTTTTCTAAGTTCCAGATGGAACTGTAAATGGGGCATTTTGAAACATTAGGGATTTTTCCAATAATGATCATGCTCCCATGCTCTTACTTTGGTCTGTCATTGACATGTTATACATTGAAACACAAGAGAGAAAATTCTTTTTGTGGTTTCTGCAAACTAAATCAAATGAAAAATATTGTGGAAATACCGTGTAAATGCTAAATTTTTGATCAAATATTTATTACTTCATGTTTATAAGAAAGTAAAATCAATGCATTCACAGAGGTTCAGATTTGATGTTAAGGAAATCAAGAGGTGCAATATCTTGTAACTTCAGCTACCATGGCTCATGGATGATCTGCAGTTGCATGACTCCACTGGGAAATTCATCAAAACAGAGGACTATGGTTGAGCTTCTAACACCATGATTGTGTAAAAATAACTGCAGTATTTACTACAGTGTATTCACTTGTTTGTAGAACATAAATGTATAGTTTGTTAATGCAACTGATTCACAATATGAAAATTTACACATACACACCATTTACAGTCTTTTTCCTCCAGGTACTACGTTTGACTAGTACTCATGAGCTACAACCCAGTTTAATAAGCCCTATGGAAACATAAGCAAAAACACATGGAAAGCCCAGTGCAATGGCACATGTCTGTAATCCCACCAGCTTGGGAAGCTAAGGCAGGAGGATCACAAATTCAAAATCAGTCTCAGCAAATGCAAGATGCTGAGCAACTCAGTGAGACTCTGTCTGTAAATAAAATACAAACCAGGGCTGGGGATGTATCTCAGTGAAATAATGTCACTGAGTTCAGTCCCCAGTACCAAAAAAAAAAAAAACCAAAAAAACAAACAAACAAACAAACAAAAAACACTATTACTCTGACCTCAATGCTGTACAGGTTGCTGTGGGGGTGAAAAATAAACATATCAGGGCCTCTGCCTTGGGAGCTTGCAATTTATTCCACAAAACATTTCATGATGAAGTGAAATAACTCCAATATGAGTTCTAACATGATTCTGAGGAAGGAAAGTTGATATGATGAAAAGTTAACGTAGAGAAAAGAGACATAAAATATGGGACATAAATTAGTTCTTAAAGTTGGATATGTAGCCCCCATGAGCTAGAGAAAGAGAATAATACTTTAAATATCAGAACTATTTTGAGCAGAGCAGGGAGGACATAAAGAGAAGAAAAGAAGAAGATATGTGGAGGACAGTAGTTAAGAAATTTGCTGGACCTGGGTATGGGGGCACACACTTGTAATCCCAGTGGTTTGGGAGATTGAGGCAGGAGGATCACAAATTCAAGGTCAGCCTCAGCAAGTTAGTGAGACCCTAAGCAATATAGTGAGATCCTATCTCAAAATAAAAATAAAAGTGCTGAGGATGTGGCTCAGGGGTTAAGTGCTCCTGGGTTCAATCACTGGTACCATATCTATCTATCTATCTATCTATCTATATCTATCTATCTATATCTATCTATCTATATCTATATATCTATATATCTATATATCTATATATATATATATATATATA
>NW_025999990.1:27661579-27844588 GCF_001458135.2 Marmota marmota marmota
ATATATATATATATATATATATAGGTAGGACACATGTTTCAGGTCAGGCTTTCCAAGGAACTGACACTAAGAAAGAAATGCATGTAGACTCCATGTGGTTCTCTTGAGTACACCTGTGAGAAAATAGAGGAAACCAGATAAAGACTCCAGAATAACAACATCTACTTTGTTGTCAACCATTCAAACTTGAAAGGTACTTATTAGCAGCTGGGATTTTGTGTTTGTTTTTAGTAAAGTCCTCAAATGATTCAGTATTTCCCTATAAACACACACACACACACACACACACACACACACACATCACACACATCTTGAAACAGAAATAAATAAACTACAAAGTTTCACACGGAGAAACACTGTCTGTTCCCTTTGATAAGGTAGGAGAAAAATATTTGGTTTTTCACAAAAACATCTCAAATTCCAGTTTTCTTTAAATGTTCATGCAGGGAGGAGAAAAAAATAGAATACATTTTTCAAAAAGCTCATCTTAATTTTTTTTTTTTTTTGAGAAAACATCCTTCACTGCACCAAGTCATCACGAGGCACACCAGCAAATGCTGCACAGTTAATGTTGCTCATGGATCCCCACGGAGCGGAAGGATTTTACTAGAACTGTATGAAGTGCCTTGAAATTAATTTTCCTATAATAGAAACTACTTAAAAGAATTATCTTGCTGTGCAGCAAATCAGTTCATGTGGCAGATTTATGCTTTCATCTGGAATTTTCTTAAAGGGGGCAAAGGCAACAAAGAGATGGTTTGGTTGAACTTAAAATCAGAGCCTGCCCAAGCCTTGAGTTTTGTTCTTCGGTTTAAAGGACTTCAGAAATGTTGAGACCTGAGAAAATGCTGTACTGTTTTGAATGAGCGTCAGAATATTTTCTGAAGAAATTCCAAACTCAAGGATGATCTAAGCTCTACAGTATTTTACAGATGAAGACAAACTCCACCATTATCATACTTAGCCTGAGGGAAGAGGGCAAAGAGTTGGTCAGTGGTGTGCAAGCACAAACACACACATGCACAGACACACACCTTTCTATATGTGAACACACATCATGTTTAGTGGTATTTTCCCAATTCTCCACTGTACATTCTGATGTCTTATGCATGTGTCTGGGTTTTGGCTTTATGGCAAAAGATAAGAAATCCAAACTTATCACAATAAAGGCTCTTTTATCATTTGCTTCCCTGGTTGATGCAGTTTGGATACCCTCCAGCCTGTTTGCTCTACCAGATAAAAATGCAGAGAATCCATGTATGTATTATATATCAAAATGCAGTCTACTGTCATGTATGACGAAAAAATAAATAAATAAAAATTTTTAAAAATGCAGAGAACCAGGATGAGGTTCTACCTTCTCACAGTCCTATGATTCAGTAGTACTCTAGATGGAGGAGGAAGGAACAAAGAGTGGAGGAATGACTAGAAGTGAAGTTCATTGCTTCTGACATCACTTCAAACTAAGACACAAGACATTCAAATAAGTTGCAAGCGATACTGAGAAATGGAGTTTTGTATTTTTTCCAAGATAAAACAGGATTTCTCAGCATCACAATGGTTTCTGCCACAGGATAAAAGTCAGTACTCCTCTATCAGACTTCAGTAGCATTAGCCAGGCCCCAATAATGAGTCTGCACTCTGTTCACCAGTAGGAAAGATTCTTATGTAAAGAAGATAGGCTTTTCGGAGATCCCATCCTAATGGATGTATAGAGGAAATAAGGGGTAAAGAAGATGAGAGTCACATTTATTGAAATAAAAACTTTATAAAAAATCTTAATAATTACTTCAGAGAAAAACATGAGCAACAGCCTGGGAGCCTGACTTTGACATGGTGGTATGGTGATAGAATAGTGCATGAAAGATAGAGACAGGGAGTGGAATGAAGGAGGAATTGGGAGGCCCTCATGATAGAGGCAAACCCTCAGCAAGCATATCCAAGGAACAACAGCTACAGGTAGGGAAGGGGTGAATGGTCTTTCCTTGACATAAAAAGTGCTTCAGTTATGTGCCTAACAAGCATGGACAAAAGATTTATTCAGACCCTATGAAACCTCATCTGACTTGAGGAATGGAGAGGAATTAGCTTATCCACAATGGCAAATTCTAGAGAAGTCTCTGTACTAGTACTGTCAGTCCTTCTCTGAATGGCATTATGTTCTCCTTCTTCACAGCCAAGACAAATTCTAGGATGAGTCACTTTGGCCATGATTATTCATTGGCTTCCTGAAATGAACCATGCCCTATCTTCCCCACTGTATCAAAGTCACAGTACTCAGAAGGATCTGGAAAGTGTTCTTAAATAGTCATGGGAACAGAAAGATAGACTTGATTACATACAACCATAGAATATAGAAATCTAGGGGGTGGAAATAAGTCAAGATAATACATGGAAATGGAGAAGAAATCAACATTGGAAGAGAAATATAAGAAGAACAGATACAGATATTCAGGAAGAAATATCTTTGGAGTGGAAGTAAAAACAGTAAAAAAAAAAAAAACAAGTCTTTCATCCTTTCTAGTACAGTTTATGGAAATATATGCATAATAATGCTGAGGGCTTATAAGCAAACAGCCTTGCAACCCACAGAGCTTCAAAGCAGAGTCATGAATTAGCAGAGATTTTTCCTTCTTGCCCCAACACATAAATAGAGACACCACTCACTCAAAATTACTGACTGCAATCATGAGGGAAATGAGGTGTGTACGTGTCTGTTATGAAGTGTGATTTCAGACCTCGACAAAGCATCACTGCTAAAAAGAAAGTGGACAAACAGCTTGTTTCTCTGTACCTTTTCAACTGAGACTTTTTTTTTTATCCTTTCAGCATGCTTAAATCAAAGTCACAGACAAGTCTCCCTGATCAAACTGCAAAGGTGAACTCAAATGTCACAGGAAGATATGAAATCCACAGTGCTGCTGCTTAACAGGTCCAACAGGAAAAATAAGCAACGGAGACAGTTACACAAGGGGAGCATTCCTGACAGTGAAGCCGGATGCATATTGACCACCCAGATTCTTCCCTAATGCCTTGCCTTCTTCTTGGTTGAGACTTAGTATTTGTTGTCTAGGTTATAATGTCCTGTATAATAAATTGAGTGTTGGAAAGTTTTAAGGATGCATTCATCAATCAAAATAGAGAATATAAATGTTTCTATTCTCTGTTTTAATTATAGGACTCACAATGTAAGAATATACAGCGGCAGTTTGTCATGTATTGAGATAGTGGCTATTCATGCTAAATATTTTTGGTGGCACATATTGCTTTGCTGAAACAGGTAAGCTCTTTCTTATTTCAGCCTTATTCCAGACAGACCCTCTTTCTCTTTGGGTTGTACAAATAGGATATTTTAGTTCATTCTGGAATCGAACCCTGGAAAATTCATCTTACTCCCCTTATCAAGAGCAAAACACATCTCTCCTGTTCTGGTGGCCAATTTCTTCTTGATTCTGGAAAGATATGCTTCATGGGGCTGAATAACAAGCCTTTAACTCCAGTGTGCCCGGATTCCAAGCCAAAGTGCCTCTGATCTTTAAAGCAGGTCCAGGCATTATTTTATTTCTAGAATCTTCCCTATATTTGCACTCCTTATTTGCAATTACATTTTATTGGCCGAAAGTATTTTAATACAGGCCTCTCATATCCAACATAATGGGGTTTGCGTAATTGTGATTTTTGAACAAGGCTAAGAAAAAGTAGAGAGGATATATCTATGATTTTTTTTCCCTAAAAGAAGGTGATATGTGTATTTTATAGTTAGCAATTCCATGCTGGTCCTTACAAATTCTGGTGCAGAATAATTATAAAATCTATTGCTCAGTTTCTTTTCAAACCTCTATTCTCCAAGCTTATTGTATTTTTAGTCAACTAAAACCTTCTGCCTGATTTGAGGAGTTAGCATGTGAAAATATTTGCCAAACCCGGTTCCCTGATGGGAAATACAATCCACTAGAATCAAATGTATTTGTGAAACATAAACACATTTTCATTATCTGTAGCTTATAATCAAAGCAAAGTTTCTTGCTTTGACAAACATCCTATTCACTTTGGAGATAGAAGTGAAGCACAATTTTTTGCACTTATTAATTGTGCATCCCTCCTGTAAACATTAGCTAACAATTTGCAGTTGAATCTTAAGTAAATGGCTAGCGCTAAAAGGCACTGCTCAGTTTTCAAATTCCAAGGCTCCACATCCTGAGTGGGCTATAATCTTGGCAAGATGCATTTCCCCATCAACATCCATAACGTCTCCCCAGGGAGAAATTTGTCAAAGGAGGAATTTGTAAAGTCACCATCTTCACAGAGGCCCGGGAGAACGAATTTAGCTGATGTGTGTAAAGACCTCGGAAGGTGAAAAATGGGGCAGGTTAGTCACTGGTGCCAGAGGGACTTTCTTGGAAGTGTTGGGGACTCTTCTTTGAATTAAATAGAGCGATTCTTATGTGAGCAAGAGAGGACACAGTTATCTAACGAAAGTGCATGACATCATACTGGAGTTCCAAGAAACTGTAGTTTAGATGAGGTGCCTCTATAATGGTTTGTAGTTATTTATTTGAAATTACATAATGTTTTAAAAGAAGAGAAAGATGTGAAACCTTGAAAATTATAAGCAAAAGTACTTAAAATGTCCCATGGAAGATATTGAAAGTCTTTGAACAGACACTGACCCTCAATTCTGGAGGCAAGAAAAAATTGCTAGAAGTCTTAAACCTAGATGTCTTAAACCAGATATAGAAAACTATTTCAGCCCTCAGAAACCTTGCTCTGTTATGCAGATTTTTTTATACAACTGGAAAAAGAAAATTCTCCCCAAACACCTACCTGGTTCTGATGTTTTAATCTTTCTTTGGATATAAACATCTTTTAAAGATTAGATAGTGGTCAAATAGAGGATATATTTGTTGTGTGAAATATACACAGTTGATTTTTAGTGAAAAAATATATTTTTATTTAAAAAATATAGTGATTTTTTTTACTGAAAAAAATTGGTTACTAATCAGTTAAAAATGATTTTAATGGGATATATCTACTTTTTTTTCTAGGTCTTAATTTCTTTTTTTTTTATTGGTTGTTCAAAACATTACAAAGCTCTTGACATATCATATTTTATACATTAGATTCAAGTGGGTTATGAACTCCCATTTTTACCCCAAATACAGATTGCAGAATCACATGGGTTACACATCCACATTTTTACATAATGCCATATTAGTAACTGTTGTATTCTGCTACCTTTCCTATCCTCTACTATCCCCCCTCCCATCTTCTCTCTCTACCCCATCTACTGTAATTCATTTCTCTCCTTGTTTTTTTTTCCATTCCCCTCACAACCTCTTATATGTAATTTTGTATAACAATGAGGGTCTCCTTCTATTTCCATGCAATTTCCCTTTTCTCTCCCTTTCCCTCCCACCTCATATCTCTGTTTAATGTTAATCTTTTCTTCCTGCTCTTCCTCCCTGCTCTGTTCTTAGTTACTCTCATTATATCAAAGAAGACATTTGGCATTTGTTTTTTTAGGGATTGGCTAGCTTCACTTAGCATAATCTGCTCTAATGCCATCCATTTCCCTGAAAATTCCATGATTTTGTCATTTTTTAGTGCTGCGTAATACTCCATTGTGTATAAATGCCACATTTTTTATCCATTCATATTTTTAAAATATAGTGATTTTTTTACTGAAAAAAAGATTGGTTACTAATCAGTTAAAAATGATTTTAGTGGGATATATCTACATTTGATGTCATATATTGGCACCATAACATTTTAATGAGGAAAATTGTGTCAATAAATGTACAACTAATAAAGAAGTAAATAAATAAACATTGTTGCTGTGTTTTTACTTGGAGCACCAACTGGGAATTATTTATACCTTATCTTACAAATTCCTTCTGCCTCTAAGTCTGGTAGGCTGTCCTGTGCCACGCAGCAGCTCTGCTCATTGGTATTGCCACAAATTCACATGTGTTCACCATTCCATCTGGAGCCACAGCAGCAGCATGTCTCTCTCCAGTGTCTTCCTTTATTCTTCTCTCTCTCTCTCTCTCTCTCTCTCTCTCTCTCTTTTTAAGACAAGACTAAATTGTCTTAGCTGGCCTTGAATTCCCAATATCCTCTTGCTTCCTCTGGAGTCACCAAACTCTTTCTTTTCTGTTTTTTTTTTTTTTTCCTTAAGTTAAATACATCTGCACCAGACTTTTTCATATAACACTTTCTCACTGGAAAAACTTTGTTTCTTTTTAATCTTTTAAAGAATAAACTCTTAAACTCTTGGTATTCCATTCAGACCTCAACAACCTGGCTAATGCATTCTTCTCTTTTATTCTTCCACTGCCTTTTGTAATGAGCAAGTTAGTCTAGACTTGTACTCCAACAAACTCTACATTATCATTCTTCCTTTACATTCTTCTTCCTACCTCCCTAGCCTAAATATGTTTGCTCTTACTTTAAATAATCTTTCAAGACGCAGAGCTCCCTTCTCTAAGAAGGCCTCTCAAGTCATTTATGATAGCTGTAATCCTATGAACTTATATGTATCATTTTCTTTAGGAAATGGAACATACCTTCTTATGACATCATATGCAGATATCCTTTATTGCTATGGAACTAAGTTTAGGCTTATAGCTCATCTCTCCAATATAACCTTATTATTAAGCTTATTACTTCTGTTCCTCCTCACCCTCCACTCTCTTCCTTCATCATTACAAAGTTCTCATCATAATTTTCATATGGGACATGTACCTGTCAATCTTTAGGATAATCACAGAGTTTTGAGTGATCCAAATTTGATCATTTGTTTATTGTTGTGGTCCTTGTGTTTATGTGATCCTTCCTTTTAAATTCAACCTTTGAAAATGACAGTCGTCCCCTACTGTTAATCGGAATTTGATTTTGAGTAAAGCAAATTCTCCAAGGTCCTCTGAGAACCCAAGGGAGAAAGCATAATGAAAACGCAGAATTTGTACTATTATTTACACATTTCGTGTCTTACTAAGTCAAGTTTCAAAGAGTCAACTCTTCGAGTCACAAACTTGATTCTTGCTAGAACATTTCTTTATCATACACAATCATGATTTAATAGATCTCTACTGATATTCTAGCTTACAATAATTTTGGTTAAATTTTATTTGAGCCAGGTGTGGTGGTGCACACCTGTGTAATCCTAGCCACTGGGGAGGCTGAGGCAGGGGCACCACAAGTTCAAAGCCAGCCTCAGCAACAGTGAGGCACTCAGCAGCTCAGTGAGACCTTGTCTCCAAATAAAATACAAAATAGGGCTGGATATGTGGCTCAGTGGTTGGGTGCTCCTGAGTTCAATCCCTGGTACCCTCTCCAGTCCAAAAAAAATATTTAATTAAACCATGCTGTGCTCTTTTCCTTTCTTGGTATCTAGTCCTTTCAATGCCAATAGCAGATATGAGAGGATCATGGTCCTACTGAATCTTATGTGAAGCTTCTGCATGTGTTATGTAAACTTTACGCTGAATCCTTGGAGTATCTCTTCATTCTCCATGGGGGAACCAGTGTAGTTACATTTTGTTAGGGATTCAGCTTATTTGGTGCAATGTCATTGAAATGAGAACCCTGAGGGAGATAGGCTTTTGCTCCAGCTGAGTTCCTTCCAAACTTTAATTTTACAGGTTGAAGAGACGTAACTACTAGGCATGCTGTACCTCACTACATTGGTCTAATAGTAAACAAGTGTAATACAGCACATAAATATTTGATATCCAGTCTTAAATGAAAAAATATGTATTCTATAATGAATACTTAATTAGGACTGCAAACTGAATATAAGGAATGGAGCCCCTACTGCTTCTGAGACAAAGCAGAGTAAAATGAATTACCATCATGCAGGGAATGATATTAATAGTGTCCAGTTTTATAAATGAATCCAATTTTAAGCCACTTTAGTTGCTATCATACTGAGAAAGAGTGCAACATGTCTAACATATCATTTCCTTTCTGGCAAATGACAAGATTTAAGCAGAAAACAATTTTAACTTGCTGATATTTGCCTGCATTAAATATTTCTAATTATTGAGCACTCCCAGTCAAACATCATTCAGAAAACAAACGTCAGTGTTCTTTTTGGCATCAGCATATTGAGGGAAGCCATCTTTTTTTTTCTTCCCCTCTTACAAAAGAAATAAAGTAGTTGAAAGATTGTTTGGGTGACTTGACACCATCAGTAATTGCTGGTTTACTCCCTTGAGTCTGTCCTGTGGGAAACAGTTGGGGTTTTACTATGTGTGGTAGCTTAGGTTTATGTGCTGTGTTTGTTATTCAGATTGTTTTGCAGGTGAATAAAGTCACCAGAAAGCAAAGTAGCAATCACAGAGAAAGGTGCCCCCAGATTAGCCCAGAAATGCCATTTCCACATGGTGGGCAGAGACTGTTGTGTTGATTATTATGGTCATGAGGATAATTTGACTATATAAATTGGAACTAAAAGAGAAAATCAGTAACACGCCCCCAACTTCTCAGGACTTCTAACTGCAACATTCAATACAGTCACCTATCATTGAGCAAGTCTCCATTGTATGCTTAGCCTAGGCGGCTAGTCACTAATCAAACAAAATTTGGGGAAGTGGTGATATTCCAACTTTGAGATTGAGAGTCCTGGTAGGCAGAGAAGATCAATTACCTGAAAAGTGCTGCTTCATTCTAAATGGTACAGAAGTCCTACGTAACATGGTTTAGAACAGGGAGTAAGGAAAAGCCAACCTGGAGCAGCTAAGAAACATCTGAGCTACTGCTGAGATTGGGTGGGTGGTTTCTCATCTTTAGAACGTCCCTCCCTATGTAAAATTAGAGATGGGCACAGGGGCTTTGCTCACATTGGAGACTCTACTCTCCCAAACCACATCGTCAAAGGCTTTCTGCAAGAAGCACACAAAGAAGAGAAAGCTTCAAACTTTCTGGGATTTATGCAGGATCCTGAATTTAGTTTTGTGCTCAAGGTTACCTTTCTAAACCAGGGTACCACTAGAGGAGAGAGGTCCTTTGCCTATCCCCTCCCTGATAATCTCCTGATAATGTTCTCCCAGGGTGAAACTAGGCCCATACATGCTGTAATATGTTATTAAACATATAAATATGCATATTAAACATGTGTGTCTAATTAACATAGTAAAGTTCAGATGAAATGCAAATTCAGGCAGATGCCTACGTGTTCTGTCTATTAAACTCTGGCTTTAGGGATAAGCTATTTTTCCTTCAAAACTTGATCATTATGAAGAAAGGAATATATTACTAAGTCAAGAAGCCAAAAATGCTCAAGCAAACTTACTTAGACCACCAAATTTCAAGGCGTTAAGAAGGTTGATGAATGGATAGATGGAGGAATAGGGCAGCATGGATTAACTTCTTCCTCGATTGTCTCTTCATAATATTCTTCTCCAGTTAGTGTAAAAAGGTGAGACCTGAGATACCTTTTGCTTCATAAGTTCTTTAGTTATTAAAAGAACATTGCTTCAGCTTTATGAATTTTTCTGAGATATATTAGGCAAAGTCTAGGTAAGTCCTAAAATGATAATGACAAACTTTCATGCACTAAAGACAATCAGTGTTTAAGTTCTATGCTGAGAGATTTGTGTTTATTCATTTATTCTTCAAAATAATTTCATAAAGTAAGTAGTGTTTTTCATATCATCTCCATTTCTGTAGTGAGGAAATTAAAGCAAAGAAATGTTCAATAACTAGCTTGAGTCATGCAGTTAGGAAATAATTGATTAGGCATTTGAACCCAGAAAAAGATGACTTTTGAGAACTTCTTTTTAATTGCTACATTTCTTCCTTGCACATAGGAATTAGGTTCTTTGAAATGCTAACAAGAAGCTGAAAATAATACATAGAGGAGAAACTTATATAGTCTCAACTCTATGCCGCTTTCATGATTTCCCAAACCATGTCCCCCAAATATTATCTCCTAAAAATGCTGACTGACTGTGTCCCTCACTGCAGATGAGCTCCGAAGGGAGCAAGCCAGCCTGGATAAGATTGTAATCACACAGATATGTCTTGTTTGGGGAAAAGTCACAGTGTCAGGAGAGGAGAATGGATGCTCTCCATCCATGGGCGACACCCCTTCCACTCCATGATATACGGACACCAAAGACACCGTACATCATGGTGACATGCACTTAAACTTAAAGCTGGTCCAAGCGCTTCTGTGTTCTCTGGGGGAGCTGCCATAAGCTGTGATCTATGGAGAGGGCCCAGGGCTGCTCTCTACTTGGGTCTGTGCTGTTTAGAGCAGTCTTCCAAATATGATTATTGCCTTCACTACCAAGAGGCACTTCTTGGGAGAAAGTAAGTGATACGCATCAGAAGAGCAAGTAAAAAAAAAAAAAAAATCCAAGTCTCATAGAAGTAGTGGCTTTCTGTAGTTCTACAGTAAAGGACTCTATTGTAATAGAAAAGAATTAGACTGTTTATCACAACAAGTGACTACTAGTACTTTTCCAAATCTGCTTCAGTGACCCTGAGCAAGTCACTCTACATTCTGGGTCTCTATTCTTTCCTATGTAAAACAAGGTGGTAAAACTGGATATTTTCTTTAAATTCCCTTAAAGATGTTTAGAAAAGAAATCTGTCGTTAATAAAATGTAGAAATCATGTCCCATCTTTGTTGGTATTATTCCTGTGTGGCACAAGACAGGCAGAGAGGTGTTCAATAAATATTTGCTGAGCTGAGAGACAGGGATGTTTACTTCAACAGTTGCAGAGAGAACGGGGGCCAGAGGATCCTGACCTTCAGTCTGAAATACACATTTGATGAATCTGTCTCAAATTTTTCATTAGACTTACTGAAGTTATTTTTATGAAAAGCCAACAAATAAACAAAATCTTCTATATTGTGCTAAAACATAGTTATAAAAATGAGGTTCTCAACATTCCCCAGTGATGGCCTGGAGCCATTGTTATATTCATCAGGGATTGATCATTATTGCTCTGCCTGAGATATTACTGCAAAAAGCAAAAACATCATTTTTCACTAGTCAGACCAATAAAGATGCTAGAGCTAGAGCTTTTAAAAATATATGTATTTTAAATCCTGGATTTTACTGGAGAAAAATGCAATTAAAGTAGTACTTCATTTTATAAACACTTTTTTTATAAAGTAAAAATAAGGATGCAGTTTAAAATATAATTTTAACTTTTTTATTTATTATAAAAAGTATAGCTCAATTCTCCAAGCAGGCACATGTATTTTTTTATTTATAAAAATTTAAAATCACACCCATTATATAAAAATATCACACATGTCATCATGTCTCATGACAGAGATTTTTTGAAATGACACTTTTGATAGTTTTACATAGTTTTTGTTTACTTACACATTACTCACATCCCTAGTTCCCTGGCACCAGCTACAATGCTCTAAAAACAGCTAGTGACTTGATGGTCACATACTGATCTTTGCATCTTACTTGTAAGAAGACTTGCTTTTAATGGAATCTGTACTGTTGAAGCTTTGGAATACATTTTTGGGGATGTCTTAGACTAGCTTTGTTCAATAACAATATAATGTGGAAACCATAAGCAATTTAAGATTTTCTAGTAGCCACATATAAAAGGTAAAACAAAACTGGTAAAACTTATTTTAATAGGTATGCATATGTATATAATTTAACCAAATAAATATAATATTTAATTTCACATTTAATTAATATAATTAATTTAGTGCAGTATATTGCATCCTTTTTTTAACAAAATCTTCAAAATCTAATATCGTGTTTCACACTCGAACTTGTGGTCCATCTCAGTCTGGCCCTTCCTCCTTCTATGTGCTGCATAGCCTCAAGGGGTTCCCAGGTACTCCACTAGGAAGCCCAGTGTAGCTTCAAATAATAGCTTCTGATGGGAGAAATGATACAGTCTTATCAATTGATTGACTTGCTTTTTTAAAAAATTGTTTTGTTTGACCTATTTGCTTTACCTATTGGATCAATTCTATGATTTCATCAGTACATTATTGATTTCGGTTATGTTTCTCTTTATGTAAATAGCTCCATAACTGTACTTTTTCCCTTCTTTCTCATCTCTACTTTGACAAATTCCACCACCAATGACAGAAAGCAAATGCTATTTTTGAAGAAGAAAAGAAAAAAGCAAAGTGTCTTCTACTATACTGAGTAAAAATCCCCCCCCCCACACACACACACTCTTCCTTTCTTCCACAAATGGCAGGGTGGCTTAAAATTGCTTACAAAATTCAGGGACATCTCTTGGTTCAAATACCACAAAGCATTGGCCAATACCTTGGAATGTCTCTTATATGCATGGCCTTGTGCAGACATCATGACACAGCAAGAAGAGAACTTACTAAGTTGTTTTTTGAGAATTGGGGAATTCCAGTCAGCTAAGAGGGAAGATCTAATATTTTGTAGCCACATGTGTGGCACAACCAGTGACCTGCTGGATCTTGGCAATGTTCCTTTATGTAAGCATGGTGAGACTAGGTCACGTAGGGACAAATGAGCAAGTGTTCAAAGGTTAGCAACTTTTTCAAGGACTCACTCAAGGAAATGTGTGACCAGAGCCACAGGCTTCTTATTTCCAGCCTTATGCTTTATTGAAGTTTTATATTTCAATGACTATATTGGACATATTTGTAGGTAGGGGAAGAATTTTAAAGTTAATGTGATTTAGTCAATAAGTTTGCAAAAGCACAATTTGTCTTATTTGCCATTTCTTCCAGCTAGATGGCTTGAAGAACTTGGCACACTCCCTTGTTGAAAGTGCTATCTTTGACAGGCCTTTCTATTAACCCTGTGATATTTTTCCTGGACACTCATGTGTACACATCTCCCACATGTCTGGTGGGAGTAGCCCTCCCTTCCTCCGTGGGATTGAGAGTGAGTACTAAGAACAAGCCTCTTCTCCCTACAAGGGTCCTCACTCTGCTCCTCTTCAGGAAATCAAATCCTGATGTGTTTTGATGGGTACTCATGAGACTCCAAGAACCTACTGGGGGACTCAGTGTGAACACCTCTGTTCACTGCCAGCTGATTCATAGATCTTATGCATATGGGTTTGATTCCTGCAAGGGAACTTCCCAGTACTCCCTGCTCCTCCTGATCTCATGGCAGAGTAGGAACACGCACATCAGGTCTCTGGGTCTGATTCATCTACATCTCTCCATTGTTTTTGCCATGAGATTTTCATTCAATGCCTAATACTCTCCTCATGAATTTGACACAGATACTAGAGAGTCATGCCAAAAAAGGGGATTCCCTAGACACCCCAAAATCTGAATTTCCACTCAGCATTTGACTATGCTTCTTAGATTATTTTGTATAAATGTGAACTGGCTTGTAGCTATCTGGATGACTACACATTAGGGCTGCTAATCAACAGATCTCCAGTGGCCTGACACTGAATTCAGCCGTTGACCTTGACCTGTTCATCATTCTTATTACTCTATCATTTGCAGATTGAATTGTCATTTGAAACATATCTCAAATGGTCATAGCCTTGAAGTGCCAGTCTTGCTTGGAGTTATATAATAGGAGTTAGAAGCAGAAATGGCACCAGAGGTACATTTTCTGAATCAGAAAATGGAAATTTTAGTGATAACTGACTGAACAAGAGTGGCCTATACAGAGTGTCTCAGCTCACACAGGAGAAAGTGCCCAGCAGTCAGATGTGCCTAGACATTCTTCAGGCAGGCAATGCCAAACACTTTTATCATGTGCCCTGGCAGCGTTGGCTTGTCTTTCAATAGTCCACATTTTAGTGAGGGTGGTTACCTTTCACACAGCTCCCCAGCCAGACCCCCAAGTGCCAGCCATATTTCTCTTTCTCTTCTCCCTGCACTCAACAGACTACCTGTCTTAATGACCTGACTTTCTTAATGTCTCACAATTCTATTTTGTACTACAAACAAGGGGGGGATGACAGAATTGAAGAGGGAAATAAAGTTTGAAAAGGCTGCACATGTAATTCTGGTCCCTCACTCGCCCCTTCACCTGGGTTCAGAAACCTAGTATCATGGAGAGCTGTCTCTGCGAGGACTAGTGCTGTTTGAGTGACTCCATCTCCATAAGCCACACATCTGGGTTCTGTAATAATATAAGTAAAAACAGAGACTTGAGAATCAACTAAAAATCTAACACATATTTCTACTGCCTCTGAGATTTGTAAAAATGTTTGTAAACAGAAAATTATATAAGGGATTTTGAACCCTCAACCCAATTAAAGGTTAGCGTGAGCCCCCTGCATCTCAGAGGGGACGGAGTATGGGAGTTTGTATCACAGTAAGAAACACCAAATGGAGCTTTTCCTCTCTGGTTATTATTCACTTGCTGGGCTCTTGCAGCACTTGGGGCTGAAGAGAATGCATAACAACGCAGATGGCCCTAGAGACAAAGGGACGGACAGTAGAACTGCACCAACCTTGCAACAACTCAAGCATCTAGAGAATGTGAAATGGGCTAAACAGGGGATGTGAGAGCAACTGAGAGCTGGTCTCCCTAGACTGCAGAAGGGAATGCTAACTCACCCCAGACCTTAGGTTCCTGAATCCTTTGCCTAGGTGACCCACCTTGTTGTAGTAAGGAGGCAGCAGCCACACTCTGTCCTACAATGGACAGTGTGCTCTGAGAGACAGATGATAGTACCTTGCTGGAGGCTCTGATGCTGTATTTGCAACACTCATCCCAGGATTGCATTCTCTCTTAGATCTGCTCCATTTCCACCCATGGAAGACTAAGGAACTTGACACACACCCAGCTTTCTTCCCAAAATACAATTAGTTGCATGATGAGACCAGCATCTGTAATTTACTAAAATGTTCACTATCTGAGCGTAATAGAGATCCTATGCTCTTGAAATCAGAGAAGTCAATGTTAAGACACCATTTTATTTCTAGAAAGTGCCACTTGAAGGGAATTAGAACTGATTTTAGAAGCATTGAAGAACAGAGCACACAGTGTTTAGTCCCACCCAATACAGTATTTCCAACAATGAGATTCACCACTGGGGCTGGAGAAAGGGGTACTCTACACCTGAACTTTATGTCTTTATGCAAGAGCTTCCATGGAAGAGTTTGTAAATTAGGCTCCAAATCAGGAAGACCTTACTTGTATCTCAACATTGACCTCTCTTGACAGTCTGTGACCTCTTCTCAAAAATAGTGCTTTAAAATGCCTAAAACAAGAAGCAGAGAATTACCAAGGAAACCTGTGATTTTTAAAATTTAATTCTACCCACAAACACCTTGGGAGCTTCCAAACCACTGAGAAAGCCCTTGGTGATAATATAATTCCAGTGACTGAGGTCTCCAGGCTACGAAAGTAAAAACAAACACAACAAACTTGTGTTTATAGCTGAAACTGACTCAGGACTTATCCTTACTTGAGGTAACTTCAGGGGCGTATAGGGGAAAAAACCCACAGCTATCTGTGCCTCCTGCTTGCTAAGGTCACCAGGAGCTGGGATGAGAAGATGATTATCTCTAAGAGACTAGCAGAGTTCCTCTGTGGGTGGAATCCCAACATGTAAGAAGAGTTCAAACTGACCTCTGGGTGCCACTTGACTGACTAATAAAAAAATGACACTACCTTTAATGAGGGACCCAGTGCATCTATGACAAAAATAACATAAAAGGGAGCTTTAGAATCTATGGAAACATAAGCTTCCATGTCTGATCCAGGGTTTCAAGCAATTACTTAGACCAAGTCAAGAGTCAAGAGGTGGGGACTCCCTTTATGTTGTTATCCCTATGAGGTTATCATGATGAAGGTGAACCCAGGCTTGGAACCAGAAACCAACAGTATCACCCACCAGGAGTTCTGGAGAAGAGACCTTTTGAACTGTTGGTGATCTCCATTACTCTGCCCATAATACAACCTGGTCCTAAGTTTTCATTTCTAGGGACTTGTGATCTTACCATTGTTTTCAAGATTAAGGAGTCCTTACAAACACACAAACACACACACACACACACACACACTGCTAATTTTCTGGGTTTATTTATGTGTTTGTTTATATATTTCCTGAGGTGTTATTATACCTACTGAAAATATATAGGAAATATTGAAACTTTCCTTTATCTTCAGAAGGGCAACTTCATTTCCCTAAAATGAAAGTCAATCCCTCACTGTAATGCACAGCACACACATTTTCCTGAATTCTGGCTTTGCTATAAGTTGTAACGCTCTAAGGGAGCAGTCATCTACAAAGTCATAAACAAACTCTCAGAACACCAAAGATAAGCTTTTTGTCATTCTCCTATTTTCTGTGGGTTTGGCTATTGAATTGCAATGACCACTGTTTCTTTCTAATGCACTTTATGCTGCTTCCCATAGCTGCTTATTTTTATCATCTCTTTTCATTGATAGGAGCTTCCAATATCACTGCTTCAGCCCTACCCTGGGCTCTCTCTCCCACAGTGAAGCATGGAGATTGCTCACAGTACCTGGTCAGAGACTTGGAGTAAGGATCTATTACAGCTTCAATTGAAAACTGCGGAAAAATCAGAAGAAGTCATTCTCTGATAGTTAACGGCATTTGGTCCGAGATTAAACTGCATGAAATGGAGCATTTGGGTCATTGAATAGATGTGGCAAATCACAAAATATAATAAACAGACTCCAGACTTCCCATCCAAAACCTTCTAAACAAAAGAAGTACTTTGCATGGCTGCTGCAGACATCCAGAAAGGTTTTTATTTCTAAATATCCTGATTAATCTTTCAGTGCCCAGGGCTTGGGGATGCCCCAAATATCACTGCCCAGTGAACTTCTATAAACTTGCATCTTCATTAGGGGCAATATAATCTATACATTGCTGATTCATTTACCCTGAACCCATCAAATTGTTGTTTGGTGGGAAATGTTTAGAGCCCCTGAAGCTCTGAGCAGTTTTAACAAGCCATTTCAACTTCTGTTTCTCTGTGAAAACAAAAGAACACAGTTGACTATAGGGTACTTTCTTAACCACTGGCAAATTTGGATTGTGTTTTAGAATCATAGACTGTACAGGTGAGACCACAGGTATATTCTTTTATCTTTTTAAATTACTTCATGCCAGATAACAATAAAATAAGAAGCCATGACTTTATGTAGTGCAGTAAGTAGTAAAGGGTGACACAGGAGCCTTGCTTTCATAACACCACCTCCACCATATCTGTACCCTAAATTAGTTCCATGATGAGAAAGTCCAAATGTCCACGGCTTCCTGAAACACAAGTGAGTTTGTGCATTTCTCTGATGCAATATCCCCTGCCTCTAGTGATCAGTTATAAAATATTCCTGATGTTCCATAAAAATATTTCTTTAGCTAATAATCTAGTCTTGTCTACATCTTTTTCTATTAATGGATAAGGCCCATAGACCATTCTTGCCTTACCTTCAAAAAGACCGGACGTTTAATGTATGCATTGTGAGGTCAAGTGCTAGCTTGCTTGACCATAACCTGAATGCTCTCAAAGAAGTCCACCTGGTATCTGGGACAGATCTGTGGCTCTTGCACATCAGCATAGGTCTAGCAGTAGAAACTTAAGAGACGGCAGCCCCAGCCATGTGTACTCACACCCCATGATCCCCCACCAGTGCTGTACAGGAGACAGCAAGACTTGTGATCTTCTTTATCCATAAAGAGGACAAGGAAGACAAGACAAGGAGCAAAGTCTATGAATGTGAACTTCTTTAATTATTTTTCTCCTTTTAAAACTATTTTTAGCCCATTTTTCTAAAACTTCTGGTATAAAACATCTACATCCACTTGCTTGCCTTCTAACCTCATTGTTGATTTTTTTTTTTTTTTGGTGTGTGTGTGTGTTTGTGTGTGTGTGTGTGTGTTTTGCACTGGGGATTGAACCCAGTGCACTAAACCACTAAGCCACATCCCCAGGCCTTTTTTAATATTTTATTTAGAGGCAGGGTCTCAAATAAAAGTTGCTCAGGGCCTCACTAAGTTTCTGAGTGTGGCTTTGAACTCCCTATCCTCCTGCCTCCTAGCTGCTGGGATCATAGGTGTGCACCACTGTGCCCAGTTCTTGAAGTTGATCTTAAGGTCTGATGCCATTTATACTTTGGGAAATAATAAATATCAACCTGCTGACTAAGCTTGAAGTTAGCTGCACAGTAAGCCTAAAACTCTCTCTAGGCAGGAAAGGCTGTTAGGTGAAATTGTGTGGCCCAAATAAGAAAAGGGGAAATAGAGGGAACACAGAAGAGAACACATAGTTTCCCCAGTCCAGGGCTAAGAGCTGCAGAGGGAATCCTAAATATCTAAGGGGATGGAGACTAATATTTGCTGGAAATGAGTGACACCTTCTGGAAATTCCAATGGGCCAGCAAGGGTGAGTTAGAAACAACTGTGCGGACTGTTAAATATTTGGCTCCCTCCATTTCCATTTCTGTAGTCTTCCATTCGACCTCCACTGGCACACCCTGATTCCGGCTTCTGCTCCCTCTTTTAACCAATGTTAATTGCCAAGAGCTAAATAAGAGTGTCCACTATATTTTATCCACTGTCCAACCTATAAGTTATACTATTATAGGTATTTAAATGAATAAAATGTCAGGGCTCACCATCACATACCAGCTTCAACAATGGACAGTTACTTAACTTCAAAGGGAGAATTTCCTGCTCTCTTATCTGTAAAATAGAATGATAGTAATACCTACCTCTTTGGGTTATTGTAAGGATTAAAGGAGATAACACTAATGCTTAGAAGAGTTTCTTGCACATCTTAAGCCCTCAATAAATGTTAGCGACCGTCATTATTTTTATTAAATGATTACGGTTTAATATATAACACCTCCCAAGGGAATTTAAGAGGATTTTAATTCCTGAACTCAAGAGCATTGGAGTTTAATGGTGGAATTCTAAAAACCTTAAAAAGCCTATGGGGCTAAAGATAGAGGGCTTTTTTGTGGTCACTAAATTATAACCCATATGCCCATGTTTAAGCTTATTAGTGGATCTGGTGTTTGAGGTTATTTTATTTTTTCATCCCATCTCTAAACTAAAATAGTTTCTAGTTGTTAATGTGACTTGGGAATATGGGGACTTAAAAGGAGCAGCCTCACCCTGGCTTTGAGCAGCATCAAACCATAAACAAATCAAATGCACTGAGGCATGCTACAGAAGGCAGGCTCTGCATCTCAGGAAGGGGCACTAATTCATTCTTATGCAAGGAAGTCCTCTTCCCATTATTAATGAATATTTTTAATCCTGAAAATATCACTCAGACTTAGTCACACATCACTGCACTCATTTTGTTTCAAATTTTTTTTAAAAAAAATCATTTTGATTGAGGTTAAGCCTTTTTGATTTTCTTTTGGAACAAAGAAAGTGTAGTCCTTCATAAAGCAACTCACAAGCTTTGCACTAAATCTCTTCAAAATGGTCACAGCTTTTAGGATCTGTTCTAGTTTCAGTCCATATATCTACATGGATGCCCACAATACTTCTGTTCATGCATTCATTCATTTATTCATCCATTCATTCTTAGTATGCATTTGGCCTAGTAAGGGCTACCAAAAGAGGCAAACACTATACACCTCAGGAAACAAAAGCCTCTTAAATAGAAACACTTAGAAATTGAAATAAATGAAAATGTTAATAGAAAGCCATTATAAAAGCAATATTCAGATATATTAAAGCCATTTTTGATGCAGAAAGGGGGACCACACACCATAAGGAAGAAGAAAATCATAGTGTAATATGAAAAAAAAATTAATTATATTTTGTGTTATAAAACACTACACCAACAGCCAAACAAATTAACAGATCCAGAAAAAATGCAAATTACAGGTTAGTATTTTTAATGTGCATGAATTTCCTACAAACGTATAAGAAAAAAATCTCTTTAAAAAGCAGTCCTAATATTGGTTTCAAAACATTTGCATCCATTTTTTGTTGTTGTTGTTGTTGTTATTTCTAAATCCATTGGTCAAGGTATTTGTAAATGACAGAGTTAGGGTTAGAGATAAGGTGGTGAGAGCGGTGATATAGTCTACTGGCTATATCAAAATTTCAAAATTTTTAAAATATTTTCAAAATTGCTGAATTTTTAAAATTTTGATGAAAACATTGCTCATGTGTGGTTTTTTGCTTTGTTTTGTTTTTTAAATCACCAAATGAAGATTTTTATCCATCTGGACCATTCATGATTTCCTACATAGAGCAATTTCCCACTCAGTGGCAATTCAAGCTTTAGAGGTTGGAAAATAGGTTCCTGACATTATGATTCAAATACTCTCCCATATGGGAAAATTCCCCTCTTCCTTAAAGTACACATTTTACTCCTTGTACCTGCTTGAAATATAAATCAGAGTTGCATTTGTTTTACTTAGCTCATTTTTAAGTCATTAACCCTTGTGTCCTAACTTGGGACATCAATTAGTCACTTGTATCATACTGAGAATTCCCCTGATCACCTGCTTGCCAAATACCAGGGAGGAAATGAATGTGCTTCTGTCATAGTAAGAGGAATATTAAAAATGAAATAAAGAAGAGTCAAAGCAAATCACACAACTTTAGCCTTTGCTATGAAGCTTGCCCTTCCCCAGATACCACTTCTCTTACCCCATCACAGAGTTCCAGGAGCTCACTGAGCTATGGTGACTTATGGCCAAGAAGAAACGGAACTGTCAATGCCATTTGGGTTTTGGGAAGCATAAAATTTCTCCTTGTATTTGTATAGTCATCATTTTCCAATTTCCTCTGATCCAAGTTATTTATGAGCTTTTTAGTGTGGCCAGCACAGGGCTGAGTGCAGCCCCTAGAAAAATGTGGTTATAGACCTTGATGCCTGCTGGTAAAAGATACACAGGGCTCTTATAAATACACAGACAGATGCTGGCCACTCACACAGCTATTATGCAGACGTGTCCCTGCCTTACCTCGAGGATGTTGTTCTCAGATTACAGACATTATTCTCCTTTCTCTGACCACGTAGGATAAAAGAAAAAGGCAGAAGGGAATGAAAAGTGGGAGCCAACCATTTAGCCCCACATGGTTCATGCCAGGCACAGGCAGAATGGAGGAACTGGAGGTAGGAAGAAGAGTCCATAGAGGCAAGACCAGAAATAGTGTGGGCAAGGATCTGTGAAATCCTAAGCATTTTTTTTTTTTTTTTGGAGAGGAGGAGAGTGTCAGTCATAATAAATGTGACAATGTGTGAAACCACCTTCACTTCCCACTCCACTATCTTAAATGTATTTGAAATACATTTTTCTTTCTTTTGTTTTTTCTTCTTTATACTTTTTTCTTACTTTATACTCACATTCATCTCAAAGAAAATCAATTTTAAAGTAAAATAATAAAAGCACTCTAATTTTTGCCAGGACCGCAAAGTCTAAATTTATAACTGGTATGGGACGCAACAGCACCTGGTGTGGCTTTCTGCAGATAGGAGTCACATACATGGAACTCAGAGTTGGAAACTGGGCATTCCTCAGCAGAGCAGGTCAGGAGCCACAGAGCAGAACACGGTTGGCTTAGGATACTCAGAATAATACTGCCCCTGGGGGTGCTCCTAAGGTCAACTTGCAAGAAAGTAAGTCTGAATGTCCAGAGAAAATTTTTATTAAGGTGCTACTGCATCCTTGATACCATCCTAGATATTGAGGGTGATGTCACAAACAATAAGAAGACACAGGACTGTCCCTCATGTACCATGTACTCTGTGGGAAAAAACAGTGGTGACAATTGTCAGTAAGTTCTCTAAAGACACAAAGGAAGATGAGCAGATAAGGAATGCTGAGCATGATTACTATACAGAGGGCAGTCTGGAGGGCTCCCACAGAGGTTACACTAGACCAGAGATCTGAGCGAAGTGGTACACAAACTTCTGTTGTTCCAGAGAACTTTGGAAGCAGTACTCCAATTTCCATTTAAATTCAGATATGCAAATTTAGAGATGGAAATTAAGGAATGGGAAATGTAACAATTAGCATCCTGGCAGGGAGGATATGGTATGCTTTAGTGGGTGACCAAGGCTGATTTAATGAAGAGACTTAACAAAGGTGTCAAATGGGATAAGGGTAGCCAACAAGGCATTTACCACCTCAGGGCTAGTATCAATGGGAAACTGCACCGCCCTTAGGCCTGGAGAATCTGGAGAACAAGAGAGTTAATAGAACTGGGAGACTGAGAGTCAGAGAGACAGATAACAGAGAAAGATACAAACCGGCCAACTGCTGAATAGAGTTGAGGCCTTCAGTAAAGAAGGTAACTGCAGCTGAGTGTGGTGGTGCAGAAAGGCAGTCCCAGCTACTAAGTTCAATGACTTAGCAAGACCCTGTCTCTAAACAAATAAATAAATAAGTCTGGGAATATAGATCAGTGGTTTAGCACCCTTGAGTTCAATTCCTAGGGCTGCAGAAAAACAAATAAGTAAAACTTTAACAGTTTTTTATTCATTTGTACTTCTACAAAAAAATATGACAGACTGGATAATGCATAAACAATAGGAATTTATTAATCATTGTTCTAGGGAATGGCAAGTTTAAGACTGAGGCACCAGCATCTGTTTCTAGTGAAGTTCATTCCACATAGTGGGCACCTTCTAGACCTTCTAGGTGACCTCCCAGGTAGAACAGATGCAAGGACAGAAGTTCTTTTAATCAGCTTTTTTTGATACTATGACCAAAAGACCTGACAAGAACAATTCTAGAGGAGGAAAAGTTTATTTGGTGTGCAAGATTTCAGAGGTCTCAGTGTATGGACAGCAGACTTCACTGTTCTGTGGCCTAGATAAGGCAGAATATCAAGCTAGAAGAGTATGGTGGAGAAAAGCATCTCAGAACATGGCACAGGAAAGCAGAGAGAGATCTCTCACACGCCATGGACAAAATATAAACCCCCAAATTCACATGCACAGTGACCTCTCTTCCAGACATACCCTGCCGGTCTACAGTTAATCCATGCGAGAGGATTCATGCACACAGTAGATTAAGGCTCATATAACCTGATCATTTCACCTCTAAACTTTCTTTTATTGTCTCACACATAACTTTTGGGAGACACCTCATATAAACCATAGAAGATGGATGTTGTGACCTCACATGGCAGAAAGTAGAAGGATAGGAAAAGGCCTAGGCTAGTTCCCTCCAGCCCTTTATTAATACATTAGTCTATTCATGAGGACAGAACCAGCATGAATCACTTTCCAAAACTCCTAAAATATCACCACAGTGGAGACTGCATTTCAACCCATGAATTCAGGAAAAGATTCACACTGTAACAGTAACTATCACCATCTTCAAGGAAGGGAATGGGAGAACAAAGAGCTCATCCTCTCCTGTCTTTGTTGTGATGTTTGTGCTTCCAATTGGTCAAACCCCAGTGGAAACTAGTAGGCAAAGGAGTCCTGGACAGAGAAGAGAGACAACATTCGAACATTCCAGAGTAGCAAGGAAGGATAAATAGAAAACAAGGAATAAAGCATGTAGCATTCAAAATAGAACCTGTATTCCTTACAGAGCTGACATTGGAGAAGGTGTAAGTGGAGGCTTACAGATGCTGATGGAGAGGAGATAAGAGTCTTAGGCCCCTGGAATGGAGGGAGCCAGTGCTGACAGGGAGTACAGAAAGAGGAGTAAGAGACCAAATGCAAACGTCATTTTCTCTGCTCACAGTGTTTTCTAGAGCTGGCTGTCAGAGGCAGGGAAGGTGGCTAGAGACCATGACACTCTAAGCCATGTTATTTCCAGCTGCCTCTGAAGCCTTGGGTTTTATCTCTCATCTGCAGCGCTCTGTCATGTTCTGCGATTGTAATAATAGCAGCAGAGATAAGCACTTTTGAAATAGATCGCTGTGGAGATGAATAGACCGGATGGTTTCCTAGCACCTTCCCAGCGGCCACTTTCATGTTAACTAGTTTTTCTAATGCAGCATTTCCTTTATTTAAAACTCACTGAGATATTAAAAAAACATGAGAAAAAAAAAATTGTTCTTACCTGGACTTTGATTAAAGTACTGGGCGCATGTCATCTATTTCCACTGGTTAGAACAGTTACAAAGAAACTTAGTTACATCAAATTAAATGACTGCCACTCTCTGAAGCACTTAGTGTACACTTTAAGTGAGCACCATAGCAATGACCTCAAGGAACTCTGAACCCTTTCTCCTACTGACTTACACAAAAATGTTGTCATCTAAGTAGTGAAAGAACTGGACCAACCTAGAGAGCACACAAGTTTGAGAGAATGAAGATGGACCTACATAGCCCAAGCAGGCCCAGACCTACATTTTGCCCAAAGGAATATCAGCCTGGTTTAATTATCAACTGCTTACTATGTATCAGAAAAAAAAAAAATCAAAATTCAAGGACTTTAACCCTAAGTGACTCAATTAGTAATAACCAGGAATAAAACTTAGATATTGTGTCTTGATTCCTGGTCTTTTGATTGCACCAAACTGTCTTTAGATCTCATTATATTTTTCCATTCTAGAATATATTATAGGGATGGCTATATACCCAGAAGCCAGCCAAGTGCCTCCTCAAAGGATGAGCAATGTGGACTGGTGGGGCCGGTGGCAAAATGAAGAGGGAAATCTTCACATTACATCATGCATATCTAATGAAAACAAAACCAACAACAACAACAAAGCCCAATTTATTGGATTAAACCTGTTTACAGCCTGGATTTCATCTGAAATCTTCCCAAACCCAGGCCTCTTAGGAATCCATTTCTTACATAACAATTGCATTTGATCCTAACAAAAAGCTTTCTCTTCATCCTCTTTCCCTTCTTCCAATATCCCCTCTCTTGTTTCTCTTTATGACTTCATGTTTCTAACAAATAAAATTACTCAGAGGTATTAACAACTTTTAAGAATAATGTATTTTCAAAATTCCCACCAACATACTTACCATTGAAAGAGAAATGTAGACTCAATTCTTAGTATTTACATGTGGTTCCAAAGTGTTCCCGAGATTTACAATAAAATTGAACATCTGAAAGGTAGATCTCAGGGATAATCTTGCTACTGGATGTTCCTCTTGAAGCATAAATTCAGCAAAAATTGAATATTGCTATTGAATTCCAATTAGGCAGTTCCATGTGTTAAACAGAAAGTAACAGGGACTTCAGGAAAAAACCCAAGGCAAATCTTATGACCAGGCCTGGAAATAAATTCTAATGATTTCACACTTCTGTACTCAGCTTGTTTGTGTTACACCCTATGTCTGAGAAGTTCATAAAGTATGTTACTACTAAATGAAAGTTTTTGAGATAATCAAATCTAAACACATCTACACAGCACATCTTTCTGGAAAAGTGTTCCATTTTATATATCTAATGAAGTGACCAAACAAAACACTAAAAGTATTCAGTATTCCCTTGACACTTGCTGTCACAAATATAGAGTGAAGAAATGAACAACTGAGACATACAGTTGGTGTACAAGGGACTACTTTTCAGTCATATGTAAACATACACATGCAAAAAGACAACCATTCTTAAATACCTCTGGAAATATTTAATCTTTATACAAATTCAAATTCTAAACAAGGAATAAAAAACTGATAATATATGAAATTCTATTCTTGAACATTTTTAGGCATTATTCCAATATAAGTGGGTGTTTTAAAGTAACATGTTTTCATATTTTGATAAATCAAAAATATTTATTGAGCCAGGTGTGGTGGCACAGCCTGTAATCCCAGTGGCTTGGGAGGCAGAGACAGGAGGATCCTAAGTTCAAAGCCAGCCTCAGCAAAGGTTAGGCACTAAGAAACTCAGTGAGACCCTGTTTCTAAATAAAATACAAAATAGGGTAGGGGATGTGGCTCTGTGGTAGTGTTCAATCCCTAGTATGCCCCACCCCACCTCCCCCCAAAAAATATTTTATTGAATACTGCACTTATTGTCTGCTATGAAGATAAAAGCAATGGCTCTCCCTCACTTTCATTTTCAAAATGTTTATAAAGTAGTTAGAAGACCTGAATATAATAAAATGACCATAAAATGACCAATAATTGTTAAAATGAGCACTGTGAAAAATAAGTGTCAGTGTTGTTCCAAAATACCAGTTGCCTGTGGATAAAGTCTTTCCTTGTTTATTTAAAGAAGGATGCATTGGATTTTCATGCTACAATGTGTTTAAGTACTTGGTGGCAACGGCAGGAAGAGTTGGAAATATGGGATCCCACTTCATTACCACCATTTTTCTATGAAATACATAATATAATTTCACACACATATATCAATAAATTCCTATGTTTTATCTAGTGATGCAGTTAGGACGGGGCTAGTAATCAACATTGTATGAACTCTCCTTCCAGACCCCACTCCTTAATATTTCAGTTGGATTGTTTTGGAAAGTGTTCTATTAGGTTTTAGGCCAGATTGAACTAAGCTAAAATCAAGGAATTTTTCTTGTTGCTAACTTTCTCCCCTTACTCTTACACATTGGGTCAAATCAAGAATGAAGGAGAAAAGAAGGAGGAGATACAGTCTAATGATGAAGAAACCCATTTGGGTGTATTCATAGACAATAGAAATAGTATTCATTCAGAAAGAGCCTTCATTTCTTGCTTTCACCATTGATCCTACTGAAAGCTACCAGTAAGTTCCCTTTGAGACAGAAAGGGAGGTTATACCACAATATAGTCACACATTCAAAAATTTGTACTAATTTTGCTAACAGTACTAAAGACGAAGTTGTGATTTGAGAGTTGAAATAAAAGATTTGATTAAAAACTAACTTATAGTTTTCCCATGATAATGAATTAATAGGTTCCTATTCACGTTCCCTGGTCAAGAGATCCAGCACCTTGATATGTCTAGAGAATATCAGTCTGGGCTGGGGATATAGCTCAGTTGGTAGAGTGCTTGCCTCACATGCACAAGGCCCTGGTTCAATCCCCAGCACAATTTAAAAAAAAAAATCAGAGACAGATTCTTGCCACAATTTTTACTAGGTATCAAAATGGAAAACAGTCTTAATCATATGCTTTCCATAAAAGAGGAGTCTAATGAAATGATATATCTATTCATTCTCAGAGGAAAGAAAACACACATGATGGACCCAGTAGAAGTCATCAGAGTCTTAACTAAAGAGAATCAGAATACAGAGACTATTGTGCACTTCAATACTCCATCCAAGGGTGTTAGGACTAGTAACTAATATTTAGTGTAGTAGTTACTGATCTAAAATCTTTTTGTGATGAACTTGCTTAGTTTCTACAGAAAGCCTATTGGGGGAATGGGCTCTAATATCATCTCCTTTTTATGGATGAGTAAATGAGATACAAAGATATTAGTTGATTTGTCAAATGATATGCATCTAATAACTAGATGAAACTATATTTAATGTATAGAGGCTGGCTCTCCGAGCAGCTTACATGCATACTGATCTCTCTGCTATATTCTCTTTATGAGACACTAAAGATGGAACCTGGAACGCGCACACCTTAAATTTCTTGGTTGTTCTTTATGATTAGCATAGGGATGTCTATTAAAATCCCCTAAATCTGGACACATGCACTTCAGTTACCTTTGTTTGCTCACCTCCTGGCACAGGTCTGCCTTCAGTTAATGTTTATAGTTTGTGGAATGAATGAGCAAAGCAATTGATTATATCTGATATTTAGGCAGCTGGGGTATGCCTGATACTAACCATTGAGCTGGGAACAGCCCCAGAGGTTGGAAACTCCTTAGTTACTCATACAACTTCCTGTGGAATATCAAAGAAGAAGGTCACCCAGCCACATTTCTTTTGACTTTTTCTAATTTTATTCTTACTACTCTGGAATGATCCTGTTGTCACCATATCACTTAGCTAAGAAGGCCACAGAGCCCTCCTGATTGTTTTGTTGTGTTTTCCTTTAGACTGTAATTTGCTTATTGACTTGTAGACTAGCTAGATTTCCATAGGTAATCTTTTGCAAGACTTGCATTTGCATGTCATCCACATAGGGATCCGTTTAGAATCATCATGAATCGATTTGCCAGAGCTTACTTTTTTTTTTTTTTAGTTGCTGGAATTATATCCTATGAAAACAGAAAACACATTCTCTCCTGCTGTATGAAATATGCAGGAGACTACTTTGGGTTACAATGCTCTTTTGCATTTGCACAGATGCTGAAAAGCAAATTCTCAGCTGGTTGGTCTCACTCAGAAGGTGTTCTTCACTAATAACTGTATGGGGGAGCATTGCCAACTCAAAATATAACAAGTTAAACTGCGTGTTGTATTAGCATTATTCTTAATGCTAATGTAATGTCTATCCACGAAGGCAGCATTGTTAGATTGTTAGTACTGTAGATTGTAATGACAAAAGGAATTAGATGGGTTTTCTATGTTAAATCAATCATTAAGCTGTGCTATAATTATTTGCTGTTGGGAACGCTCTTTTTTCTATTGTAAAATTGACACAGTCTATGAACGTAATTGCTGTGTTTTCATCCTAGGGCCCTTTAAGATTAGAGTCTGGGAGGAAGATGTGGCACTTCTAATCCTTCTGACATTTCAGAGGGACTATCCTGGCAGGAATAATATCACATCACCGTGTAATTAATCAGTGCATTTTCCTCTGGTCTGTGAAACTCAGGTTTCCCTCTGCATTTGAGAGACAGAAAGGTGGCATGTTTGAACCTTCTGGAGCTTTAATTACAATGTGATGCTGGGTCCAATTATATTTTTGGCCATTTTGACCTTTTCAGGTTGCATATTCAGACCATTTCACTGATTCTGGGGTTGAGGATTTTAGGCATCAATGTTTGTGGGTTTGGTATCATTGCATACCTGTTTCATTCATTTCCCTGAGAATAAGATAGCCTTAAAGAGTATAAGCTGGTAATGATGACATTAAATTTAAAAAGAAAAACCTTTATTAGCCGAAATGGCATGCCTTCATCTTACAGATGATAAGGCCAGCCTGCTTCTTTGTTGAAGCGCAATCTCTCCTTCCATCTCCCCTTCCTGGATTGTGCGTGTGCACACCCGTGTGTGTGTGTGTGTGTGTGTGTGTGTGTTTGAATCTCTCTTTCTCTCTCTAAAATATAGGTAAAGAACTCATGCATCCATGTGTGTGAGAGAAATAGTCTGTTTTCTCTCCATAGAATTTAGTTCTTATTTCAGCAATATCAATTTTTTTAGTTAAGCACCTGAGAGGGGTGCATAGAACTACAAATGGTTTCAGTCTTGAATGGAATTAGCATTAATATGAATACCAACAAAAAAGAGACAGTGCGTTTTTTAACTTCCTTTCTTTTGGTGGTGCTGGGAATCAAACTTAGGGCTTGTGCATGCCAGGCAAGAGCTCTACCACTGATCCCCAGCCTCAACCTGAGAGGGACTTTTATTTGCAGGGCACTGTGTTAGTGGCAATGGGAAATATAGGAGAGAAATATACCATTTCTGCTCTCCCAGTCCCAAGGAGAAATACAGGGGGACAATAAGCCAACATGGACATGAACACGTATAGGATCTTAGGAGTTACACAAAGTAAATTCAGAGTAGAACCAAATAATATGTGGGTAGGGCATTCAGTCATGGCATCCTGACTCCAGAAGCAAGGAGATCTGTGCTGAACTTATTTGGTAGAAAATGAAGAAAAACTGGGAGTTTTCAAGGAGAGGAATACTCAAAAGAAGTGGCGATTTAGTGAAATTAAGTTGAGGTTGCTGAGTTTGAGTATGAAGAGAAGAAAATGGGAGGAATAAAAGGAGACTGCTGATAGTCTGCCTCAGAAACCTTCTATTAGGGTTTGGGCACCAGGTATTCACCCAAAACTCTAGTTTATTGTTGAAATATTCAAAGATAAAGGATTGAATTATGAAAGCTATTCCTTGTGACATCTAATCAGTCCATTCAACTAGGACAGGGTGGTGGTACTCATAGGCAGGTGGAGCATGGCTGGAGGAGGTAGGTCACTAGGGTCTGCCCTTGAAGGGTTCGTCTTCCCTGTGGCCCTCTCCCCTCCCTTCTCTCTGCTTTCTGATCCCCCATGAATTGAGTAGCTTTCCTCCATTGGGTGCTTCCCTCATGATGTGCTGTCTCACCTCAGGCCTAGAGCAATGGAGTTGGCTGTCTGTGGATGAGAACTCAAACCTTGAGCCCCAAATAAACTTTCCCTTGTCTTACTTGTTCTTGTAGGTATTTTGGTGACAGTGGAGGATATAAAAGCTGACTTTCCTACTTGGCTGTGTAGGAATATGAGGTGTCCTTTGGGACCTGGAAATAACAAAACTGTGTTCTGATTGAGAACTGAGGGCCCACATTCCATTGCAAACAGAATTCCATTGCAGAAAGACTCTGGGTGAACATCAGAAAACTTTTCAAAACATGAAATAACACATGGCCAAAGACAGGTATAAGTTAACATTGTGTGCATTTCTGAGTGTATAGCACAATGGAAATTTTTTATGTTTTTATTTTATTCTCTTCTCACAACTCTATGAAGTGGCTAATCTATGACGTTTATAAATGTTGATACTGAGATTCAGTTGTTCAAGTTAAATAGAGCAACAGTGATATAGTCAAATTGAGATACTCTGATTCCATTTGCAATGTTCTATCTGTACACAGTTTCTCATCTACAAATCAAGAAAGAAATTTATTGTCTCTATATGCAAATGTGAAACTTTTTGTCATTAGTTATTTTTCAAATCTACGCTAATGAGATAGAATGGGAAGCCAAACTATGGACTTAATTGCAGTTCACAGGGTGAAAATGCACTGTAACTGCAGAGGGCCCTTGTCTGTGGCAGGTGCTACTTAAGGATTCATCATCTATTAAGGCAAGGCCATGGAAAAATACAATAAGCCTGTGATTTTCAGGAATCATAATTCAATTTTTCAAGGAAACAGAATAGATAGCATGGAGTTTATGAGAAATTCAAAAAATATTTATGACTCTTTATTTGGTTGACCTTTATTTATTTGGTTGTTTTTCACTTTGCTGTCCCCTCCCTTCACCTTCCCATAGTGGGGATTTTCAGTGCATGTATATTCATATGCCCTCCACAGTGGGCCTCACTTGCCTTTCCAAGAGAAAGCCCTTGTTTTAGCAGGACTTGAATGCCCCTTTTGTGGGTATTTCCCTTTCTGCCCCCCCCCCCTTTTTTTCTTCAGAAGCCTGATTGCCTCAGCTCACTCTCCACCTCAATCCTAAACTGATGAATCTTCACACCCTCAATCTCAGCCCCAGCAGAGCAAAGAGCCTCTGGCAACTCGGTGGGCTTCAAGATGAGGTCACCATCTATTACCCACTGGGTACTGAGTGGTTAAAGATCTAAGCCCTGTACCCTTCTATATTCATTCTTCCTCTATCATCCATTCCTTATGTCTGAGTTTAAACTTGCCTTGCGGAGGCCTGCATCTGAGAATAGAGCTTCTACCCCTAAGTCCCCAGGTCTGATTCACTGTGTCGTCTTCATGCATGGACTGACTCTCAATTTTAATCCATATCTAAGACACTTATACTAGTAAAGGATTTTTTTGTTTGTTTGTTTTTTACCAAACCTCTGTCCCAAAAAATTTCTCTTTAAACCATTGATGCTATGAACAAAATGTCACACACACACACACACACACACACACATAAATTCCACTAAAAGTCTTCAAAGGGAAGAAATATTGACTCTGAGATACCTGTTTTTACCAGCAAAATCACCAACTAAAAACAGAAAGGTAGAATATAGACAAGCCTCCATATCCATGAATTCTGCCTTTGTGGATTGTGCCAACCACAGACTGAAAACATTGTAAAAAATAATTGCATTTCTACTGAACATATGCAGAGTTTTTCTTGAAATCATCTCCTAAACCATACAGTATGACGATTATTTACATATCATTTACATTATAGTAGGTATCAAAAACAACCTAGAGATGTGAGAATGTGTATAGATTACAATATAACAGTATGCCTTTTCATCTAAAGTACTCAAGAATCACAAATATTGATATCTGCATGGGATCCCCAAACCAACCCTCTCATGGATACTGAGGGCTAAGTGTATTTCACAATACTTTTATATGATTTCAAATTTTATTCAATAAAAGGGCAGTCCACAGGTTTACAAAAAAATAATTACAAACTGAACAATACTCATTAACTGCAATGGAATGGTTTTGTTTGGTGAGGGAGAGGAAGGGGACTGGGAATGGTTACTGGTGGTAAAAGCCAGTCTATCAATTAAGAGATGTATTTTGTGGCCTTATGGTTTTTAAGGACCCTTATCTGAGTAGTATGACTGAGTGGCGCCTCTGACATTTGAAACAGCAAAGTGAAAAAAAAAAAGAAAAGGCATGTTGGTACTTTATTATCACATTTTCTTTTAAATTTCAATTTACCTTTCAATTCTAATTCACCATTTAAAGCAGGTAAATTCACTCTACAAATATAATCAAGGGATGTTCATATTGCATTAATAGATTGCTTTAGTTTTATACTTCTCACAACTTAATTATTTAGAGCCCAATTCCCCTATTCAACATTAGCATATTAAGGCAAAATCTAATTTGCAGTAAGCAGCTTGAGGCCACAGAACCACAGAAAAGAGTAGATGAAGCCAGGTGAATATGTTGAATTTTTAATCTCATCAGTGCATCCAGTAGCTGATGGATATATTCTTCACTTGCATCTTTGAGTGTTTTAGTTGTGTTAAACAGTGGTATTTTGGCAAGTATGCATGTGCTTCGAGAATATTTGATTGGTTCCTTTCTAAATAGGGTGGAATGTCTGTCATTGAGTTAAAATAAATAAAATAAGAAAAAAAATAAAAGGAAATCAGACAAGCGAAAATAGTGTACAGATTTTCGTTCTATGGAAAATGGTGAATACTTAGTTGCTTATACTTCTCAGCCATTTCTTCTCTGGCAATGTCAAATGTATCCAACCCACCTGTCACCCAGATTCTCTGTCCACATTTGCTCTATCCCAAAGTATATTCCTGATTAGTCTAGAAGTAGTTAAGTAAAAGGTAAATTAACATGCATTAGAAAATATTTCTATAGAACATCTATAATGGGCTGGCCATTTGCCAGGCACTATAGTTGGCAATAATTGGAAGAGAATTTTCATTAGTTCCCTTCACTGTTCTTGGGGTTTAGATAAGCATAATTTCACACACATAAAATAGTTATACAAAAATGTGTCAGTGTAAGAAATGGCTTGTATCTTTATATATAATTCTGAACTTACTCAAGGATTTAGAAGTGATCAGGAAAGCAATGTTGAAGGGAAATTTGTTCTTCATTGCTAAGTGAGGAAGATGAACAAGGTCATGGAGAGGCAGGAAGAATAGAACAATTTTTTGCACTTGGATTTGGAAGGCAGGATGTAGAGGGCAGATCAGCACAAAAGTCTTTCCAACACTTTATGAAGCCATGTGAGTTTGGCCATTAAAAAGATAACATCCAGAGATAATGATTGTCTCCTCTTAAAATCAGATCTGAACTCCAGCTTGAAACTCCAGTAATGGGTAACTAGAGAAGCTGCCTTCAGAAACTTGCAAAAGAAAAGAAAAAAAAAAAAAAACCCTGCAGATATGGCACTGCTATTCATTAATGATAATATTTGTCTTTAAGGAGAAGAAATGAATCATGGTTCAATTTCACAAGTCCATGCCTTAGATTGATTGAATCATCTACCACGTCCAGTTTCTAGCCTCCTCTAACTCAGTTTAATTGACAAAGAAATCCAGACTTTGAGTGACCCTTAAACAGATCATTAATGGAAAGGCTGGGAGAGAGATTTGAAAGCAGCTTTTATATTCCAATTACAAGAAAGTTTACAATCAGCAAGTACTATGTTTAGATAAGCCTATTACCTGTTAAAGGAAGTGACCATGGTGGCCCTAGCAAACAGTTCATTGAACTCATGAAACGCATCTCTAGTTAAGCTCCTAGGCTTCTAAAGCACATGCTGTTTCAAAGTCTTTACTGTGAAATACCAGAATCAGCCATGGCCTGTAGATAGATAGCCTTACCTTAAATCTATAGTCTCCTCTTTGTCATTTATTATCTGTGTAAACTTGGACATGTCTATTCACTTGTGTGACTTTCAGTGTATCTGTCTGTTGCAGGGTTGCCATGTTTACTAAATGCAGTAGTATAATTAACTGTTTAGTGCAGTGCCTTAAATAGAGTACACATTCAAAAAATTTAAGTTACTGTTTTATGTCTTCATCAAGCATTATTATCAATATTTTTTTCTTCCTTGCAGGTAAAATTTTAATTTTTCTGAGTGTCCACCCCTCTTCAATGACTTAGATAGTTTCCTCTAATTTCTGAAGACTGTCCCAATGCCTCTGCTAGAGAAATATTTAGTCCATTTTAGCAATGCAGAATTTCTGTCCAGTGAAGAAATCAGATGAGGTCTACTGGTGAGTTTCAAGTGCCTTTACTCTTTTTCTTCCTGCATTTTTTATAGGTGCATTATAATTGTACACATTGATTAGTTTGTTGTTGCATATTGGTACATGCATATAGTACAACAATATAATTTGGCCAATATTACTTCCTGAAACTTTTCTCCTCCTTTCCAGCTTCCCACCCCTTGGTCCCTTCCTCTACTGATCTCCCTTTGATTAGGAGGCCCACCCTCACTGAAAGGTGCCTTCACTCTAAAAAAAAAGACACTTGCAAAGGAAATGATTCTTCTCCTCCTGGATGTTGTGTTCCTGCATATGACACCAGAAACTGAGACAGCTATCTGCAACAATAAAGGGCACTAGGAAAACACAAAGACAACATGTAGAGAAACAGAACTAAAAGACAGAAGCAACCAGGATTCAAACTTCATCACGGGCCTTAGCACTTACTCTATTATTAAAACTTGTTAGTATTGAAAATACTTAATTTTCTTTATTGTTTAAGTTCATCTAAGGCATGTTCTTTGCTTCCTGAATCCTAAAGCTTCCTAAATGATACATTACAGATGAATATTATATTTTTCTCTAGGCCCACCATAAAAAATATACACATGGATATATACACATGTAAATATACACATGGGTAGACATAACTACGTGCATACAGTTGTACATAAAAGAACCAGATTTACATGACAGAGAGCAGGCCAGCTTCATATCTGCCCCTATTAAATAGTCAGACTAGTGAATAAAAGTTCAATTTTATTTTATTTGGCTGTGATCCACTAAAAGAGCCTGTTATAGTAAGTGATCATGGGTTGTGCAAAAATGGACAGTCTTTTATTTCAAATGACTTATAATCAAGTGGAGAGAAAAAGTACACAAACAACTATCATCCAAGACTTGTATGGCATGTTTCTTAGGAGAGGAGTAAGATTCAGAAGAGAGAGATCAAGGCAAGTGGCTCATGATGTCTGACCATAGAAACATCCATTTGCATCACAAAAATATGTATTTATATTCCATTGATTTGGCATTATAATTAGTTCTTCTCACCTAATAGAAACTTTGCCCTTTCTTGAGGACAATCCCCAACATTTAATTCTTATTTTCTTTCTGATGTTCATCTCAGCCCCAATCCATTTAGTACATATTATTCCCAGAAGAGAAATACTGAGTCTTTCCTCCTGACCTTCTTCTTACATCTATTGTTAATAAAACAAACTGGGTTTTGATATTCAAGATTTCTTTCCATTTTGAATTTCTATAATCTATTCTAAATCTAAAAAGCTGAGAATTGACCTTTGCCCTGCATCATCCTGATGTGACCTCCCATCCCAAAGGACCATCCCAAAGACAGAAAACCTAGAGTGCTCTGGGTACTGCAAGAAATGAAAAAGGCTGAGAAAGGATGGATACCGCTGATTACTCGTGACAAGTCCTTCTTCTTCACTTGTTGAAGTATAACATTAGAGAAGCACGCAGGGGCGAGCATATAAAGCAGGGTTTATTTTAAAAGGGGTAACATAGATTTCTTCCAGGAGGGAGAAGGGAACCATAGCTGGTATTCTGGTATCCCAAGAAGCGAGGGTAATTTGCCTTTTTATATGTTTTAGGCTTCCTTTGTTCTCCTCCTCTCTTCCTGGCCCAGGAGAAGCTCAGTGGGATGGCCAAAAAGTGAGAAGCAGATGGACATGGATGGCGAAGTAAGTAAGCCATTCATATAGACCGTGGCCGCCCTTAGAAGATGGCGCCAGCTTCCACTGTGGCCTGTGATAAACAACTCCTTTTATGGAGAGTTGGCGCGCAATCCCTTACCACCCTATGAGAGAGATCCACGTGGCGGCTTAGGATTGGGATGCGGGGGGCTTTATTAAGCTGTGCTTGGGCGTGTCGGGGCGGGCGCTAGAAGATGATACATGACTCAAGGCCTGAATAAACTGCTGAAAGATGAATCCTGTGTCGTGTTTTCCCTTGCCGGCGAGGGGTCGCGACAGCGAAGGGCCAGATGGAGCAGCCCAGGACACAGTAATTAACAACCTATAGCCCTTATAGCTTCCTGTAGGGAGGGGCAATTCCTGGGATAGGTTACCTTAGCAAGAGGTTGGATCAGGGGCAGGTTCTTGATAAGGGTGGAGGAAGGGCTCTGTAGGAATTAACATTTTAGTCCCTCAGGGGGCAGTCTCCAACTTCCCAGACTCATTAAAGTTGGCCTCCTTGATCAGACCTGATTCCATTTACCTATCTATACTGACTGCCTGTCTAATTCTGGCTTCAGGATTATGGACTTACTAGGAATTTCATGGATAAAAGCAGAATGGAGAATGCAAAATACCATCTCTGTACAGATGGCAGACAGTGGTGAGTAGAACTAGCAAGTAAGCGAAGTTTTCAGAGCAATCCTATATAGTATATTCTTGAATAAAAGCTTGAGAATACAGAAGATGGAGGGAATTCTTAGAAAAATTGTCCAATGGTACAGAGAAGGAGAGAAATTCCTGCGACAATCTAGGTTATGCTAGTAGCATTTTAGGCAACCTCCCCCAAAGGGTTGCTGAGTGAAATCATTTTGCCGTATCTTTGTTTCATTCAATCATACATCGGGTAAAAAAAATCGGGCATCAACTTGACAGGAACCATGCTGGTTTCTACTGTATAAGAAAGGGTCCTTCCAGTAATATCTTTCCAAAGCATCAAGCAAAATATCCCAATAGAATCAACCTGAGATGTTTGGAGGTGCCATATGAGACAGGACTGACATGAAGATTCTCCAAGGTGGTGGGTGTGTTTGAAGGCTGAGCTCTTCCAATTTGAACCAACAACTGGTGTGTCCATTAATGTGTGCACATGTCTGTGTCACTCACCCTGCTCAGGTTCCATTGTGCTTATCTAAGTCTGCTTTTTCAGGGCTTTTGAATGCCATTGTTTTTCCTCAGCTTTCTTCATTTCAGAATGGAGACTTCCCTACAAGCACATTCCACTTCTCTCTCCCAGGCTGCCACAGCTCTTTAAGCAGACATTTGAAGAACTGTCAGAATCAAGGGACAAAGAGCAGAAAGAGTGGACAAGGGAAGCAGAAGGCAGTGCGGAAAAAATGGGAAGTGCGGCGGTGGCTGGCCATTGTGCCAATTTCATGCTTTCACACCTTTGAATGAGTGTTCAAAGTGTTTCATTTTGGGAGCCTCAGACAGTGGAGCACTGATTGCAATGGCTTCAGGCATTTCAGGGCACAGCTGGCCACTCGGCCACCCCTGTGTCCACGGCAGTTTTCTAAAAATAAGGGAAATAAAATATAGGTTATTTTCAGCTCTGATGGGTGAGCCTCACTGTGCACAACTGCAGGAACAGTGCTGGTTTTTTTCCCCATTTCTTTCTTTTTTTTTTTCCCCAAACACAGACCAAGCCACATCATCTTTGAGGAATATGATTTTTTTCTTTCGCATAGCATGGAAGACATGGTAAGGAAGACAGATGTTATTTAAGACAAATAATAGCAAATTCTGAGCCTGGGTTATCCCAGTGGGTTAGCCAGTCCAAAATTCAGAAAGAAAGAAAGAAACAAACAAACAAACAAAAAAACATCTGGGAAGGGGCAGATGAGCATTCTAAACATTGTTGCTGATAAACTAATCTAATTTTGAAAATGAGTGGTTTTATTAAAAATCATTGTTTGTTAAAAGGAATTAAAATCTTATTAATCCCATTTAAGCATTTACCCATATTACCTTTACTATGATGGATGTGGTAAATTATGTCCCTAAACTGTCCTTGATTCTTCTGTATTCTCCATGTGAAAGCCAGCTGTCAGAAGACCTGAGTTCTAGACCTGGTTCTCTGTTTATTGTGTATTACACTTGGCAATTCATTCAATTTTTCCACGACCTCAATTTCTTCATTAATAAGATGAAGACTAAAATACCTATTTTCCTTATAACATGAAGTCACCGAATTAGATAAAACCTGAAGAATTTTAAAGGTCATTTGGTTAATTTGTTTTATTCTACACATGAGAAAGTTACTGGGTCACACAGTTGGTCAGTATAATATTCATAATGAGCACCCAGCTGTCTTAATTACTGACATGTGTACTCTATACAATATTATCATTATCATTTTCACATTACAAAAATCCTGCCTAAATCTTCCAGTCTTATAAATTGAATCCATTCATCCCTACCCCAGCCAAGAATGTACCAGTGCTTCTATTTCTGTACAATTGGCCAACATTTTGGAACTCTCTTGATATATTTCAGCAACATCTACCCAGCTTCATACTCAAAAAGGGACATTCTAATCTATGCTGTCTTCCCTGACTATTCTGGCAAACAGGGATATCCTCTCCTTCTGAACTGCCCAGTGCCTAATGGCTCCATCACTTATTGACACTTTAGTCATCAATCTACAAATCCAATGAATAATGCATGCAACCCAGGCATGATGAAGAAGCCTGACTCATACCTACTTCTTTATGTTCTCTGCAACTAATATTATGTCTTAAGCCATAATTTTCTTACACACGAAAGGAAAATAATAACAGGATCTGTACTGTAGGACATTTGTAAAGATTAAATTTTATATATGCATATCAATATAGAACAGTGGTTGATTCATACAGAGTAGGGTTTATAATTAATTTTGGCTATTATTTTGTCATTTATTGTTGATGATAATGATGCTTTGGATAGTAGGAATTGTCTTATGCAAGAATGCTGACCAAAACCCCTAAACCTATAACTTGTGGAACTTACTGGAAAATTAAAAAAAAAAAAATCTACATACTTCTTCATCACTCTTTTTAAAAAGAATTTAATTCCATAATTCCATAAATGCTTAAGATTGCCTGAATTTCTTAGAACCAAATTGAAAATTCAATAATATATATTTATTTCCTACAATATAATATATATTTATTCCTTAAAAATAACTTTGTTTTTTTTATTTATATTTTGTGTGATGTTGAGGATCAAACCCAGTGCCTCACATGTGTGAGGCAAGTGCTCTACCACTGAGCCACAACCCCAGCCCTGCAATGTGTATTTCTAGAGCAATATGGAAAAGTATAATCTATATTTCTGATTTCTTATACCTTTGATTCATAGCTAACGAGAGTTCAAGACCAATGGCATTTCAAGATTTTTTTTTTTTTAATTTTAAAGGTGGAGGATAGGATTTCTTTTACTTTTTAGGAGATATTATTATCAGAAATCTTTTCTTTTTTCACACTTAGAGTTGTTCCAAACTTTAGACATTAATTAGCAACCACAAGTCATGTATCTTGTCATAATGGGGCACTCACCCTGAGAGGCAGCATCAATAGTAATATCACCTGGGACATGGTTGGGGTATCAGAGTTCTGCCATAGTTCTGCTTCTGGCTTTGTGGCAGACAGATAAGTTCTTATTTTATGACTGCAGTTTCTTCATCTACAATGTTCTGGAGTCCAGTGAGGCTTGAGTTTCTTTTCAATTTAAAATTCTTTCAGTGGACATTAATAGATGATTTAGACCCAATCTGTGCTGACTTTACATTGTTTAATGCCATAGTTTCTTCTAGTAATGTAACATCATTTTGGTACAAACTTTATTCTCTTCCTCAGACTTAAAATCCATGTTATTGCATTTTACCAAAAAAAAAAAAAAAAAAAAAAAGAAGAGAAAAGATAGTGTCTTACTCCCCACATTATGTCTTTGCAGCATGATGAAATAAGCCTCTGTACCTAGCACAAATTGAAAAATTAACTTATCAATGCAATGTGGCTGATCACCTGTGGGAAGCTTCAATTTGTTGATAGTAACTTTCAAGTAACAGAAGAAGGGGATAATCTTTAAACACAGAGTGCTTTGGTTGGAAAAGAAGACTTCAAATGCAAATATTGTACACATCCTAAATTCTTTTTATATTACAAGTAGGTTAATCTTGTAACCATAAGTTAAGTCATCATAGCCCATTACTATACAGTAGCCTAATGTTGTTACATTATAGTACACTGTGTTGTTTGGAGAAGTGGTCATAATTAGGACATGATTAAGTAGCTTTTGCATTCATTGGAAACGATCATTGATCTCTCTATAGCTCTTTTCTCTAAACATCTACAGTAGTTCATAACTCTTTTCAGAAAAATAATCTCTTTATATTTATGGTTTCATACCCCTTTCTAGTATACTGTATAAACTTTAAGACAAGTGACATTTCTTTATTCATGTGTTCTCTAAGATCTCCCACAGTATTTGATACATAAAGTGACCATTTATTTTGATTTAAGACAGTCTGGTTTTATGCCCATAGTCTCAGAATAATTATAACAAGCACCCCTTTTCACTCATAAAAGGATCCCCATTGGATATTAAATTATTTGGACAATCTATTCATACATGTATGTTCCAAATAAATAGTTGTAAATCATGAATCCCAATGGGGAGATCTCCCTCTCTTGATGGAGTTCTGTGTCAATATTTATCTAGCATTTTATGAGTTAATCTTAATCTTCAAGTTCTAAAGAACAGAGAGATCTGGTGAGGACAACCAGAAGTTATTTCATGAATTATGAAATGCAAAATCTCATGTGAACTCGGAAGCCCTTTAGTCTTCTGTAGAATTCTCCAATGCAGTTCATGTTCTCTTGGTTTGAGTTTAGTACATGTGAGGCATTGAAGGAAGTACAGACATTCAGGTGTGATTAGAGCTGGTGTGTTGCTTATATTCACAAAGTGTGCAACTCAGTGGAGGAGGCAAATACTGCAAATAAGCATCAAACCCGTAAGCCTACAAAATAATTATGATACCTGCTATGAGAAAAGGTTCCCAGGTCCTAATGTAGGTAGAAGTGGCAAGAGGTCCGTGTAGGCTTCTCATTAATATTCCAACTTGAATGGCATGTAGGACAGAGCATGTAAAGATTATGGAGAAAGACTGTTCCTGCATGAAGTCGAAACACATGATGAAGTTTTGAGAATTTAGGAACTGAACATTGTAACAATAAATCAAAATCAAAGCTGGTAATGGAGAGTGAGGACAGTGCTAGATCATGTAGACTTGGGACAATTGTTTCTTGTAACAGCCCATTTTCAGTCCTGGTCAAGTTAATAGGCCCAAGAAGTACTCTCAGAAGAAGAACAGCCATATTTACAGTTCATAGCAGCACTCTGCTGTTAGTGTTGTCTTGGAGCATACACTTTCTATAAGAAAGTGGGGGAGGGAAGGAAACTGGGAGTAGGAAAAGGAAGTGAAGAGGAAGCAGATTTATTATTTCAAAGAAAACCACTCCAATTATTGGTACAATCTATTCATCCCTTACTTTTCTTCCTCTTTTTTTTTAATTAAAAAGGGCATTTACATGCTAATTGGATCTTTATTCCTTGAGAGTCCCTCTGCTCTTGTAAAGTCTTCCTCTTCTGAAGCATTTAATCCCCAGCTTGAAACATCACTGTTGATTGCAGTGGAAAGATTGTGATGTCACAAATGGGGGATTATGACTTCACAGGGGAAATAAGAGAGCAAGACAGACAGTTTCAAGAGACCAAGATCTTTTATTTATGAGAATGTCTCTATTAATCAAAAGGGGAGAGAAATACCAAACATATAGAAAATGACAGCAGAATTGTAGCTAAATAAAATGTTCTTCAAAATTATCCTGGCAATGTCACTTTCTCTTTAGAGGATTCCTGAGAAATGCGATTGCAGAGGATAGGTCTGAGATGCCAAATCTCCCTATACTTAGCACTTGAGAAATACTTAGCCCTGGGGTAATCGAAAGTATAATCAGACCGCAGAGCAAGCTCTAACACAGTGTGCTAAGATGTTGAGTGTACTGTTACCCATGGCCCTACTGTGATGCTCTTCAGCTGGGCCCTTGGAAGGAAAAGCTCTCTTCTATTCCATTTAGTTCCTTTTAAGAAACTCATGAAATAATCTACCTTTGAACACATGTAAAAGTTTTCCTCAGGTACTTTTTCTTTTTTGTTTCAAAAGGTTAGTTCGCTCTTTCCAGTTCAAACACCACTTCATTTTCTCCTTAAGTGAAAATCTCAGTGTAGGTAGTTACACAACTTAAAATTATTGTCGTTAATATTGAATAACAAGTGTTAACATTTATTGCAAAGTATTACAATAAAATATATGGCTATCTTTTCTAACTTCACACTCTGGGTGCCAATTTCATTGAACTACCTATAATACTCACTTATGATCATATACCCTCAACTTGACCAACATTTCTCAAAATATTGTTAACAAACCCCCAGCATCAGAATAGCCTTGGGATCCTGTTGCAAATGGAGAGTCATAGACCTAGCCACCAGAGACCTCTGGAGACATCCTGCATTTACAAGTGCTCCCTGTGATACTTAAGCACATGGAGAGCTGAGAATCACAGGGAGGAGGATAATCTCAGAATACCAAAGAGTCCCATGTAAGAAAATTGAATGTAGATGCAAGGAACTGCTCTCCTAGGTGAGTACTTGCCTTCACAGCCCAGTGCTAGACCTGGCCTTCCAATCTCTCCTTGTTTCACCTAATTCAAATCTTCATCTTCAAGAACTCTCATGAGCTTTTGTTTGCGCTTTAGAATTCAGCTCTGTGGGGCTTTGTCATGACACTGGCAGTTATTATCTAAGGAAAAATAGAATATCTGTGCCATTTTCCCTAAAAATTTGGTTTTATGGAAGTATAGTATATCTACAAAAAAGTACATGGGTATACTACTTGGTAAGTTTTAACAAAGTAAATAGACCCATATGACCATTTCCTTCAGAACTAAATTCAAGCAGGGTTAGCAATGTAGAAACTCATCTTTCTCCTTTCAACCACTGGATTTATCCCAGTAATTTCATATTATTCAGGTATTTTTTTTTAAATACTAAGTATTGAATCCAGGGCCTTGTGCATCCTAGTCAAGTGCTCTACCACTGAGTTACATAACCAGCCCCTTCTTATTCAAGGTTTTACTGGGAGACAGTATCCCACTAGGTTGGTGAGCTTGGCCTCAAACTTGTGATCCTCCTGTTCAGCCTCCCAAGTAGCTGGGATAGCAGTGTACAATCATGCCCAGTTTACAAGGGAAATAATCTTGATTTCTGGTTTAGGATTTATAAGAATGAAGTTACATAATGTGTACTCTTTTGGGTATAACTTCTTTTGCTCAACAGGATGTTGTGAGTTCTATGGATGGGTATGTGCTTTCTTTTTATTGCTGAATAATGCTTGGGTATATAGACATACTTAATGGGCTAATCTGCTTTCCTGTTGATTGATATTTGTGTTGATTACACTTTGAGACTATTATGAATAGTGCTATTATTAACATTCTAGAGAACCTCTTTTAGGTCATAAAAATGTATGTTCTGTGTTAGCTACCTAAGGATGAAATATATTTACCTTGATACTGTTACTTCGGTATATATTTTAGTTGCTAGTGTGTTTTTCTTTTTGATCACAATTCTTTTATGAATTATAAATTTTTACTATTGTCTATTTCCTGCTAGAGTTTCTCTTTTGTTGATTTATAAAAATTGCTCTTAGGACAATAAAACTGCATCAAATGTTGTCGAACATTTCTTCTTTTTTTATTTATTTCAATGTTATACATTAATAAAAGTAATTAATCAAACCTGCAAGCATACATAAACACTAGTTTGTAAATTTACACTAGTTTATGTAAAAAGCATAAAAATCCTTTATTTTCTTTTAGTGTGTTTATATTTTTATATTATTTCACTTATAAGTGGGTGAATAAACTAGGTATTTATAAAAATACATGTGTATGTGCATATTCAATGTTAAGATTTATATCTGTAAATAAGAAAAACAGATATTTGTAAAATGTAATTTTATTTAAATTTTCCAATTTAAAACTATAATCCTTCCAGAATTTATTTAGGTATGAATTATGTCAAGATTTTTAAATCCACATAGCATATATGTTCTCTGAAAATGCTATGCTAATTTACAGTATTTATATGAAAATTCCCACTTCACCATTTTAAGAGATATAATCAAATTTTAAAATGGACAGTTTAGGTAAAAATGGTTTATTTACAATAAATTTCTAAACCTAGTTTTATTAAAGTATAATATACCCACAGAAATACATGTAAATCATTAAAGCACATACAATTGTATATATCCCAGCATTATTAGTGCATTTTGTATCCTTTCTCTAAAACCATTATCATGTATAATACTATTAGATCTGTTTCTGAATTTCTCTATCTTCAATTTATTTTTCCTTATTGTTCTTTTGTGAAAAGCATTGTACACTTTTTTAGTATTGGATCTTTACGTTTTGATATCTGGTAGTGATTGAAAGTCACCCTACATATTCTCCTTTTCTTTAAATATTTTCATGATTATAAAATGTATAGTCAATTTGTCAAGTTTTAACATTGTAGAGTGCTTATTTCATTTGTAATAGATTGATAAATAATATTGTTGGTGAATTATGACTACCAGCAAATGTTCCTATATAAGAAAATTCTACATGTTTCTTAATCTTCCAGAGTAATTGTATAACTGTTAATTTGTAGATTTTAATTTTTCTTATTAAACTTTTTGTCTAGGAGTTCTTTTTTATTTATTTGCTCTTAAGATTTATGCATTTTTTAAATGTGGTGCAAATGTCTCTAGTTTTTGTTTGTTTCTTTCTTTGTTTTGGGTTTTTTCAAAAGCATAAAAATTGAATGGATATATTCTTATATATGGCAATTCTTCTACCCAAACAGTATTTATGGGTGTCTTTAAAGTAATAGTTCAGTGCATAATTATGGATTTTTCAAAGCTTTTATTTTGAAATAATTTTAGGTAAATAGAAAAGGTACAAACATGGCAGAGTCCTTCCTCCATTTTTCCCTAATGTAAGCATTTTTCGTAAGTACACTACATTTGTCAAAACTGAGTAATTAACCTCAGTACAATGAAATTAACTAAACTACAGGCTTTATTCAGAATTCAGTGACTCTTCCACTAATGTCCATTTTCTGTTACAGTATCCCAAATTGCAATTTACTAGTCAAGTCTCTTTAGGCCTCACCCCATCTGTGACATTTTCTCAGTCTTTTCTGTTTTTATGACCTTGACAGTCTTGAAGAGTATTGGCAAAGTATTTTGTAGACTCTTTTTCTCAGTTTGGGTTTGTCTGATGTTTTCTTGTGATTAGACTAAAGTTTCAGGTTTGAGGGTAGAATACCAGTTTAAATTGGTGCCTTACAGATATCTTCATTGCAAAGTAATTATTTTTCCCTTTTGACATCTATGTTTTCTAACAAAAGTGCCTTAGTAAAGTTCACAGTTCAGAAGAGAGGAATTAGGCCTTCTAACCAGCCCAAGGGAGAATGGTTACTTTTATTATTTGAAATTAATCCATTAGGATATTTTATCCTGCCTCCTCATTTGGTAATTTATTCCAGTATTTATAAATTTCAATAGGAACTCAGGAATATTTATTTTATACATAGAATTATAAATTAATATTTTCTCTGGTTATTTTATTGCTCAAATCATTCCAAATTTGACACTTGAGAGGTCTTCCAGGTTGGCTCGCATGTTATTTGACAATACTCAAGACTTAATTTATTTCAGTACTTTCTCAGTATTCCCTTATTTCAAACACAAGATACCTCTGACTTATAGTTTTTCTGAACACTTACTCTAGTATATTTCTTCAGGTAGCCCTGAACCCTTTTCAAAGGAGACTTATTAAATTTTGAAATCAAGATTGGATATCCTTCTAGATTTAGTGAAGACAGACAGTAAATTTATATACACATATATAACACATATATAATTAGTATTTACAAACATATCATTTGTGTATATAATATTTAATTTTGCATATTATAAAATTAATAAAATATAGAAAATTTAAAATAATATGGAATTTATTACATGCATAAATCATAGTGAATTGTGTAAATATTATTATGTATGAAAATTAACTATTTGTAGATATATATGTACATGTTCATGTAGGTGTATCCATGCCTACATGCATAAAAACATACACATATATGTCTGTATATTCAATATACATTCATATCAATATTTATTGCTGGATTTGTCTGTATATATCTTAAATGAAACTGAGTTCATACTGATACTTGGACTTAACTACCACATGATTCATCTCTATCTTTTCTCCTCGTTGTTTTAACTTCTTTCTCTGGCCAAAAGAATTCTAATTCCCATTATCTACAACTTATTTACTTCTTTATTCAACTGTGGTATACATGTAAAAGAAGTATCAGAAAGGTTAACTTTATCCCTGCAAGAAACAAATCAGACACAGTGCACTGTGCTTAATTCCTTGGCTTAAGCCTTACAGTATACAATAAGAATAATGTTTCCAGTGTTATTTAGGTCAGCTCTGTTATTCTGCTCCACCTTTAGTGAGATTAAGGAACACATTTGTAATGCAGTTAGATCCATCTGGGGATTCTCCCTAGATCCCAGGTGCTTTTTGCATAGTAAAGTTTGACCTATGAGATATGCATTTTCATGTGCTTTGACAAATGAATGGAGTTGTGTATCTACCACACTAGGATCAAAAAAATGGTTACATTACCATAAAAACTCACCTGTGTATCCCTGTTCTAATTAATCACTCCCAGATTTCACCACTCCTTGCAAATCCTGATATGGGTCCTGATCCTATAGCTTTGAACATTTCACAGTGCCACATAAATTGAAGCATGCAATAGGTACTATTTCAGGTAAGGTGTTTTTTTTTTTTTTTCACTTCATAAAATTTAAGATTCATCAATGTTTTGTGTAAATCAACAGTTCATTCATTTTATCTCTGAGTATAATTCACATTCAAGAATGTACCACAAGTTTTTGTTTGTTTTTTTTTAAATATATTCAACACTTGGCAATAAATCAGGCTACTTCAAGTTAAGAGCAATTATTCACAAATCTACTATGAACATATTTGTAAGTTTTTCTATGAAGGTATCTTTTAAATTCACTTAAGCCAACACATGAGAGTGGGTAGGTGAATCTAATGGTAAATTTTGAAAGAAACTTCCAATCTGTCTTCCAAAGTGGGTGGAATATTTCAGATTCCCACTATCAACAAAGGATAGTTCCCAATACTCTTAAGCTTCAGCAAGATTTGGTAAAATGATTTCTTTAACTTGAGCAAATTGTGGTATATCACTGTAGCTATTATTTGGATTTCTCTGAATGACTTCAGAGAATTTCTCTGAATGACTTCTCATAGTGTAAATCGACATCATATATATCTTCTTCAGGGAAGTGTCCATTCACATCATTTTCCATCTTAATTTTTTTATTGATAAGTTTTTGGACTTTTTATATAATACATAATTTGCAATTTTCTTCTCAAGAGTTTTAGCTTGTGATTTAATTCCCATATCAGTAAATTGGTCAGATTTTTAAAATATTCTGATTAAGTTAAACTGTATAGAATTTTTCCCTTATATTTTACTAGTTTACTATAGTTATACATAATGGTAGGATTCAATACACACAATATAACAATATAATCTGGCCAATAGCATTTCCCAGTATTTTTCCTTTCCTTTCTTTTTTTCCTCCCTCTGGTCCCTTTTCTCTACTGTACTAATCTTAATTTAATTTTTCATGAGATTCCCCCTCTCCCCAACTTTCTTTTTCTTTTTCCTCTCTAGCTTTCCTGCAAATGATAGAATTTCATTCTTCTTTATAGCTGAATAAAACTCCATTCTCTATATATACCAAATTTTATTTATCCACTCATCCATTGATGGAAACCTACACTGCTTCCATGGTTTGTATATTGTGAATTGTGCTGCTCTAAACATGTGCATGTATGCTGATTTTAATTCTTAGAATAAATACCAAGGAGGGTGTAACTGGTGGTTGTCTATCACTAGTCTTCTGATAAACCTCCATACTGATTTCCATAGATGTTGTACTAATTTACCACCTCACCAAGAGTGTAAAAGTGTTCATGGTTTTTCATATACTCTCCAGAACTTATTATTGTTTATATTCCTAATGATTGACTTTAAAAAAAAAAAAAAAAAAAAACTATGGATTGTACTTTTGGTGATGCATCAGAAACTTATTTCACACACGTTTTTTTAACCTGTGTTTCATCTACTTTTGTAGTTTTCCATTAAATATTTAGGTCAATAACTCAATTTTGAGGTTTTTTTTTTTTGCGTAAAGTATAACATATGTGTCAAGGTTCATTCTTTTGCATATGAAAGCTCTATATGTCCAGCACCATTTGTTGTAAAGGTGACTCTTTCTAGAATTTCCTTTGAATCTTCGTTAAAAATTAGTTGATTATATTTGTGTGATTCTATTTCTGGACTTTCTATTTTGTCCCATTAGTCTATGTCTATTATTTTACCACTTCAACATTCTCTTGATGTCACATTTTATAGTAAGACTTGAAGTCACATAATGTGACTTCTCCAAATGTTCTTTCTCACAAAGACCAATTTTCCAGCTTCCACATTTCATACAAATTTTAGAATCCGCTTGTCAATATCTACTTAAAAGCCTTCTGGGATTTGATTATATGTGTGATCAATCTATAAATCAAGTGTGGGACATTTATTATATTAAATATTCAAAACATAGGAACACAACATATCTTTCATCAGCACTTAATAAATGTTAGCATGAAGATCTTATAAGTATCTTGTTAGATTTATGCCTAGATATTTCTCTTTTATAGCATTCATATAAATGGCATTGCATTTTATTTTCAAATCCAGTTTTCATCCTTTATATTTAGGAATAAAGTTGACTTTGGTATATTACCTCCATGCCTAGCAATTTTACTAAACTAACATGTTAGTATTTTTTTAATAAAACTCTGGAATTTTCAAGGCACATACAAATGTTATACATAAAAACAGTTGTATTCCTTCTTCTAAAAGTGGATTCTTTTCTTTCTCTGCCTGAACTGTCTAGAACTTCTAGCATGAGTTTGAAAGAGCATTGAAGAAGAATCTCCTTGTCTTGCTCTTGACTTCAGGAAAAAAATTCATCTTCTCATCATTGAGTATGAAGCTATTTGTGGTTTTCTTTTGCAGATGTCTTTTTACTGGATTGGGGGTTTCACTTATTTCTTTGTTTTTTCAGAGAATATTTGTAAGTATTAAAGGCTGAGTGTTTTTCCAAAATTTTTTCTATTTATTGATTGGTCGTGTGTGTGTGCGTGTGTGTGTGTGTGTAAAGTGTTATTTTAAGACAGTAAAAAGATTGTTAGAACTTTGGCCATTGTGAACTATTTTGATTGACTTTCTGGTATAATCTATCTTTTGTTTTACTTGTAGTATTTTCTTATTTTTTGTGAATATAGGATGCACTCTTTCTATGAAAATCAAAACACCAGTCATTTATTGGTAAAAATCTAGTTACTTTTATTGAAGAATAGTATCACAAAACAAGATCTAGTAGGTTATATTCAAATTAATACTAAAATGACATTGTTCCTAGGTCTCCTCAGCTAAGAGAACAAGTAACAAGAACAGGAAATGTATATAAATATTCTGTGTATATACATCTATCTACAAATATTTCTATACCTAGCCATCTATGTGTCTAGTAATCTAAATACCAATTATTTGGTGACTATAACTCATATATATTACTAGATGGTTTACTGTAGCTACTTCGTGCTTATTTGTAACTTTCCATTACAACAATAAAAAACTTGCATCCCATAATCTGTCTTCCATGTGTTTAATTGTTCAGTTAAAGCATACACTTATTTTAATTGTTTTAGTCTGACCTTGTGACATTGTGACCAAAAGACCTGGCAAGAAGATCTTATAGGAGGAGAAGTGTGTTTTGATTCTGGTTTCAGAGATTCATTCTGTGGTTGGCTTACTCTGTAGCAGCAGAACATCGTGGCTGACTAAAACAACTTAGAATTTTAGATTCAGAATTTTTAACATATACTGCTCAAGAATACAAATTTAAACATTGTAGTTACAGGTTTTTTTTTTTTTGCCACTACTCTTGTATATTGCAACAATTTCCAAAGTTGCTTGAATGAATTCCTTCTAAAATGTTCAATAACATTTTTAAACAAATATTTAAAGAAAGATATTTTATCAAATATTTTCTTGTATAACCTTTTTATAGTGAAGAGTTTTTTTTAATCATGAATGTATGTTTGATATTGTCAAATTTATTTTCTGTGTCACCTGATGAGACAATTTTCCTTCATCATTCTGTTGTAAATTTTAAATTATAATGATCAGTTTTCAAATGTTAAGTCAACTTTTCATATTTAGAATAAGTCCCATTTGATTATGGAAATAATTCTATTTCTAGATTATTGAACTAAATATGAAGGTTATTTTCACTAGGTATAAAATTGTATGTCAACATTTTATATTGGTGCTTTAAAGACATTATTATGTGTCTTGAAATCTCTCCCACAGTAAGCCCCACAGTAAGTTTCTATATTATCCTTCTTAGTTAATATGCCATTCCCTCTCTTTTCAGTTTGCCTTCTAGATATATATTTTTTCCTCTGTTTTTCAGCAGTTTGCATGTGACAAGCCTTGGTGTGGCCTTTTCATTACTTAGTTATGCTTCTCTGTGTATTTTGAACTTCTTGAATTTATGCTTTAGCTCAAGTCAGTACTTTTTGGAGGATTCTATGCTATTGCTTCCTTACTTTTTTTTTTTCATAGTTCTGTCTTCTTTCTCCTTCTGAGAATACAATTTCTTAGGTAGTTCAATATTGCCCCACAAGTTCTAAAGATATATTTCTTTTTCTTTTTTAGCTTTGCATTTCAACTGATACCTTCTCTTGACTTACCCTTGTGGTCTCTGGGTCTGTCCTCAAAAGAATCAAACTTACTGATGATGCGGGGAAAAACAAACAAACAAAAAATAAATAAACAAAAAACTCTTTTGTCTTATTTGACATTTTATTTCTAGAATTTTGATCTTTTTATTACTGGTTCTGTCTCTCTTATGACACTGCTTATCTGATCCTACTTGTCGTCCACCTTTACTCTTATAATATTTAGTGTATCAATGATAATTATTTTAAGTTCCCCGTCTGGCAATTCTAATACCTCGTCGTGTCTGAGTCTTTTTCTAATGTTAATGTCTCTTCAGATTATGTTTTATTTGTCTTTTCACATGCCTCACACATTTTGTTGGTTTCCAAAGCTGGTTTTGCTGTATAGGACATTAAATAGTGAATAGATAGCTTTATACATTAAGTTTAGCATAACTTTTCTTCTGCTGGGTCTTTAGTGATGGTATCTGTGTGGCTCGAGGAGTTGATCTTGGTTTCTTATTTCTATTTGGAATGAGAGCTCACAACCTACCAGTCTTCAAATTTTTCTGGTGATACTTTGCTTTTGTTTTGCCTCCTGGTTTGCAGTCTTTCTTTGTACTATTCCCCAGAGAGAGTTTGTTTCTTCCATCTCTTCCAGTGGTACTATACTGTAAATTTTGTTTGACGCTTGTTAGTGTGATAACAGAAAGTATGGGAATGAGTACATTGTCTGATATTCTTAATAAGCCCTCATTTTAGGCATGCATCATGAAACTGTTCTTTGGGTTGTCGTCTTTACAAATGCTTCTACCCCACTTTCAGATACAATAGTGATTATAGAATGTTTTTCTGGCCCTTCTTCGAAGGTAGAGTAACTTTTATTCCACTGCAATGCATATTCTTAAATGCCCCCAAACTACTGTGATGACTTTCTCCATGTCAGATAAACCATGTTTTCTTAATGACTATAGGCAGATAGACCAAGGAGATGCCCATTTCAGAACTCTAGCTTTTATAATTACACAGTAACAACTAAGGCTGCAAATATTCCCTACAGATCCAGGATTTCCTTAGGGACAATAGGGAAAATGAATCTGGTGAATTTTCAGTAGTTAACTTCATATTCTTCCCCTAATTTCCATTTGGCTCCACTGTGCCCTCAGACTACAACCTTGGAAAGCCTTCCCTAGGCAGATTAGGGCGTTTGTTTCTAAAGAGGAAAGAGTATGCAGGGGAGCCTTCACTAGTCTTCCCTAGCTTCTCTAGGGTTTCCTCGGTGCCCTGACACTGCGGGTTTTGATGCTGTTCTCTCCAGATGATGATTTCATTCATTGGGGGAGATGTGTCTTGGTGGAATTCTGTCAATGGCTGATCTTCTCTTCTACTTCTGGGAGCTCCCTGTGTTCTTGAATCTTTCCCCTTGGCACAAATGCTCCTATGTCCCTGGCCCTCAGAGGCTTCACACTCCTACAATAAGCTGCACTCAGCTTTTAGTTATTCTCCAAAACTTCTATCAAAATTGACTCACAAGGTTTATATATATCACTAGGTGAAATCTGAATCTCATAAGTAAACATTCATGCTTTCCTGCTTCTTCCAGGTACCCGTTTTTCTCTATTTTTTTGTTAGTTCTTTGCCCTCGCACCTTGTTATTAATTTTTTGATTGTACAGATTTTTCCTTCCTTATAAGTGTGGAAATGTGGGGATGAGGTTGTAGCTCAGTGGTAGAGCACTTGCCTAGCACATGTGAGGCACTGGGTTTGATCCTCAGCAGCACATAAAAATAAATAAATAAAATAAAGGCATCATATCCATCTACAACTAAATTTAAAGATAAATTAATAGAAGTGGGAATGTTACTAGTCTTATGTCTATTAGATGAAATTACAAGTGCCCAAGCTTATGCTTTTACTTTAATTGAATGAAATTTCTTGCTGCACATTATCCAGACAACCAACCAAACAAAAACAAAAATCATCATCAACAACAAAACACTTAAAGGTTTATGTATGTCAGACTGTGCTCTGCATATTGATTTTTTAAAGAACAGGTCTGAGTTTTATGATTCTCTCCAGATCATTTTTGGACCTGTTTTTTTTTTTTCTCCAAATTCATGGCAGGAGAAAGACTTCTTGGCTTTGATGAACTTTGACAGATGGACAATGCAGTGGGACAAGGAAAAGTAAAGCCTAAAATAGTGCTCACTGTATGAGAAAACATGGACATTTGAAGAATTTCTTTCAATAGGAATATTCATCACTCAAACACTACCACCTCCCCCTGCCAAAAAAATAAAATAAAAAAGCCATTCAACACAAGAAGTATTTTAAAAGAAACCATAGATAGATATGCAAAAAAAAAGAAGTAGTTTTCTACACATGGGACAAATTGCAAACCTACATACTAATTGGGTCAATGAAAATGTTGATCTTAAAATTAATGAGATTTTATATATCAATAACCAGTAATAAAAAAGAAGCAGCAATAATAACAACTAGAAAAGTGATATTTGCCCTCCATCCCAATTCCCCTGGTATACCTCAGTACAATGGTCAGTTCTTTCACAAGGCCTCCCTGATCTAAACCAAGAGGAAATAATTGTTTTCATGACTAAGCAGCACTTACCTGCTATACCTCATGTGTCATAGGCTAACTCTATAGTTTTGGTATTCTAGCAAAATTACTCTTTCTTTTAAGTTTCTGGAAGGCAGATTCTCCTCCTTGTCTGCCCGGGTGTTCCCATTGAGCATCACATTTTGTGCATTGCATACTATCATTGTGTTAAGATACTAGTGTCTTAATGGAAAAGCACATAGAAACACAGTATGAGTATTTTCTGTAAATAGAGTAATGGTTGATATCCTCTCATCCTGTCTGTGTGTGTGTGTGTGTGTGTGTGTACAAGAGAAAGAGAGAGAGAGAGAGAGAGAGAGAGAGAGAAAGGATGCAACAAAAATGATCCTAGCACTATTGAAGTGGATTGGACCATTATCAATCTTGGGAATATTTATTTTTTGCTTCTAAATCAAGATAATGAATAAAAGATTTAAAACCTAGTCCTAATTTGAATCAAGTTTTAAGACTGTGAATCAAAGGTGTGAAAGTAAATGAAGAACAACCCAAGGAGAACAAAAGGTTTTGCTTGCTCTAGCAGCGGAGTCAGCCACCATTGCTTGTGTTTCTGCAGAAACTCAAAACAAGGCAGAAAAATAAACAACTTTATGATGATAAAGCATGAAGACTTTAGAAAGTCCCTGATTGGAGGATGAATGGAGAAGTTAAAGGTCAGCTCAGTAGTATGACTCCCTAGCTGATTGGTTAACTATGCATGGCTTTCTCTGGTTGCTGCTAATTTGGAAGTTGGGATAAAAATTATGTTCATTGTCAGTTATTCACTGAGCCATGACCACTTTTCACCAATTGTTATAGGTGCTAATTGTTGGCTTTCTGGATTGGTTTCCTGCCCAGTTGTTGGAATTTCTATGTCAGAGTTATATTTTTTTTTATTATCTGGCCTTGTAATTATCTGATCATTCAGTTTTACAGTAGCCTAGATAAGAGGGCCCCAAAAGTCAGGAGATGATCTGTTCAATCTCACATCCCCACCCACAGTCCCAGATCTATTTTATGGCAAGGGCTTCATCGGAGAAGGCAATAAAGGAAAGAAGTAAATCTCAAAAGAAGATTTATCAGTCAATGAATAAAATTTACACATCCCCTGAACATAATAAGTCTTTTTCAGCTAAAACGTATCTGAACAGTAAACCTAAACAGGAGTCCTCCTCCATGGTCTCCTTCCTCTTGGCTGAAGAACTGGTGTCAAAAGAAAGGTCTCAAAACCTTAGAGAAAGATTTAAATGATTTAAATCCAAAAGACTTAAATGCCCATGCTAATGACAATGTCCTGTTGAGGAAGCCCTTCACAATTTCAGTTGTGAATATATTGTTTGAATTTGGTGATTTCCTCTTTTAATCCTGAATTTTTGAATTTGTAAATGAATTTAGAGAAGATCAATAGTTTCACATACAGACTCTAAAAATTGTGGAAAACTCATTAGTTATTTTCCTTATTTCACACAACTTAATAGAAATAAATACTGCAATAAGATAGCACAAGCTAATGAAACATTACATGTCATCATTTTTCTTAATGTATTAATATTAATTGTACATGATGATATGAGTCTTTGAATATTAGTTAGTTAGGTATATAATTTTTCATAATACATGTGGAACATGCAAACTATTTCAAAGTAATGGGTCTCCAGGGGGTGAAGAGCATACTCATCATTTTGATAGTAAAATAGTGAAAAAACACTTGAAAAATAAACTTTGAGGTCCCCTATCATTCTATAATTTTATGTTTATAGCATATTCATGATAAAAATAATTTCTTTAAATATGGCATAAGGAGAATCATCTTTTTGTAGGATTTGTTTAACATAATTAGGAAATGCAGTTATAATTCTAAAGTAATGTTATCAAGCCAAACACATAAATTCCAGTTTTCATTTGTAGTGAGTCTAAATTAAAAATATACTTCTTAAAAAAGAGTAGGAGACCATACGCTCTTGAAAATTATAGTTTTATAAAATAGCATGCTATATTTTTCCTATAACTTTCACTTAGAAATCTATTTTAATGAGTATTTAAGATATGTCATTAGTTTTTGAGTTAAAAAATGGTTGCTTTAGAGAGTTTATAAATTATCATCCCCTGATATTTAAACATTCATCTTAAACTAAATATTTATTATTAGTATACTTATTAAGCTTTTTGCTCTTAAAATGTAGAGATAATCTGTGTTCCTCCCTCTGCTCCACTAATTTGGAAAGATCATCCCCATTTTAGGAGATAGGACTATGTCCACACCACATGGTCAATGGGGATCTGCTATACAGACTAGAGCAAAGAGGGAAAGGACTTTAGAGAGACTTTTGGCAGGCAGTTTCTCAGGCTTCATTCCATTGTTTTCTATGATGGCCCCAAGCAAGTGCAAAGAAATGTTCTTCCTGGTAGCTTTACAAACTGGGAGAACAGAGAATAAAACTTTCAAATCCCCACCTCCCATCATTTTAGTAGAACATTTCATGTAACTTTTGAAACCATGTCCAGAAGAATTCAAAGCATAAGAGAATTAGTTGCTTTTGCAAAACTATGTCCCATTTTCCATTGCAACACCCAGAAAGATGCTTTCAAAGAACAAAGTGACACTTTTCCTAGACACCAACAGCAATATCAAAGTATACATTTTTATTTCACCTCCACATTAAAGATATCAACATGTTAACAACAACAACAACCAACCAACAAACAAACAAAAACCTTCACGAATATAACTCCCAAATACAATGAATAAAGGCTGACACAAGCTTTGATTATCTTGACTTTGTTCTCTCTGAATATGACCTTAATGAAACCCATTATTTGGTGCAGGCACTGTGGTCCTAGGGTACTTTGTACATATGATTTCAAAATATAATAATTCAAGGTGATCTTGCCATTGATTCATTATAGGGAACAAGGAGTTATTAAGTGATATAACCTGTTGGTGTGTATTTTACTCTGTTCATATAAACCAGTGAAGCAAGATCAATTTGTTTCTCGGTTGAATTAGTTTTCTTGTGGGCACCTCAAGCATACATTCAAGAACCGCTTCCAAGAAACAAATTTATTTTCCTGAAATGATGGTCTTTATTGGCAACATCTAGTTCTTTTAATTTTACAGTTGGTTTCCCAGTTATGATCTCTGTTTTCATGAAGCATGAGAAAAATCCTAGAACAGTTAAATGTGCTTACCATATAGTTTATGAATTAGTTGCTTCTTCAAATTGGCAAAAGATATAGAATAAAATTGGACTTGCAGTAACTCAGTCCTTCTTTTCCTGACTCTCCCTGAACAGTACAATTATTTGCCCTGCATGCATCAAAGCTTGGCCTTGGCAGGTATTAAATTATTAAATTGTCATTGAAGGTATATATATATATATATATATATATATATATATATATACACACACACACACACACGTATATATACATATAATACAAAACATATATTTGTATTGGAGAAAGAGAGAGAGAGGAGAAACAGAAGTACATATATAAGTTGGAAGAACCCCCAGTTCTGATCCTCCTACCATCATTCATTTGTTGTGCCTCTTACAAATATCATGTGAATCCCCCAAGCCGTGGGTACCCAATTCATAACAGAGAAAAGCAAACAATCTATTTAGGACCTATCCATTCTCAAGGGTATGGTAAGATTTGTACAACGTAGAGACAGAAATATACTTTGGAAATGTTGAGTATGCACTACACATTTAAGAGAGTACTATTTTTCTCTCTGTTCTTGTGCTCATGAAACTAAAATGCATTAGTTGTATTTGGTGTTTCTAACAGGGAAAATACCACATTTTGGTGCCTTTCTGCTGCATTTGAAGGAAAGAAGGAACGCAGGTGCATTTTAAATGACTCTTCCAGCTCTGCCCAGAGGGGCTTGCTCAGCCCGGGAGGGACTGCCATTAGTGAGTAAGTAAGAAGTGACATGTTCTATCTCTCAAAGGGTTTCTTCATGTCCACTTTGGTAGCTCTCATTACATTGCCTGAATCCATTAAGACAGAAACAAGGTTACCCCATGAAATGTTTTTGTGACTAAAGAGGACATGCAGCTCTCTAATCAGTGACAGAACATCTCCTCTGACAAGACTGAGTGATACAGTGTGCTCTGGTCCCCTTTAGCCACCAAGAGGGAATACACCTCACAAGGACACACAACAGTCTCATTAAATTTTCATTGGTTGATCTATCAATGCTCCAGTGAAAATAATTATTCTGAATATGTTTAATGTAATATCTGTGTCAAATGAAATCTTACCTTATACTGTGTGGCTATTTGATCCATCATGACAAGACTTGTTTCTATTGAAATGTTTTTTATCTGACCATGAGCAAAGAACATATTTTGAATCTTGGATTTTGAGTATTTGTGTGATCTCAGTGCTAATTAATGTAAGCTGAATTGTGTTTTTTTTTTTTATTTTCCAACAGAACCAGTTTTCTGTAGACTTGTGTTATTTATCTGGATTAATGCAGAACATAGTCCAGTATGTGTTTACTCATGAGTTAAATGGTTGCTCTTGGTGAGGACAGGAACATGATCCCAAGCAGCAGGACTATTTGTCCCTATGTGGTTCCTTCTTAGCCTTGGGTCTTCACAAAGTGTCCTGGACTAGAAAAAAAATTACTAATCAACACTTTTTTTTTTCTTTCTCTCAATGGCCAGAGTAATTTTGTTGATAAGACATAGTAATATTTTGTTCCATAGAAAGGAGAATCTCCTGGCTTTAAAAGAAAAAAAAAATTAAAGGATTATAATTACTTCTACATAGGCTAACTCATCTCAGTACCACAAGTCTTCTTACTAATCCTTGGCCATGAATGTTCCTCTGCGTAGACAGGCTTAAAACTAACTCGACACCATGCTATTACTATTCATATTTCTTCCTTCCAATCTTCACTACAGTTTATTTTACTTTCATAGTGTGTGGACTCTTAAAAATGACATCCTTAAAATATAGTGCTGCTTTCTCAAAATTGTGGTGTCTTTGAATGCACACAGCCATAAATAAGCTTGGTGGTTAAACTTCTGTGTTTTAAACTTTTGCCTTTTCATCTCTGTCACTGTGAAAGGCCTATCTGGTCTGTCTTCCCCTGTGCCTATGATAAAATGCTTATGTGGTAGTCATCAGTCTTGTATCCTCCCCTCTTTTCTAGCCATTTAGTTTTAATTTTCTGGTTTCCGACAACCACTACTTTGAAAGTTGTGATCTGCCCGCATTTGGTGTGTTCACTTGATCTCTAGGAAATTGGAGCTGAAGGAGCATAGTGCTTGAGTAGTCACCCTGAAAGCCTGTTGATTGGCAAGCTACCTTAATGCCACCCATTTCTGATATTGTTGCTTGCAAATAATTATAGTTGCCCTCTACTACTTTCTCTTGACACTGTTTGCTAAACCCAGTGGGTGACCAATTTAACTTAATCTACTTTCATATCTATCACACACTCATTACTTCTTGATTTTGACCATTGTTTTTATTTGATAAACACAGTTTATGAATGACCATCTCTTACAGACTCCTGTGGCTACAAAGTCTCAGTCACTTTCTATACTTATTTCCACATTCTCTTTTGCCTTAACACATTAGTCAGTGTCTAATATTGCAAGAGAAAATGAAAAGTAGATACAATAATTTAACTTTTACCTTTCAATACCCAATAATTAAAGTGTTCATATAAGAACTGTTCCCTTATAAATGAGTCAGTTTTTTCAATTCTACTTTTTTTTAATTATGAAAAAGAGAAAACTATCAAAACTCTTAATTTATGTTTTTAAACATGCAGAATAGCTGAGGATTCTTGGAATATCCTGATAATTACAGCAAATTTTATTTTTTTTAAATAAGATTTTTTCACTAATAAAGCATCTCCCAAGTACCACATTACTTATGCCACATTATCCCAATTATCTAAACAGGAAAAAACTCAAGATTTTGTAAACCCAGAAGCTGTCATGGGCATCAAATATCTATTGACACTGTGAAAACAAAAGCTAGGTTATCCCTTTGTTTTGTGTTATTGAAACCTCACATTATTTTATAAAACCTCACATTATTTTATAAGAGGATAATAATACATATTTTTTCCTGAAAACATAAATAGAATATTCAAGTAGTTAGAGGACATGAGTTACTGGCTGGTTGATGTGGTCCAGTAGTTGTCTTAGACAGAACTATGTCTTAATGTCTTCCTTTCTTCAAATCTCTACCATCTCTTTTCCATCCGTTCTTCAATTTTTTCCATTACTATGAAATACATTTAAAAATATGTGCCTAGTTGAGTGAATAAAAAAGTTATTTATAAATATCATCCTTAAATTTCCAAGAGAGAACATGAAGTATTGACATGTCAAATGTCAGGTCAAATGTTTCTTCATAATCTTCTAAACAAAGCACATTTTGCCAATTATTTTAGGCTCTTTCTCTATCTCCTGTTATTTAAAATTTAAAAAAAATTAAAAATTACTAAACAAAATAACTAGTATCTCAAAATCTGTAACTGTACTTTCTTTCTCTTTTCCCAAACTGCTGGGATGCTTTTGTAAAATCCTAATTTAAACCTTAAAAAAAAAAATAAGAGTTTCCTGTGATTCAGGGCAACAAGAGCACTTACAAGCTGGTAAGGGGAGTGGAAAAACAGTACAATTATGTGGCAGGACTGTTTGACAGTTTCTTTCAAAGCTAAATTTATATCTCTTCTATGACCCATCAAGATAGTCCTAGTTGTATATACACAAGATAAATGAAAATATTTGTCGATGCAAAGAATTGTGTCAAAATATTTGTGGCAACTTGATTCATAATAGATCCAAACTTTAAACAACTCCTGAGAGTCAAGAGAAAAATGTATAAATGAACTGTGATACACTCATTCATGGAATACTACCAGACAATAAAAAGACTAAAAGCTGTTATACAAAATGAACAACCAATACACACAATTGCATAGGTGAACCTTGAAAACATGAGATACAAAAAAAAAATGGACATAGAAAACTACCTACTACATGATTTCTTTTTGCAGAGATGCAGGACATGCCACCTAATTAATACCTATAGAAGGCCAAATAGTTGTCTCAGTGTTGGGTTCTGTGTGGAGACTAAGGAAGAGGAGGAGAAAACTTTCAAGAGTGACAGAAATGTTCCCTATCTTCATAGCGTTGTTATTTACATAGGTTTATCTAACCAGTAAGATTTCTCAAATCTCATCTAACTCCACACTGAGACACCCTGCATTTCATTTTATGTAAATTATACATAATTTTTTTTTTAAAATAGGCCTGCTCATCATATAAGAAATATGGAATCTTTAGGGAAAAAATATAAACAAAAAAAAATTAGGCATCAGGGTGAGTATTGTTATTTAAATAATAAATATTGTTATATATGTAATCAACCCCAGAATCCAAAAATAATTCAAATGAGCTAAAATCAATTACAAAGAATAGAGCTCAAGTATATAATTATCTTTCAAAGTAACGAAAAATAATACTAAAGCAGATTTCAGGTGATATAAGCTATTAAGAGGATAGTTGCTTGGAGAGGAAGCCACACAATTACAATGTGGATTAATTTCCCTAGGTTTTTTTAAGGCATACAGAAAATTTATATTTTTTCATTGTAAATGAGGTAGTTTTCCATAGCCCTTTCCTTCCACCCACAATTGCTTCAGCTCTGTGTGCTCCTGTCAGAATTCAACCCAGAGATCGCATCCCCTGTGACCATAGTCAAGGCATTTTCTTTGCCTTTTATCCACCCCTATCAAGAATTCTCAGTCCAATTTTCTTATAATCTTGTTTTTATGGCAAGTAAATATGGCCCTAAATTGCAATAGCTCTTAATAGCTTACTGTGTAGTTAGGCACACTAAAATAGTACCCATTGTCTTGGGTAAATGGTGGAGGTAAATGATTAAGGTTGACAGATACCAACTTATGTACCTGTTAGTGACCAGAAAGTTCTTTGATTTTCCAAGCTTAAAACCACTTTAAAAAAAGCTTTCTCAATCACTGTGTAGGGTAAGTGGTATTTTCAAATTAAAAGAATTTAGCAAGAGAGAATTAAGTGAAGTAAGATAATACTGCTTTCCTTAAAACTAGGACTCACTGAACTAAATATTTCACTTAAGGTAGATTTAAAGAAATGGCTCCAAACTGTGACTATAGATTCAAGTATATGTTGGTAAGGGTATTTAAGATAAATTCAATTTAAAAAGGGTAGAAATAGTGTGCAATTATCAAATGAAATTTGGTTATTGGAGTGGTTTCTGATTTAATAACATGTCTCCTTTTGGGGAGATAGAGTTTCATCAACTCAAAATGGTACCACTCACGAGCTCTTGCAAATCTCCAGCTCCTGTGAGTAGTTACATGCAGCCAATCATTTTTCAGTGGGAAGCTGTATAAGCTATTATTCTATGATTGTGTGTTGTTTCTGAACATGGTAATGAAAGGACAGGACTGAAATCTGGATCTAACTCAAAACCATAATTTTATTTCAGGATATGGGAAATCCTGGACACAGTCAGTCAACTATTGCTCAGGAACTTCATAATCTATGGACATGCCTCTTCCCTGGACCAATATCATAGCCCGGACATATAAGACAGTATATTAGTAATCTATTACATCATAACAAATGACCTCAAAACTTCATGGTCTGAAACAGAAAGTGCTTATTCTGTTATAAATTCATTGGGTCAGAAATTCAGAGAGCCTTTTTTATTGGTGGTCTGACTTGAGGCCTCTCAAGAGACTACAGTCAAGATGTTTGTCAAGACTACCATAGTTTGAAAGTTTGACAGGAGCTGGAAGATTTTCTCCTATGATTTTTCACATGGTGGTTGGTAGGACATCTCAGTTCCTTATCACACCAACCTCCCCATGGTCTTCTTTAATGTCCTCATGACAAGGCAAGTGACTTACCCCTGAGCTAGTAAGACAAGAAAGAAAGGAGGAAACTATATAATGCCTTCTGTGACCTTATCTTAGAAATCACACTTGGCCACTTCTGCCACCTCCTATTCATTTTAAGCTGGTCAAACAGCACAGCCCACACTCAGGGAGAGAGATGGCCAGGATGCACTTTTTAAAGAGACAAGTGTCAAAGTATCTGCTAACTTTATTTTAAAATCAACACACAATGAGTGATTTTACTCTTCAATAAGTTTCTGACCCTTACAAAGTGAGAAAGAGGCTTTCTCTGTTAGTCTCAACAATAAAGCCCTGACATATAAGACATGTAAGCAATGGCCTCTGGAGCCCTTAAGAAAGAAAGGAAAAGCACTTCCAGGACCTCTAGAGAGATGCAAGGGAGATAAGCAAAATCAAAAGGCACTTGTCTTAGAAGAAAATTAAGAGGGTAAAAACATAATCCTAATGCTTATTTGAATTAATTATTATTTTAAAAAATATTACATTAGAATATTATATACCTAGATAAATAAGTTTATTAAATCCCCTGAAACTTTGCACTTGAGACAAATGCCTCACTTCCCTTGTTTAACTCACCTTGGTCCCAACCCTCTGCTCTCATACTCTGTGCTCTTTCCACTTTATATATTAGTTGCTAATACTAGTTTTATTTAGCTGTCAGAAATTAACAGATCCTCAGTATGCTGGGAAACAGTAGTGGTAGCTCCAAACTGTGAGAAATTGCCTGGCTTGGTAACAGGGGTCCTGGGTACCAGTCAAGGCCTGTCTAATTAGCTGTGGGACCATAAGAACCTCACTAAACCTCTCAGTGTGTCAGTTTCTGTGTAATAAATCTGGAGGGGTAAAACTAGGTCCTTTCTAAAGCCTGATGAAGGGCTAATATTTTAAAAGCATCAAGTCTTGGAGTATCAGATGATGTATTCCCTTCCCTTCCCTTGAATCTGTCATCTAGAGCTGAAGCCCTGTAGTCCATTACTCTGTAGGGTAAAGTTAATGCCTTTCCTATGTGATTGTTGTTTGTTTTTTTTTATTTTAATTTGGAATCATTCTTTGTGCAGTCATTTGGCGGGTTTGCCCAATCTTGCTCTGGGGTAGTCATCAGGGCATGATGCAGTATTGGTATCATTTTCTATTTTCATTAAAGTGCCCGGAGGAGTTCCAGTATTTGATGCCAACAAATTTAAATTATTAATTTTATTACAACAAGAATTATATAATGGCAGAGTCACTGAAATGCTTTTTAAATTGGTTTTTAACTAGAAAAATAAAGAGAGAATTTGGATACTTGGGAAATAATGAAAAAGTGAGACAGCACTGCTATTGATTTAAAGTCAGGTAAGGGGATTTTTTTTTTTTTTAAAGTTCAGTATTCACAAATCATTGGACTTAGATGAGATACTAATGAAAACGCTATACAACCTCCTTGGTATGTCAAATGAAGTAGAAATCAAGTAAAAATAAATAGAAAATGGTGTCCCTGACATGAAAGTCTGTAGAAGTTGAAATCACTAATTAATATTCTTTTAATTGATTCTATTTTTATTTAAAAATTATATTTTCAACATGCCTAGTTAGAAGCCTACTCTAAGAAGTAGATACATGATCAGAGACAAGAGATGAATTCACAGAACCATTTCTGAATGATCTTGGGTAAATCACAAAAACCGATTTGAAACTGTCTTCACCTGAAAAATGGGGACATTACCCCACCACCACCAGACAGGGATTTTTGTGTGGTTCAAACAAGGTATTGTTCATGGAAGCAATCTGTAAACTGTGACATACTCTGCACATACAGAGAATTTATAAATTTGTAAACATTTGTCACTTCCAATTAATTTTACAGGGAATCCTACATTGGTGTTAGGGATGAAAGAATAGTGGAATTCTAATGTGACTCTATCCACAGATGACTCACACCTGACTCTGAAGAATCCAGGTGTGCATAGATTTCACTGTCAGAGGAATACTATGGGCTCTGCAATAAATAACAGTACTACAAAACATTTGAACAATTTTTGTCTGAACTTGTGTTTGTTAAACACTCAAGCAAGAAGAACCTTGGTTAACGGGCCAAACAACACACCATCATCACAATTTATTAGGGTCAGCCCATGCCCAATTTTCCACAGTCAGCTCCCTTCCTGGTTCTGTTTTCTGATCAAAATAAACAAAAAATAAAACCAGACCCTAACTGTGAATCACTCTGAGGGTACAAAGCAGAACCGTTGAAGGGCAGATCTACAATGGGACTGGAGTCTTACCTTTCATGTAAGTCCGAGAAACCCACCAATGTTGCTCTGTGGGATGAGGAAGTAAACATCATCCCCAGGAGGGATCCAGAAGTCTGCTTAATCTTGTAAGAGTGTGAGTGGTGTGGAGGGTATAGACACATAAACCTAAAGGTGAATCAGAGTATCAGTATGGCAGAAACATCTCCAGGTGACTTAGGAGGTAAAAGCCACAAAGGCTGCTGGACTATACCACAGGATGGAGAATGAGCAGCTAAGACATGGCAGAGTAGGAAATGCAAATACAGACAGAGGGCAGATGCCACCTCCTCTCTAGCTCTTTCATCACAAAGAGGTTCACACTCAAAGAATAATTTAGTAAGAGCCAGAACCATACCGTGGAAAAGGAAAGACAAGGGAAAGTTAAAGTATGGGTCTCATAACAAATTTGAATATTTAGTTGTTGGTGCTATTGGTTCAGGCTCCTGGCACACTAAAAGGGCACCCTGTTCATTGTTCCTACGGGGCCAGGCCATAGGTTCTAATAAGAAAAACATTTTTTTTTGATATGACATTGTATGGAGAACATCAATGAAAGGGAAAAGGAATATTGAAATGGCATCATTGCTTCCCTGCTCATCCAGAGGAAAAACATATATTGTTTTGTGAACTGAAATTCAAGGAGCCCTTTTCAGATTCACCATCTCTCTTCTTGCTTAGAGAGCAACTGTTGGGAATAATATAATAACTACAATTAATTGAAGGTTGACCATAGTGTCAGGTGCTGTGCTAACTGCTTCTCCTGTCTGAGCTCATTCCAGCCTCATTTCAACCTATGAAATAAGAAGTATTATTTCCATATCACCGATGAGAACTGAGAGGATCTCAGACATGAACTGTTTCAAAGCCCCACTTCAAAGCAGCACATTCTTTCCGTCTCCCTCTCTCTTCTAGGAGGAATGGAGGAAACTGGATGAACATGGGCTCTTGTGAAGTGGGTGAGTTGTTCTGATGGTGGAAGGTAGGAGAGGTCCAGAGTTTTTTTCTGCAGAGGGACCAGCTGGTAGGGTGTCTCATGTGAGCTGGTCTGTAAATGAAGGGAAAGATAACCAGGCCAGGAGATAAGGGAGCTCTCAGCTCTCACTCACCTTCTGAAAGACTAAGTCTTTAAATAGCTTCCTTGAGGAGGGTTAAGGAAAAGACTAGGCTAATGGTTTTCAACCTTTTTTTCTTCCTGTGCTATAATTCTCTTTTGAGAGCACTGTGAACCTTCTGCAAAGACATGCCTTGATATCGCACAAGCTGGACTGATGGAAGGAGACAGACAAAGGGGCATTGGGTCTGCCCATCCACTTTTCCAGAAAAGAAGGAAATTCAGAGTTCCTCGTAGACTAGACCTCAAGAGAGAAGCCAAGGAGCTCCTTCACATTCACATAAAAACCCCAAAATTTGGGAGCACAGGAGAGGGCACATAGCAAGAAAAAATAAAAGCAAACTTTCAGGTTAATTAAGGGGCCCCTTTGATAGAGTTCAGAACACTGAAGTTACATTCAAACAGGCCACGAGATTCCTCTAGGAGCACAGTTTGCTGCTGGCTGGCTGCTGACTTCTGAGTATCTATCATCTGTTCTTAAAGGAGAAAAGGGTGATCCTTATTATCCCCTGTAGCTGTCTCCTTCATTTATTTCCCTTTATAGCTTTAGCCCCCAACTTCAGATTTCTTGATGACCGCTGAACGATATTTCCGTGTCTCCTACTCATGGGAATGCCCATCTGCCTGTACTCCATCACTTCCAGCTGGATTTGACACAAGTTTGTCACTAATAGCAAGTTCTTTTTCTTTACTTTCCCCAACCCTAGACTGAACATCTGCCTTGTACACTGGCAAGATTAATATAACCCACTGGAGCAAATGCAATATGCTCTCTTGGTGTCACTCTCAGAGACAGGATTTAGCTTGCCAATGGTGATAATTGTTCCATATTATACTCAGAAAAATATGCATTCTATGCTGGTATAAATAACGTGCTATTCTTCTTATGGAGGGTAGTGTGACTGACCACCACCAGTGACACACACTGGAGTGACATATATGGCTTTCTTCCAAATGCAAGAAGAAATCTCCTCGTGTTTGTCTTTTGGTGACACACAGAATTTTGCCATTATTATTCCCCATGTCACCATCTACCTGTGGGCACAGTATTTTATTTCAGAGTCAGAACATAGCTTGTGTGTATGGTGGCCTTAGTGTCTAACAGTGTCTAGGGATATTGTATGCTCTTTATGAATATTGACTGAATGCATAAAGGAACCTTATAACTTCCTAAATTTTAAATAAATTATAGCTTATCAGTCACATAATTTATTTGCAAAATATTTTTCCTTCTCAAAGAACTTTACCATATTTCTTGATTTATCACTGGAGAAATCATATTACTTTGTATAAAAATATAAGTTTGAATCCACAAAATTTTCAACATTGTCAAAGTCCAATGAATGGAATTTTTCCATTAAAGGGAAAGTCTTGCAATCAGAAATGTCGTATGATAGAAATCCAAAAGTGAATTAATTTTCCCCATCTTTTATGTCTCACAACATCTCTCATATGAAGTAAAGAGTTAACCTAGAAACAATGGTTAAAGTATCTATTTTAAAAGTCTCTATCCCAGATTATTCTGCTGTGATGGGCTTCTTATTCCCATGGAAATTTTAAGTTTGTCTGACCCCAAAATTCTAGAATTATTAAAAGTTAAATCGGAACTTGAAATTTAACCTATAGAAACAAAAACAAAAACATCTTCAGGATGCTAATCTAAAATATGACCATTTCCCAAAGCTCCTGCTTTCATCTATTATAGAAAGAGACCACTGCTGGGAGACACACACGTTACATGCTATTGCTCTTTACACATAAATGTCCACTACCACCAACGTGCCCTGAATCCCAACGCCTGGCCAACCCCATCACTAGTAATCAACCATCATCCCAAGAAGTGAACATAATCAAAAGCTAAATCAAATAAATATGTCTTACTCTCTGTTCTGACGTCGGCCAAGTTCCATTTCTGGTGGGAGGCCAAGGGGAACGGATGCCAAAGGCATATGGCTGTAGGCACCATTGTGCCAGAAAGATGTCAACACATTGGAAAGGATTCAGAGAAGAGAAGCGGGGGTGATTAAGGGGCTGAGGAATTTACTTATGAGGGAGATTAAGAGAGCTAAGTGTGTATACATTGGCTAAGCAATATATAGGAGGCAGCAGCAATGGAGATAATTTGAAGTGTTGACAAGTCCGTTCAAGGAATTAGTGGCATAGGATTCAGAGGATACACCGAGGCTCAGGAAAAGAGTAGCAGGAAATAAGGGGGGTAGGAGTTAGTTGTAATATATATTTTAAAGAGTATGCTGATTTAAAATAAGAACATTTTACAGCCTCACATGTAAGACTAATCATAGATTTTTTAAAAGTAAAGATAAAAATAAACCAGGTGAGCCTAGGACATAAGGCATAAGAAACTAAATGTGCTTTCCCCATTCCCTCCCCTATTGGAAATCCTTTATCAAGAATATGATGACAACCCCCTTCCAACTGTTCAGAGGTCCGCAACCATACTTGAAAGAAGGATTGTCATAGAGTTTAACCCTGACATTGCCCTTTACCCCTCTTCCCTCCAAAACTTTATCATCCCTGACTTCTTTTCATAGTGCAGACTCTGGTACATGGTGAACACACAATAGCCACATAATAATCAACACTTTTATTAAAATAAAATTTTTATATCATACAATCCATGCATTTAATGTGCACAGTTCCTATATCTACCGAGAGTTGGGTATCTATCATTATAATTAATTCTGTAAAATTTCCATTACTCCATAAAGACATTTCATACCCTTTAGCCATCATTGACCAATCCTCAACAACAACAAATTTTAAATCAAAAAAAAAAAAAAAAAGAAGAAGAAAGGACTCCACAAATGACTTTGATAGGGAGCCAGAAGACAGCTCATAAATTTGGGTAAATTGATTCTCCTTCATCTAGGCATGAATCACAACTTCCACCAAATGGAGTAGTGTTCATAACCTCAATCCTCTCCCTCCCCACAAAGGTAAACACTATTCTAATTTCTTTCTCTCTAGAATTGCCTATCCTGGAAATTTTATATATAGTAAATTATATAATATATATGGGCTTTTGTGAATGGCTTCCTAAAATTCGGATAATATTTTAAAGATTCCTGTGTCATAGAATAAAATAAGTCATTTCATTCATTTTTACAGCCAGATAATATTCTATTGTATGAATATGTTGCATTTTGTTTATTCATCATTTGATGGATATATTATTAACAGAGAAAACCACCTTAAGATTCTCCCCTTGAAAATATCTATACATTTTTGTTAATCACATGACTCCTCTAGGACATAATAGTTTGATTCCCTTGGCTCTCTCAGGAAAGAGACATACTGACTGCAAATATTGGGATTTGATATTCCATGTTAGGTTTTGCTGGAGATATACTTGTCCAGTTAGTTCAATGTCCAATGGTTTTGATAGATTATATTTCCAGTTATTTAATTTCAGAGGAACATATGGACAGAGTCTCTTAATGGCCCTTACTCTTGAGTCTGTCCCAAAATGGTTAAAGAATATGCTCCAGCAGAGGTTGATGCAGCATTCACACTCCTTAACAACAATGAAGTGAGCCTCCTGTGTCATCTCTGTGGGCAGATTGCCTTTTAAGAAAGCACTGAGATGGGGTGTTTTGAGATGTCCTAGAAGTGGGCTCAAAACCATACTACAACTCTTAGTAATAGTATGACTAAAGAAGTCAATTAAAATCCCTGAGACCCAGTTGACTTATTGGGAAAAAGAATCATAGATAACTATATAAAGCTAATTAAATGATATATAAAAGTACCTGGCACAGGGTGTGTTGGTGTACACCTATAATCCCAATAGCTCAGGAGGCTGAGGCAGGAGAATCATGAGTTCAAAGCCAGTTTTAGCAAAAGTGAGGCGCTAAGCAACTCAATAAGACCCTGTCTTTAAATTAAATATAAAATAAAGCTGAGGATGTGGCTCAGTGGTCAAGTGCCCCTGAATTCAATCCCTGGTTACCCCAGCAAAAAAAGTACCTGGCACATACTGGGTACACAACAATATTACTTGATTTTTAACAAGATGTGATGTTATAAGAAAAGAGAAGGAACATGTAGACAGAGAAGGACTTATACAAATCATGACGACATTTTATAATGCTTCCTATATAACATTTAATAGCTCTTCCTGGCCACTGTTCCTCTACTTTTTTTTAATATATTAATATTTGTAACAATCCTATGAATTAAATATATCAATACCCCCATTTATTAACAGAGGGCTTTTGCTGAAGGTCTCTTGGCTTGTAGATGGGACTTGAATGCAGGTAGGTGGTTTGGGGTATGGAATCCTAATCATTGCTCTCTGTTGCTGAATTCCTTGCTCTTCTGTGAGTGATGAGGTCAGGCTTAGTTGGCATGGACTTGTGAATTCAGATTCTGGATGTATAAAGAAGCTTGTTCATCAAAAATCAGTTTCCCAAAGGTCAGCATTTTAGCTTACATTGTTAATTTTAAACATATTGTTTTAAGTTACTGCTCTTTTCTCCCTGTGATAACTTCAACTTTTACAACTCTCTCTTTCACTATGTTAAAGCCTAAGAAAAGACCTTGGTAAAAATTGAGCTGTTCATCTCTTTCAGAGTTGTCTTTTGTATGCCATCTTTCATTGCTATAAACTTGCAAAAAGAAGCAGGTGGTGAGGATAAAAATATTTTAGTATTCACACTTCTAGCCAAAAAGTCACCTACATTTCATTTGAGGCAAATAGGAAACAAGCAAAAATACCTCCGTTCTATTCCTACCCAATCTATGGCCGACAGCCTAGTTACCCTGATCCTTCATATCTGGACCATTGCCACATATCCAACCTGCCCACAGACTCTGTTACCTTACTTCTCACATATGGCTGCCAGAAGAGGCTGTGTATAATCTAGAGCCTTCAACACACCCTTCTGTCAAAGAAACACAGCTTCCAAGTAGTGTGCTTCACCTTGTCCTACTCAAATCTCCCTCGACACTCCTCCCTGCCTCAGACAGGCAAATAGTATCACTGCACCCTGAATGTGGCATGTACCTTCACATCTACCCTGCATGCTCCCCCACTCCACGTAAGCATGTGTGCACGCATGCATGAGCGTGCACACACACAGCCATACTTGTACAAGTCCTATGCAATAAAATGGTGAGTACTCAGTAAACATCAATTGTTGCTATCACTTCTCTTTTTTTTTTTTCTCTATAATTACTTCTTCTCTAAATGACCCAGCCTGGACTGCACTCTTTCTGCCCAAACCCCTGCCATAGCTGTTGCCACACGGTTTAGAATCTGACTGTTCTTTATTAGTTTTCTCTACCACTTGTAATTTGAAGGACTGGGTTAATCTCTGTTTCAGAAACTAGGCTGGGTGTTCAACAGGTGTTCAATACCTTTAACTTAATGATGGGTTAATCAAATTCACATCACCAGTTTGAGATCAAATATCATCTGTTTTCTACAGCCTTCATGCACCTGAATCCAACTCTAACTACCCTCAGGAAAAAGGAATTTCTCTCTGTACTCCCACAGTGATGTGACTTATACATTCAAAACTGCAGATGTCACCCTACAGTCTAGTTATAATAAAGTTATTGTTTCCAAATAGACTGTGCATATCTTTAAAAACAACAACAACAAAAAATGTTTGCAACTGGGGATTGAATCCAGAGGTGGTTTACCACTGAGCCACATCCAAAGTCCTTTTTTATTTTTAATTTTTTTTATTTATTCTTGCAATATTTTGAGATAGGGTCTTGCTAAGTTGCTGAGAGTCTCACAAAATTGCTGAGGCTGGCCTCAAACTTGTGATCCTCCTGCCTCAGCCTTCAGAGTCCCTGGGATTTCAGACATGCACTACATGCCTGGACTGATTGTGCATCTTAAAGACAGGAGCCAAACTCACTGGCCTTCCCCCTACACCCACCCAAGGGCCTCTGCAACTAATACTTAGTAAGTTGCTACACCAAACTTTTGAAATTAACTCAAGGTACAGAACTCTGAAAACAGAGAATTAAATGTGTTGAAATGGGTCCGGGGTGAGGAAGTTGGCATGGTTCTGATATACAGGGTGCTGCTTCTTTTCATACATTGCATTAGATTTGCTCTTTATCCAGGACCCACTGTGCCAAATCAGGCTTGTGATTAAGATCAAGTCTACCGGGAAATCAGCAGAGAGTTGGAGCGCATTTGAAAAGGGCCTTGCTGTTCAAAGTTTGCAACTCTGGCAAACAGCTGTTATGGTTCTATTGTTTTATTCTTGCTTCCTTTAAAGGGCAAGTTTTGAAAAACCAAGGAATTTATAAAAAGAATTTCAGGACAAAGAGAACACTTCAGGAATCATTTTCTCTTGAAACAAGGTCAGTTGCCAACTGCACAGAATGTTCTGTACATGGGTGGCTCTGCTGCTTCAGGGGCCACTTAGACTGAAATCACCTTCTTCAGATGTAAAAGACTTATTCTGCCCTCTGGCAGGACTTGGAATATACTGACTCTATTTTCCAGGACCACTTTCAGACCCATTTAGAGCCTGGAAAAATTGTGCCATCCATGCAGTGGGGAACAGAAAATATCTCCTCACTGGATCAAAGAATATTAGGGCTGAAATAGACCTTTGAGGCCACCTACTTTAAATTCTTTTTCTTTTGTTTTCCTTTCCTTTTTTTTTTTTTTTTCCTTTCTCTTTGCACAGTCTAGATTCAGAGAAGAAATCTGAGATATCAAACTAAGTTCATTTGGGTCGGAGCCCTGATGAGTGTTTCTTTTTTCTTTTCTTTTCTTTCTTTTTTTTTTTTTTGAGGGGGGTCAGTACTGAGTATTGAACTCAGGGGCACTCGCCACTAAGACACATCCCCAGCCCAATTTTGTATTTTATTTAGAGACAGGTTCTCACTGAGTTGCTTAGCATCTCCTTTTTACTGAGGCTGGCTTTGAACTCATGAACTCATGATCCTCTTGCCTCAGTCTCCTGAGCTGCTGGAGGAGATGTGCCACCGGTCTCAGTTTAGTGTTTATTTCTATACAAGTGAGAACCAACCTGTTAAACATATTAATGGGGTCTAATTTTAAAAGTCACTTGGTCTCACTAAGACAAAATGCTACATAATTTTGTATTTCAACTACTCACGGTTTCTAAATCAGTGTTTCATAAACAGATATTTCTGGACTTCTTTTTTCCATTTGTGTATCTATAGGATTAAAGGGAAACTTGATGCTTATAGTCAAAATTTTGTGTTTGTGCATCCATGTTGGTGTATATGTGTTATGGTGTTATCCCTGCATGTTTCTTTGGATTGGTGGAATAAAGGCCTGACAAAGAAGACAGGTTGGATGGACATTTCAATATGGCGACCAAATGCCCAGTGATGACAGACAACATAGCAGCAGAGAAAGAAAGCAAATAAACACTTAGGAATCGGGGAGAGGCACAGATGCATTCTTGGAAAGCTGTGCTTCTAGAAGGAAGATCCTCTGAGGAAGAGCAAGAGGCAATTCTGCACCTAAGACCAGAAACCACACCACACAGGAGTCAAATGACTAATTCAATTGCTTGGGTTCTACTTGTCTTTTCTGAGCTTTTTCCAAACACATGGAACAGTAAATGGAGACAACAATTTTGCAATATTCTTGAAATAATTCACAATGTACAAAAAGACAAATTTTTTGGAAAGTATAAAAGGAAGACCCCATTTGGATGGTTAAATATAATTTATCTGTTATTTTGACTTCAGGGATAATATCTTCATAAATGCAAAAGCAGTTCTCCATGTATAGATCGGAGAAGAACTGGACCAGGTTGCTTTGAAAACAGGTTACTTATAGACATGGGAAACTTCAATAGAAAAAAAAAAGAATAAATGCACATTTCATGTAAAAGGGGAGCTGTTATTACCATTCGGATACACATACAAGCCCAGAGCTCTCATCCTACCCAATTTGACTTTGGTGTGACCTTCTTTCTAGTTAAATACATACACTGGGAAAAAATATTGATAAGGGTTCAAATGTGCACTTGATTAAAAGTCTTTTCATCTTTATTTCAAATCAACATATTGTTTTTTGAACTTCTTGAGATCAAAAATACCTGAAAATTTTTGATTTAGTCATAAAAATAAGCATGTCTTAATAAAATTGCCCAAAGAATTCATAAAGGAGGAGCCCATTATAGACTCAGTTGTGAGGATGTAACTGAGCCCCCCAGGTGCCTGTGGTACTTGAAGCTTCTCTGGTTTAAACCAATCATATTTTGTCTTCAGCTCAGCCCACTTATTAACTTTAATTAAACAAAATTAAAATTAATTATTAATGGAAACAATTAGATGAATTAGCTAAGGTGACCTGAAACTTATTTATTTTTTGCTCTTTTGTAAGGTGCTGCTCTTCAAATCAGTGCACATGGTTTAGCTTGAACAGTGCTGAATAACAACAAAGTTCTTGCCCCAAGGTGCTTTCCTTCTATAAATGAGTCAGTAAAAGACAGATCATAATTCAAGCCGTAGCTGACAGAAGCTTCTACTTCCAAAGTAAGAGACTATCAATGACAAATTCTCAGCAAGAGAAGAGTTGAAACGTGGTTCTCTGAAGACTCTAAGGGATTAATGCAGTCATTGACTTGGGTTTTATGAATATTTACAGGCAGAAAATGAAGTTCTTCCTTCAAGGTAGCTCCTCTGACTCTGGGACTGGACTAACAGTTCTGTGAAAGCATTTCTGTCTAGGCTGTTAGTTGAGTCTATTTTGGTGACTGGATAGTCATCACAAGCTGATTCTTACTTTGCACTTTAATTTTTCATCTTGAAAACCTTAGGAATTTCATTCATGACTATTTCTTGAACGTTTATTATGAACTATATGATTCATGTTGAATGGAAAATAAAACAAGTATGAAAGTAATACAATTTGGAGAGAATTTCCTAATGTGTTCTGGGAAGGTAGGACACCAAATAGAAGACTGAGATTTCTGAGTTGTGTAATTTGGTGGTTGCAGGCAGAACTCTCAGAGTGGTGGAGTCAGTGGCAGAGGGTGTAAGGGTCACTCCTGGGTCAAGTTTTAACTGCAGAGACATTTCAGTAGACCAGTTCTATGTCCGGGTAGAACTCTGTGGCTAAGTCTGACCACATGTTTATCATGATAACAATGGTAACAGCTACCATTTCTTAGTATTTGGTGCAGAGAGAGTGTTCATCTGTAAGAATTCATCAAGTTGGTTGAACTCATATCCTCTCACAAAGAATTCACTTTTGCTTTTGCTGATTGATCAAGACCAAATTGACACCACTTTAATATAAGGTCTAGTTTGAAGTAATTTAGGTAACACTGGCACAATAAATCGAACTACATACAGTTTACCAATTCACTTAAGGGGCATAACTGAGAGGAAATTGTTGCATTTTATCATTGACTCTTTTCCAAAATTTGCTCTTATTTACATCCATTGTCTCAACTAATCCTTAAAGCATCACATGCATTAGATATTTTTTTTGTCATAGTTTCCAGAAGAGAGGCATGAGGTTAGAAGAGATGAATAAATGGCTCAAGGCACAAAAGCTATTACTTGGCTTTTACTTAGGATCTGAACTTGTACTGCTTATAAGCTCCAGAGTCAGGTCTATAAGAAGGGTAGATACTGAGTCACTATACTGACACCTGTTGTCATCTATTTTTACCCCTCCAAAATATATTATTTTCTTTACTTATGTAAGCCTCTTGTTTTATAAGCCTTTTCTTTCAATCAACCATACACCCCATTAACTCATTTGCTTCATTTAAAAAATCTGTCTTTATTTTTCTTAGACCAGGGATTGAACCCAGGGGTGCTTTACCACTGAGCCACATCCCATATCCCCAGGCCTTTTTTCTACTTTTATTTTGAGACAGTGTCTTGCTAAGTTGCTGAGGCTGGTTTTGAACTTGCAATCCTCCTGCCTCAGTCTCCAGAGCCACTGAGATTACAGGCATGTGACACCATACCCAGCTTGTAAGTCATTCTCGATCCTGTTCAGTATCCACAGACATTGCTCTGGCCTTGGTCACCATCATCAATTGCCTAGACTCATGGTTGCAATAGCACTGTTACTTGTATCATCTATTCCTCCACTAGCAAATATTTACAATGCATTTTTATCCCACAGACAGACTGAACTTCTTTGAAAATAAATCATGTAACATTACTTCCTTCATCAGAACTGAGATGACTGTGGCCTTTGTGACCCACCTTAGTCTAACCTAACCTATTTCTAAACACATCTTGTAAAATTCTCTTCCTTACTCACCACATTCCAATTCCACTGTGTCTTCTTGGATTCACAAATATACCAAGCCTCTTCATGTTCTAGAATGCCTCCATTGGCTATTCCTTCAATTGGTATTTGTTTTGCTTGAAATTTGAATATCTGAATATTTCTTATTCTTCATATTTTTTCCAGGTCACATATCATGCCCAGTTTACATGCTGCCTCTTTTAGCATAAATTTTATGATTGTGCTTAATTTTTACATTTCTTTATAAAATGATCCCATTTATTTATAAATATGCTTTATTTTTTCTGTTCTCCTTACTAAAACAATTGTATGAGAACTAGGGTCTTGTCTATCTCATTAAAAACCATATTAATAAAACTTCCCAAAATGTGGTACTCAATGAATTCATTATAAAATAACCTGAGGAATTGGATTATATCTGATAAGCATTATTCATGAGTACAGTTCAAAAGTTGGTTGACTCCCAGCATGGCATTAGCAAGACCAACCTGTGAGTCTTTACCAGGTGTTAGGGTTGAACTTGAATGAATAAAGCAGAAGGCACAAAAGTAAAAATAGAGCCTGAATACTATTGCCTTCAAGAACATTGCACCACAGATGTGATCATGAAATCAGAAAACCAGAGGAAGGAAGCCACTGAATGTCCAACTGGCTCTCATTGATCACCAGGCTGATGACCAAACACTGGTGTAATGAACCACAGCAACACCATTGGTGCATCGGTCTCTGGATGCCCATGATGCTGGAGATTTAACACTATGTAATGCTTCGAATGAACTTTAACTTTTCAGTGTTGTGTAACAGAAACCACAGCCCAAACAGCAAGACGATGGCCTTTCTTCATGTCTGCCTTTCTAATTCTGCTCAAGTAAGCCTCAATGGAGGAATCTAGTTTTCCTTGGAATTTTAACTTTCAAAGAAATCGGGGATAGATTGTCCTTATGTTTTGGACTCCTTAATGTAGATGGCACAGTAGAAAGAGGAAGGGGCAGGTGTTGGTTATCAATTAACCACATTGCAGCAGCTATCTGTAACATTGGATACTGATTCCCAAGTATGAGGGTCCCCAGTATAACTTCTTAAAAAATCAAGTTTGGCTGGACTCCAAGCACATGTTATTTATTCCCTGCCTAAATACCAGTCTTTGTGCTTTGTTCTGAAGATTTTTTAAAGAATTTGCTCATGGGGCTGGGGATATGGCTCAAGCGGTAGCGTGCTCGCCTGGCATGCGTGCAGCCCGGGTTCGATCCTCAGCACCACATACAAACAAATGTTGTGTCTGCCGAAAAACTAAAAAATAAATATTAAAATTCTCTCTCTCTCTCTCTCTCTCAAAAAAAAAAAAAAAAAGAAGTTGCTCATGATCCATTTGCTCAAGAAGTTTAAACTGACAGATGGAATCATGCTTCTGATTACTTGGAAATAGCCTAAAGTTTTCAAGAAAAAAAAATGGATTACTGATCATCTTAGGGAGAACATTCCAACTTTTATGGTTTTGGTTATTAATGTATTCATAGTAGGGAAAGCTGATTACCGAGGAATAAGTCTGGAACCATAATATGTCATGATTAAGCCAATCATTTTCTCCTTGAGTGAGACAGCCACTCTTTCCATACTTACTGGATTTGGCCTACTTTTCCTGGCACATCCCAATGAACTGAAAGATCTTGAAGTATCCCATAAGAAAGTTAAACATAATCCTGACTACTCAGAAGGCTGAGACAGGACAAAAACAAGTTCAATTCCAGTATGAGCAACTTAGCATGAAAGTGTATCCAAATAAATTTTGATAAAGAGTTGGGGATATGACTCAGTGATACAATAATACCTAACAATGAGGCTCTGGGTTCAATCTTTAAAACTGAAAAAAAAAAAAAAAAAAAGAAAGGAAGGAAGGAAATAAGGATGGATAAACTAGAAATTGTAACATTCATCTTTGTGTGAGCAACAATATCAGTGTAGATTTTCCCTGAGTACATTTAGGAGATTTTTAAGAAGGTTATCACTTTTGCCTTTAAAATTCATTAAATATAAACATATGCAACTTCTTTGTAACCAAGGGAAGTTGGGTTGTTTTCAAGAAATCTTAAAACTCCTTCTCACACCTGTAATCCTAGTGGCTTGGGAGGTTGAGGTAGGAGGATCATGAGTTCAAAGCCAGCCTCAGCTAAAGTAAGGTGCTAAGCACTCAGTGAAACCCTGTCTCTAAATAAAATACAAAATAGGGCTGAGGATGTGGCTCTGTGGTTGAGTGCCCTGAGTTCAATACCTAGTACCACCCCTCCAAAAAAATTCCTATTCATCCTGAGTTTCTTCTGAGCCAATAAAAAGAAAATATGAGGAATGTTGATGTCCACAGTATACTATAAGGAGGCAGCCACATTTTTTATAAACATATTATATACAATGTTTATAGCAGCACAATTCAAAATAGCCAAATTATGTTGAAGTTGCCCTTTGATAGATGCATGGATAAAAAATAAATGTGGTATATATACACAATGAAGTATCCCTCAGCCATAAATAAGAATGAAACTATGGCATTTGCTGATGGATTACTGATCATCTTAGGGAGAACATTCCAACTTTTATGGTTTTAGTCATTAATGTATTCATAGTAAATAGATAGGACTGAAGACCATCATGCTAAATGAAATAAGCTAGACCAAGAAAGACAAAGGTTATTTTTGCTGATATGCAGAAACTAGTCAAAATAAATAAAATGGGAGGGGGGTTCCATCAAACTAGAAGAAATATCAATGGAGTAGATAAATGGGATTGAAAAAGAGGAAAGAGAGATGGGATAAGGGAAAAACAGTAGAATTAATCTGTTCTTATGTACATGTGCAAATATACCACAGTGAATCACACCATCATGTATATCCACAAGATGCTAATTAAAAAAAAAAACTATAAGTAGATAGAAGAAAAATCAATACAGCTGAGGGAATGGAACACTGGGAGGGAGGAAGAGAAGGAAAGGTGTAGTACCCAGACATAATTGGTGCAAATTGCATTCTATGCTTTATAATCATGCTACAATGAATCCTAATGTTATATGTATAAGTAAGAATAACCAATAAGAGAGAGAATATTATAAAAATGAGAAGCTAAAAACAAAAATGAAAGAAATGCTGATGTCCATAAAGTGTTTCCCATTCCGAGAAGCCACTATTTCTTAATCTTCTCTGTTTCTCTTAATGTTATCTCCATTGTCAACCAAATAAAGAAAATAGATGATGAACCCATTACTGAGTCAAATCTTACATTGCTTTTCCAAGCTTTGGGAAGTTAAAAACAAAACAACAACAAAAAAAGACACTGAAGTGCTAAAAATCATGTGACAATTGCCATTCGACCATGTGCAAGGGCAAAAGAATAAACTAATACCATATTCCACCCATTAACATTATCATGCAGATAGTGCAAACACTGGCATAGTCTAGACATTTATCCACTAACCATACTTAACACCTGGCCTACACACTAACAGAGCCCATGAAGGAGATCTTCTTCCCTGATATTATTCCCTGCCTCTTCTGCTTCCCTTTAGCTGCTAGTTAAAAAGCAAAAATGCCTTCATGTTTCTGATAAGGAAATTAAGACCCACAGATTATGAAGACATGCTTAGGGTTCCAGAGAAGGTTGGAGGCAGAGCTGGGAGTAAAACTAAACTCCCACTGGTTGCCAGATCTTAACTGAGTATCTGCATATCTTTGACAAAAAAATCAGAGGAACACCCCAAGTTGTTTTTAACAACGTGAGTGATCATCTACCAACTCACATGTTCTTCATGATTGAAATTTTTGTTAGTAGGGTTTTGGCAAGACAATGTATTATGTACTTACTGATTGATCACACCCCCAAAGAGTCCTATGTTAAAGCTCTAACCCTCAATTGTGGCCATGTTTGGAGAAAAGGCCTGTAAAAAGTGATAATTTAAATGGGTCATAAGGGTGGTTGCTACTTGATTGTGTCAGTGCCCTTATAAGAAATGCAAGAAGGAATATTGTTTTCATTTTCTGCCTTGTGAAGACATATTCAGGAAAGCTGCCTTCTGTGAGTCAGCAAGTCAGTTCCAGTTAGAACCAAATGGGCCAGCACTTTGATCCTGGACTTTCCAGTCTCTAGAGTGGTGAGAAAACAGATCTCTGATATTTAAGACTTTCAGTCTGTGGTGTTTTGTTGTGCATCCTGAGCAGACTAGTACATAACACATGCACGTCTTCCTACAATATGTAGAAAACATGAGACATTTATTTACAGGTGCATTTTTAGATTTTTTTAATCTATTATTAGCTTTTCTTAAAAAATGCTAGCAATTAATTAAATGAGAAATAATGTCTGAGGAGGTATATAATTTGTAAGATGGATATATAATGAATTATATCTGAGGGAATTAACAGAATTTAATACTTATATTGTGCTGTGATTCTTCTTCTTTTTTTCCAAAGTGCTATTGTGTTTTGGTTGGTTTTGCTGTTATTTTTAAGACTCTTGACTTGAAAATTCACAGAAGATAATGTGTTTCAACAGTACCTTTCATATCCTATAGGAAATAGAATATTGATGCTTATGGAAGAAATAATCTGAGTGATTAGAAGTGTTATAAAATGTTTGTTTCACAAGTACATTACCTTACTAGACATTTGCATAACAATTGATATGACATATGTACATATAGTTTTCCTTTTAAATTGTGCATATGTATGTGTGTGTATACATATGTACAAGGATCTTCACTTTAAAAAACATGCTTGAACAGGAAAAATAAATAAAGATGTTTGATTCAATTCAATGCACCCATTATAGTCAGAAAACCCGTCCTGGGTGAGGCTTCAGACTTCCCTCCCCTGAATGGGTAGATTGATGACCAAGCTAATAGATACAGTGTTTTAATACAAGGCTAGACTTGCTGCTTCAGAAGGCAAGTGAATCCCTGAATTGTGTGGGACCTGTGGCAGGTATTCTGCTTGGGCAATATGCATTTAGATATGGTTTTAGAGGACTAATCAGATATACTTGCCTGGTGACCAATAATCTGATATCAAAAGGGCAGAGAGCAGTCCCAAGAAAGCTTTGTAAAAAGGGTCTGATAGCCTCTGTTCTGTTATTCTATGTACACAGCAAACTTCTAAGCTAATATTAATGGTGTTGTTTACTCACAAATATCTCATTGTCAGGTCCTTTGGCCAGCCAGTTGATACTGAGTGTGCTATCAAATTAGTCCTGCTTGATTTGTGCATAGAAGTATCTTCTGAGAGACTGTAGCCAGGGGGACAAGTTGTAAGCTGCTATTATATTCACATCTCAGTCTCAGGACCCTTTTCTTTCTTGGCCTCTGAGTATCAAATAAATACAAGCATCAGGTGCCAGTGGAGATATCAGTAGCAGGAAGGTCCAGCTACCAGGCAGTACATAGCAATGTCCAGTGGAAAAAAAAAACAGGAATATCACACATGGAATTTTAATTTGTTCAATAGCAACAATTTGAAAAGAAAAACAAGTGAAATTAATGTTTAATATTACATATAATTAACTCAACCTATCAAAAATAATATAATTTCAATGTGTGATCAATATAAATTTTGCATTTTTTTCAAGTCTTTAAAATGTATACTGCGTTTATACTTAAAGTATACTTTAGTTGGAACCTACCGCATTTCAAATCCTTAGTAGTCCAGGATCCTAGCAGTGTTTGTTAAACCTAAGGAACTCAAGGTCTCCTTTTATATTAAAAACATATGCACATGTATGTACATGTGTGTATATACATGTATATATACATATATACATAAAACACAATAAAACTTATTAATATATCACAAATACATAAATATTATGTATACATATGTATCTCATTGACCTTCACAATAGTAAAATTAGATATGTATTTTATACGATTAATTCATATACCATTATAAAATCAAAACAAGTTGCTTAAATAAATATAGAGCAAATAAAACACAAATTAACATTAATTCATTACGATAGATAATACTTTGCTGAAACCAAATCATCACTATGCAAAATAAAATGACAATTTTAGGTTTGACCCACTGCAAATCTTTCTTCCCCCAGGGAGATGCCAGGAACTCATTTAGCCCTTTCTCAAAATGAATGCCTCATTTAAGGTCTCTATTCTCTTCTCATTAACAAAAATCAAAGTACCAATACTTAGCACCAACATTATTCAATTGCACAGTCAATGTGCTCAGAAATATAAATACAAAAGTGGGGGCTGAAATCACTCCTAGCTCTGCTAATCATACACAATTTGTGCTGATTTTTTTCATCATTTCCCTTATCCTATACCCTTTCCCCTCAACTGACATACTTTAAAATACATGTAGCTATTTCTTTCACTTACATCGTGAGCAGATTTTCCACTTGTGCTAGAGTTTCCCTGGCATTACTTATAATGGTTCCATGCATTTGATCTGGGATTTGGCACGGGCCTTAGCTCTGTTTCATTAGATACTGATGAAAACACTGTCAAGTTCATTCTTCCTGAAATTCTGTTTCCTGAGTGCCTTGGTTTCCTGACTCTCATCTACTTCCAGGTAGCTGCTCAGTGCCATCCTCATTTCTAGACCCCTACATTTAGGCCTTCCTAAAGGTAAACGCAGCCTGCCTTACTCAAACCACACACATCCAGGATTTCAGCTAAGTCCTCTATGCTGAGACAGCCATTCCCTCTTTTCCAAGTTCTAGTTTGACTTTTCACATTCCACACAGAACTTGTCTATCAAATTACTTATATAGCAAATCAAATAATAAATCATGTTTACTTTTCTTTGTCCCAGGATCTCCCCATCAAAGAACCCCTTATATTTTTTTTCTTTTTTAATGATATCTCCACTCAACTAATTAAAATGGGCTGAAAAGTTTGGATTCCTATTTGTCTCCTACCTTTCCTTTGCTTATTGTAATGAAGCACTTGCCAAGACTTTTCATGATGACATTTAGGATATTTTTGCTGTTTCTTGCTTGTTGATTCTCACCAACAGAATAGCAACGTTTCCACACAAAAATCACATGCACACATGCATGCTTTGACCTCAGTTCCTGAGGCCAGAGCTGCTAGATTGCTTTTCTTAATGCAAGCACCTGGTCCTGACAGTCAGCTCTAAGGAAACATTAGTGGCAATCAGATTAAATGCTGTTTAGTTTACCATTGGACACATGTTCTTTTTGAGTTCAGAGTACCATTTTTGACCCTGATCTGGTGATTGAGGACAACTTTAGATTTGGAGGACATGGAGATGTTTAGACTCCAAATGTATGAATTTCCAAAAACATTCACAGAACAATTATTAAATTTATAACTTAAATAAATTTCTGAAAACGACTTTAGCACAAATGACTTCATCCAGTAATGAATAAGAAGGTCATTGTGCCACGAACTGATAATACTTGAAAAAAGATATCCTGGATATGAAAGTCCACTCACATTGATACAGGCATGAGATACAAAGTTGAGCATCACAGAATCTGACAACCCGAAGGACTATTTAATTCACATGTGAAATAATCTCATTGTACAGAGAGGAAAATGATCATAAATTTAAGAAATAGTCTTTGTTCACTATTCTATTACACTGTGTGTTTCCTTTCTGACCTAACTCTAAGTCGTACTTACTCCAAAAATCATCTATCTTGAGACCTCCAGTTTCCTATGTAGGTTTTCTAATCTTTAATTGATCAAATTGAATCTATAACCAAGTCCCTAGTGCTTAGCATCTTCTCAGAAAGGAAAACTTGGCAATGACCACAGATAAACTTCTGCAAAAGTAATTAACATCTATTTAGTACTTTGCAGTTTTTCATTTGAAAGTCATAGCAATCTTTAGAGAGGTCAGGCAATTATTATTATCTTATTTTACCATGAGAAAATTGAGGCTGACATTCCTTACGTGGCCAAATGTCATGTCATAGCTTGATAAAACAGAACTTGCAGTAAATTCAATTCTTTAGGCACCTGGGACAATGCCCATTGTAATATTTAATGTCCACTCATTTACTATTTTTCCAGTGATCAGATTTGCTTGAAAATAAGTATAATATCCAAAATAGCAAGTATCAGATACTATCTTCTTCATTGCAATATATTCTAAATTAAGCTTCTGGTCTGTGTTTTAATTTAGGACATTCCCATTTTGTTGCTTGTGGACTAAGCTCTTGTCTTTTAATTTGAGCTCACTTAGAAATAATTATCTTTTAAATAAAATGTTTGTTCAATATGCATTAATCAAGTATAATTTTTCATTATTAGCTTTTCTCCCACTCTTCAGTTTCTACTGTAGATTTTCTTTTTACATATTTTTAGTTGTTAATGGACTTTATTTTACTTATTTGTATGTGGTGCTGAGAATCAAACCCAGTGCCTCACAAATGCTAGGCAAGTGCTCTACCATTGAGCCACAACCCCAGCCCAGTTTCTACTGTCGATTCCTAAGCAGTTTATATACAACTCAAAGCTTATAGATTACAAGGTCTTGTGTTTCAGAGATGTAAGAGCATTACCTCTGGGGTTAGTTATAGCTTCAATCTGATCAATTAAAAGTAAGAAACCCACACTTATGAGACTCAATGCCTAAAGGCAGATGATTTGGGAATAAATAAAACTTTGAAATTCTTATCTCAATGAGGAGACTCACAGATTTTGTTCCTGTTATTGTTGCAGATTTTCAGCTTTCTATTTTATAACATAGGGAGCAGCTGAAGTAAAACATGTTTTTATTTTCATTTTCAACTTGCATATATTAACAAATGAAAGGCAGATCAAGCTGCAAGAGTAGTTCAAGTTCTTTCTCCCTTCCCCCAACTGCATTTTAAGAAGTTACAGTAGGGCTACCAGATTTTTTTTCCCTAGCAAATCTAGGGACACATATTTGCATATTTGTTTGCATGTATTTGAATTTTAATTTACATAAATTTGCATGCTAAATGTAAAAGCCTCAACTGCAAGTATATAAAGTAAAATAAAATTGATTAATTAGTGCAACCTACTATAGTTGTACCCAATGCCATTAATCTGGTTGTGCTGGAAGACTTGTAGTCAATAGTGGCCTGAAGGCTAGGGAGCCAGCTTCCCAGCTGTTCTTTAAACTGGGGCCAGCTCCATAAGCAGTGAATTGCAGGCAATGAGAAGATCAGAGTTAAAATTGTTCCTGGAAGGAAATTTTCACTACCACTTCTCCCAGCACACACAGTTTTAGCTAAAGATCAAATTAGAGTATCGTACTGAGCTAGGTATTGGCATGGAGTTTATTGTCTTCTATGTCAGTTAACAGTAAACAGAATAAAGCTTCATCTAGTCCCACAAAGTCACTTACCCTGTGCCAGTGGATGGATGCCTGGCAGCTCACCAGGGAGACCTGTGGAGAAAGAACCACCATTATATCAAAGCCTCCAGACATTGATCCCAGGCTTGCTAGTCCAGCCCGCCCCCAACCTTCCAGCACCATGTGACCATCCAGAGCCACACCGGATTCCTCTTTTCTAATCTATACCCTAACTTCACTTCTGAATTGTCTCTTTCCTTGTGCTAGTTACCCTGCCCTTTCTCTCTTTCTCACTTGGTGAAGTTGGAACTTCAAGGTTTAGCCTAGTGTCTGTTCATATTCTTACAGATCCATAACAACAAGAGCAGTCGTAAATATGGCAAAAGAATTTCTTCTCTTTCTCAGTCCATGAGTTTCCTTTCCTGAACATGATGGCATAAATTGCAAATATGACTCACCTGAAGTTTAAACATGCCTTGTGATAGCACAGCTTTCTTATGTAATGATTTGTCTCCACAGGAAGTTGCAAAGTTTTGTGGACTAAACACTATGCATCTAAAATGTTCCTAAGTGTTGATCATAATTTGGGGAAATCACTGCATACATTTGTATTGATTGGCTATTCCTTTTTTTTTTCTTTTGGTACCAGGGTTAAACTCAGGGGCACTCAACCACTGAGCCATATCCTCAGCCCTGATTTTTGTATTTTATTTAGAAACAGGGTCTCACTGAGTTGCTTAGCAACTTACTTTTGCTAAGGCTGGCTTTGAACTCATGATCCCTCTGCCTCGGCCTCCTGAGTCACTGGGATTACAGTTGTGTGCCACTGCATCTGGCTTGATTGGCTATTCTTTACTTAAACAGTGTTATATAACATGGGAGTCTGGGCGGAGGAAAGAGATTAAGATACGGAGAGAGCAAGTGTGAGATCCTTTGTGTGGATCCTATTTGAAGTTTATGCCTTTTGTTTGTGTGGTCTTGACATTTGGTAGAACAGGCTAAGGTGTGCCTTGTACTTACTATGTGCTGTCCACTAAGGTGAGTGAATTACATGCAGTGTTTTATTTAATCCCCACAACAACCATTTTTAATCAACATGGTGCAGATTAGAAAACTGAGATATTAGGTGATTTGTCACAGTTCACTCCTCTGGGTGATTTGTCACAGTTCACTTTTCTAGTTGCAGCAGAGATGAGATTCACACCTAATAGTTTTGACACCCAATATTCTGTCTCAAACCACCAGACAAAGCTTCTCAAATGCTTCTTGCCTCAGGTTCTTCATCTGAAAATGCATATAACCCCAACTTCATACAGCATGGGACTCAAGTGGAATGATAAGAGGAAAGAACATTGCAAGGTTCACAGAGGATTCCTGTGTTTGCAATTACTAGAGACAAAGGTATTTCTCTTCCAGGCCACTTCCTCTCTCAGTTTCAAACTATTTATTTCCAGAAACCTGGAAAATTGTAACTTACCACTTTTACTTTAATTCAAAAGAATCCATCAAACTGGCCACTTGTCAGATTGATGAGAATACATTTTGACAATAGTAGGACACATAGCCGGTCACTTCCCTGTTTCTCCAATGACACAGGTTGCTGGAAGGAGCCAAATCAGCCATGAATGTCATCCCACTCCACACTGGCCTGTTGAGTGCTATCTCCTTGGCCCATGGCATTTAACCATGCTGAATTATGAATGTGCTTCCAATCACAGTGTTTGCCTTGGAGCTAGTGAGAATGAATACAGCACTTTTTTTTTTTTCAAATGGGGTGGGATTAGAGTTTTGAAGTGTACTATCCAGTTTTTAAAGCAAAGTTTATTTGAAAAGCTCTTGTTATCTCAAGGCTTGCCAGATTACAGGAAACGGCATTGACTCCTGATATGCTCACAGAGTGGTTTTCTGGTGGTTCTCTATGGCTTTATTTAATGTTAAATAAAGCTAACCTGACCATCAGGCCAGGGCTGGGCCTATAGAACAAAGAGTGGATATATTGCTCTCTCTCTTTCTCTCTCTCTCTCTCTTTATACAAGGTGCTCCAGGGAAGAGTACATCTTACTTTTGAGTGAGATGAGACTTCTCCACAGAGGAGTATGAACTTCGTCTTCTAATTAAGGAAGATGATATTTTGTTCTGCTCAATAGGTAAAAATTAGCAAATTATAAATTTAAGTGGTGATCCATAGAATTCCAGGTTCCTCTTCTTTGGTTTACATTGGTCTTCTCTGGCAGAAAAGCCACAAGAAGGCTACAAAAGAGGTTGATACAATTTATATTCTGTCGGGGATTCACAGATTTTTATGAAATTTCTTAGGACTCCTCAATTTTTTTTTCTTATTTATAGTACAAAGGAGTGAGACAGTATTCAAAACTTTAGGGAAAAATATTCCCGTGTCCACTCCCATGGGGCCATTTCTGCTTTACTTACATCAGTTTTTCTTTATAGTGCAAGGAATAGATTAAAAGCTGAGGTTACATCACTCCCTCAGAATAAGGACTCTTTTTTATCAGAGGGTGTGTTCTTATTCAGAAAAGTAATGAATTACATAGGGTAATGAGCATTTCAGAAACTCTCTATACACATTATCAAAAAGGTGTATGAAGGGCCAATATGTAGGTAAAAAGATGCACAACATTATTAGTCAATCGGAAAATGCACATTAGAACCCAAGGAGATAGCAGTTTAAGCTTGCTACAATAACTAGAGTCAAAAGACAAAAAAAAAAAAAAAAAAAAAAAGCATTATGAGGACATGGAGAAATTGTAGCCCCCATACATGACCTTGCCTTTAATCTGATACTCGGAGAGGTTCATTCAGGATCACTTGTCAGAAGAATCCTTTTATATAGGATTTACTATATGCATTATATTATAAAGAAGTGGCCACTCCACATATTTACTTGAAACTAAAAAAAAAAAGAATATCTAATAATTAAATAGCAGGGTCAGACCTATTTCTTACCTTCTATTCTTAGACACAATTCTTCCTGTGAAGCAGAGAGAGGAAGAAAGCCTCAAACACAAGGTGAAAATCAAAATGATTTCTACCTTAATGACTGTGGGTAACTTTATACTGAATTTTCAGAAGAAGGAACTAAATTATATGCCAATTTCTTGTTAGATAAGGTTCAAACTAGATGCCCATGAAATAACATTGGGAAAATGTGATTTTCAAATATAAGGTAATATCATTTAACTAAAAAGAATCATATTGCATATTCGTAACTTAATAACATAAATATAGAACACAGTATAAGGCCTTATATGCAGCATAAATTGGTTTAATTTTATTCTCACTATATTGGAAAGGAAAAAAACACTGATTGCTTTAAAATTCTATAAGCTCTTGGTAGGATGTCATTAAAAGTTACCCTTAAGTTAAGTGGTTATAGAAAATGATATAAAAACCACTCTAAGTTAATCAAGCCTCTTCAGCATTTAGAGTAGATTTTCAAAAATGAAAACATTTTTGACATTTTTGATGAGTGTTTGGCCATTCAACATTTTCTAATGTTGAGAAAGAAAATGATTAGTGTAAGACTCTGCAGCCAATTGAAAGTTAGTACCTCCCAACGTGGGAATAAAATGCAGGTGGTATTCCTATTTAGGAAAAGCAAGCATATGGAAATCCAGGTTTCCTGAGAAAACACATTAGAATATGATAATTTCCATTAAGAAAAAAAAAAAGATCTTCTACTCAACAAAAGGATCTTCCTCAGGGTTTCCCCTAAACATCAGGCTCTGTTAGTTTGCTTAAATATGACTCAGTTTTCACACCCATTTTCAGGAGCATAGCTATTATGTATAGTTGGGTACACCTGCATAATGGTGCATACCCAGGAAGACATTAATTTTCAGCTCCTAACGCACTGCTGGGGCATGCCACAAACACCAATTTAATGTTTGTTACATAAATGAATAAATGTATTAATAAACACGTTAATTTTATGTAACCAGTGATCTCAATTCAACAAATATCCATTAAACTTCTTTTTAAAGCTCAGTATCAGTCCCAAATAGCATGGGGAATGAGGGAGGTGTCTGTAGATGAGAAATAACCTGTTTCGGAACTTTTTAATAAATTACATCTTATAGTAGGTTCTCATTACTGAATGCATAAATGGGTGACTTTACTTAAGAAGTATATTTTTATTATTAATTCATGATTAAGGACAAGCCACGATGCGATATATGAGAAAGAAAAAGGAAAAAAAAAAAACAACAACACTTATCACACTCTTTCTACAACCAGCAAAACAAAATTTAGGGCTTTGGGTCCTCTGGCTGCTTTGTTCAATGCTGAACCTGGAGTATTCAGTCAACTACTCTGGGCAACTTTTATTCTTTACCTTATCATAAGCTTTACACAGTTTAGCTATAACTAGCACAATAACAAAAGCTGTCTTTTCAGCTCTTTCTTTTTCTTTACCACCAATAAAACATAATTAAACAACACATCCCAACCATCCCCTTTTCTTCTGCAGTGTTCAACTCAATTCTCTAACCTGTTGAACTAAAGCCACAGATGTCTGAATTCAGTGTGAGGAAGCCCTTTACTAACTCACACTGAAGTGGGTTGGTTTAGAACATGAAAAAATCTGCAACAGCTGGCCTTGGCCATCACATTAACCCCACTAATTTGTCTTGCTGTATTTTTTTTCTTTTCTTATTTTGCTTACACATCCTCATGTTGTCCCAGACTTCCCCATTCCTTAGCAACGTCCATCTCTGCCATTACCCCAGCTCCCTTATAGGAAATTCTCCCTGTGTTAGTCAACTTTTCATCTCTGTGACCCATCTATCTAATAACATAAACAACTTTTCAAACGAAGAAAGATTTATTTCGAATCACAATTTCAGAGGTTTTACTCCATGGTTGGTCAGCTCCATTTTGGGGAGCCTGAGGTGAGGTAGAAAATACATCATGGAGGAGAGGGTATGGGAAGGAAAGCTGTTGAGCATATGGCAGCTGGAAGAAGAGAAAGATAGGAAGGGCCCCAGAGAAGAGTCAGAGAGAAGCAACAAAACCTCTGTGACCTACTTCCTCCAACTTGGTCCACCTCCCAGAAATCCATTCAGCCACCAGTGGATGGATCACTGATGAGCTCAGAACCATCAAGATCCAATAGCTTTCCAAAAGCCCCACCCCTGATCACTTGAGTCTTTTGGGTACATTCCAGATCCAAACTATGACACTTCCATTTTTTTTTTCTATTTTCTTGGTCAGCACTGCCCTCCCCCACTGAACCCACAGTTAACAACTTACATGGGAACACGTTTTTAACGCAGAGGGACCAAGGACAGATAGGCATAAAAATGGAAGGGAAAATGAATAGACAAAATGGGTTTGGGATGAAATGAAGCATTCTTCAAGGAAAGCCTGTCCAGGGACAGACACTGACCAGAAATAATGCTCTATCCTTAGGTCAGGCCTGGAATGGTCCTTCTTGAATATTTCAAAAGTCAAACCTCCTACTCCAATGAGAGGAGTAGGTGGGGACAGGTCAATGGTAATGGCCTAGAAGTCACCAAAGTCTGCAGCTCTCAAAGGGAGTCAGATGCTGCTACATGGCAGCTGGGTAATATTGCTCTATACCTGTTCCCTCATCCCTGAGCCTGCTCCTTCCAAATGTCCACCAGACCTCTCTGAAAGTAAACCTATTTCCTAGAATTAGCCTTCCATATGCCTAGGTTCCATATTCTCTGGAAAAGGCATTCTCCCTTCAGCCTTCATCCCAGGAGATAATACAGCTTCTCCCATGGTAGTGAAGTGTTTTAGTCAGCTTTTTCACTTCTGTGACTAAAGGATCTGACCAGCACAACTGTAGGGGAGGAAGAGTTTATTTGAGGGCTCACAGTTTCCGAGGTCTTAGTCCATAGAAGGCCAGCTCCATTCCTTGAAGCTCAAGGTGAGGCAAGACATCATGGCGGAAGAGGGTGGCAGAAGGAAGCAACTCACATGACAAACAGGAAGCACAGAGACAGACTCCAGCTCCAGACAGAAAATATAGACCCAGAGCTATGCCCCCAATAACCACTTCCTCCAGCCACACCCCACCTGCCTCTGTCCAGCACCCAGTTAATCCCATCAAGGATCACTTCACTGATTGGGTTGAGACTCTCACCATCCATTCATTTGTCCTCTGAACCCTCTTGCATTATCTCACACGTGAGCTTTTGGGGGACACCTCATATCCAAACCATAGCATGAAGAAAAAAAAATTTCATCAAGAAGGACCTCAAATTCCCCTCATTTTTCAGTACTTGCTCACCTTATTCCTTCTGCATACCTTTGTTACTCAATCCTTTGCAAATTCTTATTCACTTAAGTCCCTGTCTGTCTGTTCCTTAGTCTTACCCAATTAAAGCCCACTTCAAGTCTACTCCATTTAAATAGCCCTAGACCTCTCTTCCTTTTCTTTATACCACACGTTTATCTTTGATTAGTTATTGCGTTATGTTAGTCATTATTTAATGTTGTATTGTTTGTTATAATTACTTTTTGCATCGAAATGCTTCTTCTCTGAACATCCTATTGTCTCAGAACACAAAGCTTATGTGCAGTGTGTATGTGTGTGTATAATATATATATTTATATATATGTTAGAATACTCCAGACAATTCCACAGGGTACCTGAGTACTTTTGTTACTCATTTATTGCTGTCTGTGTTCTATTTTGCTCCAAAGCTCTCCTTTCAACTTGCAATTTTAGAATTTCATACCTTCTTTGCTGCATTGAGTACATAGTTGGCTTGAGCAATTCCATTTAAATTGTGTCTTTATTTCTCCATCTGTAAAATAAAAGGTCTTCATGAGACACACTCTAAGATTGGTTTAGTTCTAAGAGATTATGGTTTTACTATCTCTTCTTCACAAAAAAGATGTCAGAGCTCCCAAATAGGCAAATTCTTCAATGGTTTGGGATTTAACTTTGTAGAAATTGATATTAGCTTCATCTCCAGAACCCATAGCCATACTTGAGCTGATTGCAATCAACCATTGATTATAATCAATGGCAAATCCTGAGTAGAATTCCTCTGAGTCCCACAAGCTAGGTTTAGACATATCATCAATAGTCATCCTTACTTTCACCCACATTTCATAGATTTACCATGTCAAATGGCTTGCTCCAGAAAATGCAAGGCAAATTCTTATTCACTATTCACTAAATGTTAGTGGTAACTTTCAACCACAAAATGAATCAGCTATCAATTTCCCAGGTTTACCCAGAATAGGTCTCATCCAGTCAATAGAAATCATCCTATTTATAGGTTGGGTATGTAGTTCAGAGGTAGTGTGCTCACCTCTCATATGCCAGGCCCTGAGTTTGATCTACAGTTGTTGTTTGTAGATGAGCAAATTCTCAGGCTTGAAATATCTCAGAACTTAGCAAAACAAAATAAACCAAAATGAAAATCAGCCTAAATGAACTTTCCATTTCCTCTTAGAATGAATGAGCAAAGAAACACGGGTACAGTGCAATTAAGGTATGATATTGGCTTTAAACCACAAACAATTTCCTTAAAAGTTACTTCATTTAGTGTTGTATATATTCATATCTGTACCTTCACTCACTATTACAATTTTAAACAACTTATTTATGAGACATCATGTGCTAGACTTAGCTTCAGATAAGTAAGAAAATAAAATTTATAAAGGAGATTCATTCTCCTTTTAAAAGAATTGTATGAAGACTGACACATCTAAATTAACACGGTGTTGTTACTCTTTTATAGGCTAGTTATTTATTCTACTGATCTATTTCCTATTACTGGAAACATTTTAGGAGCTTTTTGTAAAATATTGCTGTTCCAGATATCCAGTCATATCTATTTCTAGACGAACTTAGTATTTACCCACAGCATGATCAAGTATTTTGCCAACATCATTTGTATGGTCACTCACATATCTAAAACTCAGTGTCACTCTGCTTGGTCCCAAGTAATTGTTGAGAGTTGACTATTTCAAAGATTAAAACAAGAAAAAAGAAAAGGAGTAAATGGAAGGGGTTTGGAATGTATGACTTCCAAAGCAAAAGAGTGATTAAAAGGGGAAATATTTACATGGATAGAAAAATTCTTGTGAGTTCATTGCAAACAAACAAATAAAAATAACAAAATCAACCATACCAAAAAAAAAAAAAAAATCCAATCACTCTGTAATCCAAACTGCTATGCCAAATACAATAAAATAGACTTGGTGCAGTGTAGTGTTTCTTCAATGAATTTAATGAATGAATAAAAGAAAGAAATACAACTTTGGAATGATATATTTTTGCCAGTTTTCCTCTCCTCTTTAAGACAAAACAAAACTGAGTTTTAGTCCTTGTGTCTAAAATAGAGTAGATCCAAATCACTATTGACTGTTCAGGATGAGCTGTACGGTAGCCACGGTGTAAGAGAAACAACTCCTTGGGGAGGCTTTATTTGATCTGTAGAAGTTTTATTATTATTGCTATTATAAGACAAATTGGAATGCAATTTAATTGGAGACATAACCAACCAGATGTGCAGACACAGAAAAAGAAACTGAAGCGCAAGGCTGTATTTATTGAGAAAACACCCTGTAAGCATAAAATATGATCCAATTTTGAATTTTAAAGGACTGGAAATGAGAAAATTGGAGACTTTAAATCTATAATGAAGAGTTCATAATGTTCTGTCAGTAATACCAATAACTTGGAACACTTTTCTAATTTCAATGTACCTAGAACTAGTTTGCTTTTAATATTTTGCATAAGCTGTATATACACAGGTACACATTAAAGATATTAAGTGGTTATTTTGATCTGTATGTACATATAAATGAACCCAAATAAAGCAGAATCCTACTGTCCTTTTGCCCATTACAAGGTTGGGGCCCACAACATTGAAAACTTACCTTCATTTTCTGTTTCGCTTTAGTGTACATGAGATGTAGTTGACTTTCAGAACCTAGGATTACTTAATATCCTTTCCTAGCTTTTCCATTTGTGAAAAAAAAAAAAAAAACATTTTATGAATTTCTATCTAGCATGCAAAGAGGAAGTTCAGCACAAGGAGAACCCAGTGTGGGAGCTATGGGTCAGTAGTCAACTCAAGGTAAAGGCAATTTAGCCTCTCTTGAGCACATACTATTTGTTGAGCAAAACATTAGGTACCTCCAAACATCACCTTATTTAAAATCCAAAATCACATTGGAAGACAGATTGTGTCCTTATTGTGCATACAGGGAAAGCTTGAGGCTTAAAAAATATGCAACTACAGAGTTCACATAGCTCTTTGCTGGAACACTGAGATTCATACCCATGTCCCTCTGACTCCATGATGCTTCTTCTTCTTCCATGACATAATAGGATTATTGTATTTCTCAGTTGATATATGGAAACAATTATCAATCCTGTCATCTTACTCTGTTGATTTTGAGAATTAAGATATGTGTTCAAATTTAAATAATATATGTTATTCAAAAGTATTTTCCAAAGCTGAAATCCTACTTGTACATTTTTTATACTATTAGATTGACAAGCACCAAGATGAAGTCTGAATCCTCTAGTAATTCCCAAATGTGGTTCTGCAGTGTGTCTGGTGCCTAACCACCAGGCCGAACAGACAAACTCTTATGTCTCCAGCATCATCTGTCAAAGCAAAAGGGGATATCTGCAAAAAATGTCAGGCTGGCCTACCCCGAATGCCAACAAGAAAGAGGTGCAAACATAACACAGCAATACCTCCCCCTTTTATTCTATAGTCCAACACTGTGCTATGATCTCTTTTAAGAAATTCTTTGGTCTTCATCATAGAAAATTTATATCCCTTGTACACCATTGAATATTATATTTATTTACATAGGTGCCTGAGGATAACTTGTCTCCAACACCTACAAGATCGTTGTCCTAGTTTGTGATGTTCTAGAATAGTTTGACCATTTTGAGCATTCCTGGGCCATGTCGGTCAAGGTATTAAAACTATTCAAGAAAATACTGTATGCAGCAGAACTGGCTGAGGATCCCTCGCAAAGACAAACATTTGTTCAGCACCATGATTTATAAACATGTGAGAATTCCTTCTAGTTGAAAAAAAATATTCAATCTGGGAGTATTTTATGAGGCCTGCCTTCTCAGAAGAACCATACATGCTTTATCATCATGGTTGTAATTCCATCATGCTAGATGTTTCTACATATTTATTTATTTTTTTAATTTGTTCTAATTGCTTATACATGTAAGTGAAATGCATTTTGACACATCATCTATAAATAGAGTATAACTTCTCATTCTTCTGGTTGTATGTGATGCAGGCTCACACCGGTTATGTGACCACATATGCATACAGGGTAATAATGTCTGATTCATTCTACTATCCTTCTTATCCCCATAACTCTCCCCTCCCTTCACTCCCTTCTACCTAATCCAAAGTACCTCTATTTTTTCTAACTCCGCCCTTTCTTGTGAACTAGCATCCGAGTATCAGAGAAAACGTTCGGCTTTTGCATTTTGGGGATGGGCTTATTTCACTTAGCATGATATTCTCCAGCTCTATTCATTTACCTGCAAATGATATCCTTCTTCCTTAAGGCTAACATATTGTGTATATGTATACCAAACTTTCTTTGTCCATTCATCTATTGAAGGTCATCTAGGTTGGTTGTATAGTTTAGCTATTGTGAATTGAGCTGCTATAAACATTGATGTGGCTGTGTCATTGTATGCTGATTTTTAGTCCTCTGGGTATAAAATGAGGAGTGGGATAGCTGGGTCAAATGGTGGTTCTATTATAAGTTTTCTGAGGAATCTCTCTACTGTTTTCCCTAATGGTTGCACCAATTTGCAGTCCCACCAGCAATGTATGAGTGTTCCATTTTCCCCACATCCTCACCAACATTAAGTGTTGCTTGTAATCTTCATGATTGCCTTTCTGACTGGAGTGGTTCAATTAAACAGACAATCTCATTTGCAGAGAGAGGCTCCTATCTTTACGATTGTGAAGACAGACTTGGAGAGCTGGGTGGTGCCAGATCATGGCTGAATCTGGCAATCAGGCTTCCTTCTTGCCAGGATTTCTCCTTTTCTCTCCTCCTTAAGTCTTCACTGTATCTGAGTCCAGCACCCCATGAGAATACTAGACCAGCCAACCTTTGTTTGCCAGTGTGAGGAAAAGCCTCACCTTCCTCTTGGAGTAGTGAGATACCCTGCCCACTGTGCCATCCATGCATTGTAGAAGCACTGTGAACCCCTTGGAAGATGCAGAAGCTACATGTTGAGGCAGAAACACATTCAGTGCCAGGTTTCAGGATCACTGCTGGATCAGCTGTGAAATAAGCCAATCCCCTCAGTGCTGGTGGGCACTGCTGTGACTCTTCCTCCCTGTGAAGGACACTGAGGTGACCAGTCCATCTTGATCATGGATGCCCTTCCTTGGTGTTTGCTCCAGGGTCCTGCATGCCTGGCAAGATTCTAAAGGAAAAGGGTGAGACATGGTAAGGGAGATGGGGTGATGAGGAGCCTCAGAGGGTACAGAGGATACTGGCCTACCAGACCTACTTGACCAGAGTTAGACCCACAGCCTTTAAGAAACACATGGATTTGCCCAGAACAAAAGGGTAGAATTCATGATGTTCCTGAAACAAAACAAAGAACCAACTATTACTGCAAACAAACAAAAACCCCATATGTTCACTCGCATTCAAGAACTTTCTAAATTTGCTTAGATTTCCCAGTCCATCCCTTCTCTAATAATGAAACCTGAGCAACCCATGTACTTCACAGCTTGTTCATTTTGCATAGTAGACAATGAAACAAAATAACCCCAAGGTATTTGTTTTGTTGTGTTTGTTTAATTGACTGGGATTCTGGGTTTTGTGTGTGTTTTTTTTTTTCCTCCATTACCTTCATTTTGATTCCTTGAGTCCTTTCACCCTCTTAAGGCTTGTCTTTCTTTCCCAAATTCTTCTCACCTTCTTTTTTTCCTTCCTCTCTTTCTCTGCTTCTCATTTTTCTTCTCCCTTCTCTTCCTTCCTCCTTAATCTCTTCCTTTCCATACATTATGGAATATCTGACAATATCAATTTGATATTTCACTTTTGACTGCAGGTAGATTGGCAGTGGATGAAACACACCATCTTTCATAACTCCTCCTTCTCCGTCTCATCTGCCAACTGTATGCGCAGGAGGCAGCCTGGGTTTACATAGGCCTTTCCCAAGCTAGACAATAGTGACAATATATGTTTATTCTTCTGTGCAGACTGTCCTCAACAATTTTGCTAATTGTGACTTTATTGTAACTGTTAGTTTTTTAATACTATTTGCTAATGTTTGAGTGTATATACTTGTGGCTTTTCACAGGTGTGTATACACTTGTGCCTTTTTACTTAGGTGTGTTGTGACTGTACTCAAACAACTAGAAAGATCTCTTTCTGGGACATTCCTGTTTCCAACTCTAAGAAAGCTTTTCTCACAATAGATATACAGAAAGCGCTTGATGAGGATCTATTTTATTAATAATTTTTCACTCTCTAATTAAATTACTATGTTGGAAGGTTTTTCCTTTGTCATGTTTGCAGCATTAGTACCATACTAATCTTTTGCAAGGAGAACCAACTCCAGTCCATTGCCATAATTAACTGGTTGCAAGGATGGAATGAAGTCCAAGCATCTTCCTGTGACAGTTGATTATTTTAAATGAGTTGAATGATATTGAATCCCTAGAAGTTTTGGGAATAAAATGGGATGATAGATAGGACCATGCTTTAAAAGAAATGTACAAGTTCTTTTCTCAATCCTAATTCTTGCATTTACTGGGGACTTTAGGCACATTTGAGGAATGAATACATTATCTTTCTGTTCACATCACTGGTTCCTAACTATTTATTAGTCTTGGATCCCTATGAGACATTTATAAAATGAAAATATAATTAAAACTAACATTTATTTATAGATTCCTGTTTGTTAGGCACTGTTCTAATTATTTTCCACATATTAAGTCATACAATCTTCAAATCTATTTGAAGCAAATTTATTATTCCCATTTTACAGTTGTAAATATTGAACAAGGTATGCATTAAGTCACCTGGCCAAGGACATCCAATTTGTCAAGAGTTTAACTGTGATTTAAACCATGTAATTCACCCCCAGAATTCATCTCTCAACCACCAAATTCTATTCCTCCTATCAACAGAAACCATACGCTCCTCCATCAGTAAAATAGACACATATTGACCTCACTTTTGGGAATTCACAAAATTTGTGAAGTCCGGTCATGAATCTTTGGTTAATAGTTCATATCTAGATTGAACTAGTGCTGAGAAATGCCCAAGTGAGTTTCCTTTTGCTTTTGTGGTGAAAAAAAAAAAGAAAACATATCACAGATTCATTTTCAGGTTTTAGAAAAACAGGAGAGAGAGAATAAAAACAAAATCAAACAAACCAATACAGACATGGAAAATCATCCAAGTCAAACTTTGTGCATATTAAACTTTTGATGAGATTGGTATTGGCATTATTCTGGGGTAAAGACCAAAGCTTCTTCCTTCTTCACCCAAAAATGAATCCTGTGAACACAGAATGTGAATACATAAAGAACTACGTCTGCAGGTATCTATGTGTGTAGTGGCTCAAGGTGGGGCTATGAGATTCCTGTTTCTTGCAAATATCATATATTTTTCTCCTATCACAAGGCACACCTTCAAGGAATTTCTTCCACATTAAATGATACAGAGGATTTCATCTGTTTGTCTGGATTATCTCCTCCCTGGGAAAGAAGTCATGAAAGATAACACTGTGATCTTTGAAAGGAGGTGATCATGTCCTCTATCCAGAAGTCTGATCTGCACCCTTCATTCCCTGTTCTGTTCTGTGCAATGGTCTTTGAACCTGCTTTGGAACATATATTGTTTTCACTTTAATTAAAACTGTTCTCACAGTCAGACACTTGAAAACACTGGTACCTGGCTGCTCTTTCTGTCTGCCCAGGGATCCCTGGTGTGTCTAATGAAACTGAGGACTTGCCAATCAGCCTGGCACACTGAAGTTAGGTCAGTAGGAGAGTGGAAAGATGCCACGCCTCCAGACCTCTCTCAGCCCAACATTTATCTACCTTAGAGAAGAGAAGAGAGACACATTGCCAGGGATGGGGGACAGGAAAAAGAGCAAGCTTAGGTTTGACCTGTCCTCATCAAGCAGAAATCTTGTTTACCACTCAACTACTCGCAACTAACCCAAGGCTTGGCTAGTTGTGAGTGCTAAGCCCTTATTGAATAATCCCACACATTTTCCCCTTTAAATTGTTGAGGCTTACTTGTTAATACTTCTATTCTATCAGAATGCTGGATCCTTTTATTTGAAGGCAAGTTCACTTTGTTTATTGTGGAGAGGGCTGGATTGGGGATGAAAGATTAGAGTCCTGTGCATTGATAAATTCCTTAAGTCTTCACTGTCATGAAAAATAAAGCTTGAGACATTATACTTAAAAAAAAAAAAACAGGTAAAGGAATGAATAAGACAATAAATAATTTAACTAATTATTGTAACTCATTCGCAACTTGTTCTCTCCTGTCAACAAATTTTTTCCTCATTTGAATTCTCTTATACAGAATGATGTTCATTATCTTTTGTCTAGTCTCAACCCTTTTTAAAAAACAATTACTTGGATATAATTTTAATCTTATAGAAAAATTACAATAGCACCATAAGAAACTTCCATATATTTCTAATTGAATTCACAGTTAATTTACATTTTGACTCTCAACTTCTTATCTCCCAAATCTGGCTATTTGCCTTTTCTTCATGTTCTCTTCTTTGACATTTTAAAATATCTCTATTGTGTTTTGAATATGTCTTTAAACTCTGATCCAATAAGAGACAGTCTTTAAGCTTCTTCTTATATTTTTCCTGCCCCAGCCTTTGAATAACTTTTTGTTCTACATCATCCTGGCTAAAATTAATGGAGAATGGAATTTAGAAACCCAAGTTGGGTTCTGGGTGTGCTCATTATTTCTGAAATGCCACTGCTTCCTGACCCTGACATTTCAGGTTCCGAAGTAGAATTTCTCATTTATTTATTAAATATATGCTTAACTTCATTGAAAGTGCCAAAACTTTAGCAACATTCTTATAAAATTATATATTTAAAACATTGAAGTATATATAGTCTTCTTTTTACCTTACAATCTTGACACCTTTCAATGGTGTCAACTTGCTTAAACATTTTAGTAGTACTGTTGTTATATTTACTTCTATTTTTATTTTGTATTTCCATAATGGACAATAACATTGATTTTCTCACATTCTTATTAATCATCTCTGTATTCTCTTTCAAAAGTGTCTGTATCTTTTATCAATCTTATTATCTTATGTTTCTTTTAAATTTTGAGTTTTAGTGTTCTATAGTATGTTCTGGGTATATAGCTTTTGTGAATGTTTGTCTGGACAGAGTAAATAGTGGCAAAGAGAAAGGACAGGGGAACAGGCATTTCTGAGACTTGCCAGGGATTCAGGTCTTGAAGTTGTTAGTCTCTGGAATAGGGTGGCAGCAGTGACATTGGCCCATTTTCACTCTCTCCTATTAAAGAATTTCAAATACTCCGGTACTAGACTTTGTATTTTGTCCCATGGTTCATGAAACTGTGATAACTTTATTTTTATCATCTCTTTTTTTCTATTTCCAGACTGAGTAATTTATGTTGGCATGTTTTAAAGCTCAATGATCCTTTCTTACACTCTCTTCAGTAAACTCTTAGGTTCATCAATGGAATTTTTATTCAAACACTATACTTTCCATTTCCAGAATATCATTTTTTTGAACAATTTTTATTTATCTGCTGATATTCCCCATCTTGTAATTGCCATTATCATATTTTTTATAATATTTTAACAAATTTGTAAAAGCAGACTCTTTGCTAATTATAACATTTGGGTCATTTTGTGGTTGATTTCTACACATTATTTTTTTTCTCTCTTGACTGTCTAGTATTTGTTTTATTTTGTACTAGATATTATAAATGATTAATGAGATAGATTTGTTTATTTTTATTATATTCTTCTGAGGGAATTAATTTTTATTCTCATAATAGATTATTTTGCTTGATTCAAACTCAGAAGACTATCTCCTGTTAAAGGTCCACAGATTAATTCGGTCCTCATATTGCTTTCTGACAAGTCATCTAAAATCTTCCATTCTCATATATAGGAGAGAATTTTGGTAAGTTACTGGGTAGAGTCTATATGCATGATTTTGGTATCCCCTCTGTGGCTTCCACCATTTTAGAATTTCTTCCCTTCTCTCTAGCCACTCTGGCCATTCAAAATTCCATTTTTGCCAGTAATTTGCTGTGAACTTTCTTTTTTCTTCTGTTCTAAATAGCTCTATTGATTAATTTTGAGCTGAAATAGCCCTAGTCAAAGTACCTATATACGTTAAGCATGTTATTGTTTGGATATGTGGTGTTCTTAAAAGTTCATGTATGAGACAATGCAAAAGAGTTCAGAAGTGAAATTATTATATTATGACAGTTGTAACCAAATTAGTTGATTAGCGATGTGATGACTTTTGGCAGGTAGGGTAAGGTTGGGGGAAGTAGATCATTGGAGACAGGACTCTTTTGTTCCTGGGGAGAGGATCATGTGCCTTCTCTCTCTCTCTCTCTCTCTCTCTCTCTCTCTCTCTCTCTCTCTCTCTCTCTCTTTCTCTCTCTCTCTCTCTGTCTCTCTCCTTCCGTCCTGAATATTTTCCTTTACCTCCCAACCCCTTCTCCACGATGGGCCTTATCTTGTGCCAGAGCCATGGAGTCAGAGGACCATGAACTGAACCTCTGAAACTCTGAGCCCCAAATAAGCTTTTCCTCTTCTAATTTTTTATATCGGGTCTTTTGGTCACAACAATGTAAAGCTCACTAAGATTTTTGAGGCTTTCAGTAGTCTTTTCACATTGGTATTCAAACAAACAATACAAATCATTTACACCACGTCTATTCAATTCCTGAAGCAGGAATCTGGCCCTGCTTTCCTATGACTTCCCATCCAACTCAACTTCACATTGTTTATCATTAGTATTTTCAAAAGTATTGTATTTTTCATAACCTCCTTTCTGAGATATTACTTTTGTCCTTTTTTTCCCAACTTTAGTTTTCATATAATTTCTTCTAGTTTACTTTCCTGCCTTTCTTGTTTCTTCACTGTTAAAAAAATATATATATACCTTCTCATGTTTTGTGCTTATCAATTAGATTATTCCTTCCTTCATTTTGTCAGGAAAAAATTCTTCATTGGCTTCCTCTTATTAAAGTAGCCAGCAGCTTCACACAGTACCTGAAGGTTCTTATGTTATCCAGAGCAGGAAAGCGTGAGGTGTTCTGGGAGCCCCTCTTTTAACTCAAGATCATGAAGTCATAATATAATACTTTTTTCAACTTACAGTAATGTTTCCAGTCACTTGAGCCACAGTGAGTGAGTTATGATGTGAGATACTCTCTGCTCTGCTCCACAAAAATGCTAGAGTCAGCATGCAATGCCACCTAACAAGAATTAAAATACACCAGGGAGAGACAACAAATATGCCTTCGACAAGCACAAAATCTTCCAAGTACCTGCCTGAGTTGCTTCCTCACTTCAGTGTGTATCTCTTTCAGCCCAGGGTTTTCAGAAATGTCTTCCATAACTATCTGGCTAAAAACAAACACTCAGGGCATGGTCTTCTCTTTACCCTCCATTCTTCTTCATCATCACGGGATGAATTGTCTATTTGTTAGTCATTTATGTTGTTTTTCTCTATCCACTTGGGTACGAACTTCATTAATGTAGGGACATTCTATTTTTTATACTATTCAGCACTAGGACTAAAAGGTAATACCCAATAAGAACCTTGTAGACAGTGGTTGAATAAAAACTGAATGGATGATTTGTCTCTCACTCTAATGGGTCTCATCTCTGCAGATGTGGAATCCAGATCCTCTCACGTACTACACAGGGTTGATCAAATTACTCCTTTGTTCAAGAGATATGAATGACCATTTTACTTTTCAGCTTGATATTTTCTAATTTAAAATTCCATGGGGTTTGAATTTATACCTGATAATGAAGTTATATTTGACTATGAGCTATAAGCAGACATTTTCTTATTTTTGCATTTTTTTAACCCTATGTTTCTATAGCAGGTTTTTTTACTCATCTTCAGAATTCCATATTAATTCTTCCTTGATAATTTTGTTTCATGTTCTTTTGTGGCATTTTTTTTTAGTTTTTCACTACTTTTGTTTATTTTGATATTCCCATGATTCTCTAGGAACTATGTCTTACTCATCTTTAAATCTGTATTACCTAGAAGAAATTATTCATTACACAATAGAGACTTTATTAACTTGATCCAATGACGTGTCTATGTTGTGAATCTCACTTCTTTTCATTATGGGTGCACTTGGTCAGCATCATAGAAGAAATGGATCTTGAGATGGTTCCCAAATGTACAGTTATTAGGCTGATAATAATTGTAGCTGCTACTAGGTGATAGGAGTCCTTTAATTCAAGGTGGAGAAAGATTGACATTTTCAAGGATAGTAAAGGAGCTACAGAGACAAAGAAAAGTGCAGAAATTATGTCTTATTGCTATAGTTTCTTGGGAAAACAAATCAATTCCCTCCTAGTGTCTGTGTCTGCACTTTTGGGTTTTGGCTCTGTCCTTTTGTGTAATGTGAACCTCCTATGATTGGAAGCCTTGGGCTATATTGGAAGATGATAAAGTCTTTGGTATGCAGCTCTACCAAATAAGACCTTGGAAAAGATAAACAGAGGGAAAGAGCCCCGCTGCCATATAATTGAAAGGGAGGGAGGTGAATCAGACATTGTATGTCCTAAGGAATCACATATAGTGTAAGCAGTTCACTGATCTGTATCAACACATTAATGATTTATGTAGCTTTTAATTTACAACACAGACATATCTAAAATAATCAGGTAGAAGTAGGCATTAAAAATTCACTGCATGGGTCATAAAATGATTAGTTATTCAAGTGACTTCAGATTTGTATTTCATTAAGGAATAATTTTAATTTACTTTTAAACAGTTTATATACAGAGATTTAAGAACTCTTGCAAGACGATTATGCATACTCAAGCTTTTATGTATCCAATATATTTGAGACACTTGCATCTCCTTTTTTTCTTCTTGCAAGCAGTATTAATTTGTTTTTGAGAGCACACATCCAAAAAATATGGCCCATAATTTAGTAAAAACAACTTTAATTTATAGAAAATGCTTGGCATTTCTTTCATTATTATTTCTATTATGTGTTCTTTATGAAGATGTGAAGCTTGAGGAGGTCTCTTTCTGCTCTATGAAATAAAATTAGCCAAACATCCCAGAGTTTCCTGGTCACTCACATTAAATACAGAACATTTTATATCAAAATCATTATCATAATATTTTATAGTGCTAATATTAAAAGATAGGTCAAAATGATTTGCTTTAACTTGTTCATTTATAGATTGTTGACAGTTGGTCCCAGAGGTAAAGGGGGCTGCTTGAGCCCTCCAGGTAGATGGAACACAAGTATCCCACTTCCTAGTCTCATATATATCCCCCCCATCTTGAGGTTCATTAGCTGCATCTTAGCCATCGAAACTGTTTGTACTCTTTAAAAAGCCAACTTGCTGGTTCACTGCAAATGTTTATTTTCTGCCTCCTTCCTGATCAAATGCTGCAGCAATCTGTAAAAACATAACCAGGCTAGGGGCAGTTTAACTTGAAATTAATCTTATCTAGGCTATTAAGCACCTAGTTCCTCCAGTTTCCACAATTCTCTAACAATAAACATTTTGAGATGCTGCTTTCAACTCCAAAAAACTAACACAATTATATAAAAAAGCTTAGCCATTATCAAACTTATCTGGAAGGCAATGTAGCTCATCATGTGAGCAGCAGCTCTGCTTAGCTTCTCTCTCTCTCTCTCTCTCTCTCTCTCTTTTATACTAGTTCTTTATTCACTTCCATGCTCTACCCCATCTCTTTAGCTCCTTCCTTCAACGGACGGCTGTCATGTGGAACTTTATTGAGGGCCTTCTGAAGCTCATGATAAATCATGCTGCATGCATTGACATTGTCAACCTTCTCTGTAACCTTCTCAAAGTCAAAGAAGTTTGGCACGTTCCTGCTTCTGCCTATATGAGGTTTTTCTCTATCCCTCTGTAGAAGATGATATGTCTTGTACCTTGCATGCTGAACAAAGTTTCTATTTTTGACACAAGTTATAAATGCCAAGTTAAATGATCCAGTGAACATTTACTTAAAATATGTAACTTGTGATACATAAGTTATCCATGCCAGGCTAATGTTCTCTGTCTTTGTCTGTCGGCTCCTCATATTACTTCTAAAATCTCCTGCTGTAGACCCCCAATTTGTCCTTAAAAATTAAGGATGGAAAACGACAATTTAAAACCCTGAGTTATACGTTAACACGTTGCGTGATGTGCCAAATATCCTAAAACCAGACTTGAAAGTCTCACAGCAGTTATTGCTATCTCTCCACTCTTGCCATCTGGAGCTCATCATGCCGACGTCAGTGATCATTCTGTGAAGAGTTCTAGGACTCTATTCTAGTGAATAAGATGCTAAAACTAACTTTCGCCTAAGCTTTCAGAAACAGCCTTTTATCTCAAGTCTCGCCCTGTTTCTCTCACTTTTCTATCCTCTACAGGGTTCCCTTTGCGAGTCCAAGCTCAGCATAATTTCTAGGACCCTCAGCACTCTGCTTATCTTCCCCTACCTGATCCCAAACAGATCCCTGGCTTGAAAGAGCAACTTTCTCCAAAGAGTCTTAAGAGTTTCTTATTTTGACTCATTGATTTAAGCTGTTCCTTGCCTGGAGGTCTTTCTGCATAGCTTCCTTTGGTGTAATCCCCACTGGTTCAAGACCCACTTGTCTCCTGCCGTTCATTCAGCTGTCCTCGTGCTCTTGGCACTTGGCCTGTGTTGATTTTGCACAGGCTTCTGTCATACCCTAAGCTTTGTGATAAGAGGGACCCTATCTCACCATCTGGGTGCCCCTAAATCCTGTCCCTAGTCACTTGCACTTAGCATGTTCTCCGAAAGTGGTTTTAGATTACAGTAACATTTTACTCACTTTGCTCCTGCACTCATTTAGCTGGCCCATCTGCTACCTCATGTCTTTCACTGGGTCATGGGTGTGTACACTCAAATGCACGTGCGTGAGAGCACAGGATTAGAACCAGTGCTCACTTCTGATTTGTAATTTCATTGAATTCATCTGCCACTTCTGATTTGTAATTTCATTGAATTAAACCTACTTTGTTTTCACAGCTATGACTCTCCCAGAGTGCTCCACATGTTGATGCTCCTTAAATACTTGTTGATTTACTTTTCAAGGGTAGATATTGAAAGTACCTGATACTCAAAAGGATGCTCAACTGTTTAGAAAGGAGGCTGGCCATAAATATTCAATAAAACCATACCTAGCTATACTGGGTTTATATTAACCCTGTATCTATGAAGAATGCCTATATCTAATCACAGGTCTGGGATGACCTGCTTCTTAAAATTAATTTAGATAACAGAATACTTTCAATGTGTTGGAAAGCAATATTCAATAGACAAGTACATACTTAATATTATTTTAAATTTTTAGTCTAGGAATAGACTAAATTCTTCCTCTTCCCACAATATATGTTGTCTTTCTATTCTTTTATAATAAAGAAATTGACCATGGAAAGAAAATACTAAATGCAAAGCACTATCAGAGAGATAATTTGGCAGTTGTCTGAGTTGTTAGAATTACCCAAGGAGTTTCCCTACTTCCTCTGATTCTGGAATGCACTCTGAAAATGTTAATATTATGAAGATTGAGGTTTTCATTAAGAAACCTGCTCAATTTTCCTTAAATTTCTCTGTGTTGGAATCCCTTCATAATGGGGAACCAGGGATGCCCTGTTGGTTTTTATCCCAACCTATAATAGAGACTTGTGTGCTATCAGTGCAGTTCACTGCAGACGAGCTAAATCCATGTGGAAAAACTAAAAACCAAGACTCAAGACTCAAAGAACACATGCCAACGCAAGGCCAAAGTATGAAAGTGGAATTCTTGCACAACAGAAATCTAGAAAGAGACATATCTAAGGATGAGAAAGCTGGCAGAAAAGACTTAGCGGGAGTTCAGATCATGTCCCTGGAACATCTCTTATTCCCAGCACTGTTTATATTTGTGGCACTATTTATTTTTGTAAACAAAACGACTGAGTAAATAGTTGAATCAGAAAACACTGGGAAGATTGTGTCTAAGGGGAACAGATATCACGGGCACATTTGGACATATGAAGTCTGAAATTCCTGTTGGGCATGCACCCAGGGAAGACAGGTAAGCAGATGATAGTAAGCGACCAGAATTTATGGTAGAGATAGAGACAATAAGTATTTCCACAAGCAGATCTCTAGACCATGTGAACTTGTATTTTTGTACCATTTTTGGTTTTCTTATTGTTTCTGGTTTTTTTTTCCCCTCAATTAATATAAGCTTCTATGTTACTATGGTCTCTTTTGACTGTTATTTATTTACCATGTTTATTCAACAGATTCACATCTTAAAAAGTATTTATTGAATACATATTTTAAGAATGGATTAGAGATCCAAAAATGGTGCAGCCTATCTTTCTGCCTTCATGTGTTTTAAAGAATGATGAATGGCTGCTATCATTTTTGTCTCTTCATTTTTTTTAAAAGCCATTGAGAATTTTAAGAGGTTCAGAGAAAAGTCATTTAAAGGTCCAAGACATCAAAAATTAAACTTCTTTGGAAACTTAGACTAGGGATTCTCTACTCTAGATGCATATTAAAATCACAAGAAAGCTTTTAAAAATACTGATGCCAAAAATGGGTCTTACCACACCCAAGACCTTTAAATCAGAATTGACTCCAGCAGGGTATTCAGGAACAAGCTTTTATCAACCATCAATTTGAGAAGTACTTATTAAGTTAACTGCTTATGGTTTATAATACAGTTGGTATTATTAGTGATACTCAATGTATAATTCTTCTCTTAGGAAAGCTATATTGTACTTGCTCTAATAGAAACTACCACATGCTTTTATTATAGTAGAAGCTGAGACTCATCACTTTCATTAATTTAGATATTTATTTTCTTTTTAAGAAAATTGCTGTGGAAATTTCTATACTTTCTGTTTCTGTGCAAAACTTTATTCTAGAAAAAAATGTGCCACATTGTTAAAATATTATGTATGTTATTAAATCATCGAGCAGTCAGATTTATTTTTTGGAACCTAATATGGTTCTGAATGCATTTTCATAGAGGAGCTGAACATATTTTGATGGTGGCTTCATCTCTGGAGTCAAGTGCATGTTCTCCCAATGTGAACGTTTTGAAGGACAACACACATCTGAATACAAGTCTGATGTGCATCCTTAAAAATAATCAGTGACAACACTGATCATTACTGAATATAACTGGCTTAAGCCATCCTATTTTAAAGCAGTAATAGAAAAGAGGGAAAGCTGATGCTCAAAATATGGTTTGCCCCTGCCTCTGCAATAATCAGACTGGCAAATGGGGCCGATGAAGGTCTCCCAGACTGGACACTGGACAAGGTGGCTTCTGAGCAGCCCATTCTAGCTGTGGACATCTGTGATTGATCCTTATCTAGTCTGTTTTGCATAAGGTCACAACTTGTCTTTTCTTATATAATTCATTTTCAGTGAATGGATACTTCTTTGGCTATTGTTTATTTAATCAGTTAATATAATATTGATTACTTTTTTCTCTATTTTTTTTCACAGTCTTTCACCCTTCATAGTGCTTAGAATATATAACTTCCCCTTTTAGGCCAATTATTTTTATCAGTATGGGCATTGTTAATAATTAGTGATTATCTAATCACTTATTTGTGATCCTGACATAGCTTGTGGTTTTAGTTTGTGCTTCACATTTGTGATTATACAGTGCTCTCTCTCTCTCTTAGATATCTCCATGGAAAGTGTATGTGCTCATAAGTATAGAAATAAAATAACGAAGAATAAAGATGTATTGATTGTGTGAGTGTGCGAGGGTGTGAGTGTGCACGTGCTATTGCATTCCAAAATTTCCTTTGAATTTTGTACTTTCATGATAGGCATTTTATAGAAAAGGAAACTGACTGAAATCCAGAGTTTAGGTAACTTATCTATGAGCCACACAGCTAGTACGTAGCAGAGATGAGATTCAAACAATGTTTAATACATTCTTAGAGTATTATACAAATGTAAATTATTTTGCCTATTATGACTGCCATTTGGAATTGTAGTAACTAACATTTTAATCTAGGAAGCACTTATACACTAAATTGTCCACATAAGTTAAATTGGTAAAGGAAAGACTACTAATGTGACCATAGCTAGAAGTTATTGGAGTGATATTGGAAGCTCAGGGAGACAGGTTTCAGCCTGCGGTTGAAGGAACCAGTGGATCCAATTGCTGAACTTTTCTATTGACATGCAATGTATATTCAGTTGCTAAAATGTGGACTAATGTGTCTCAGAATCCTAAATTTGATAGTTTTACCATCACTAAAATGATATGTATGGTAAGATAAAGAGATGCATTGTGTCCCTAACTATCCTGTTAAGTGGTCTCCACGGCACTGCTTGAAGTTATTAATCTCCATGTAGTTTTAAAGACTCTGATATATAAGGTGATACATGAATTTATAATTTTTACCCCAGAGGGGAACTTAGAATTCTGATGGTTCACTTTGTTCATCTTCTAGAAGAAGCAACAAACTAGGGACTCAGTCATTGGCCACAGATTCACGGACAAAGAACTCTGTTTTCAAGTCATTCTCCTCCATGGACTTCCAATTCACTTTTTATCTGCTGGACCAGAGTGTAAATTCACTGAGAGTCATTTCTGTTCCTGTCTGACTTCAGCACCATAGCAGCCCCCTGCTCCCGGATGATCTCTCCCTCCTTCTCCAGCTCAGCAGAGAGAGGAGTGTGACCGCACACCCTCCCAGCAAACAGAAGGAGACAGATGCTGTCTGAGGAGGTGTCTGTGAGTCCTTCCACTGCTTGGCACCTGGGCACCTACAGTCAGCATGCACGTGCAAGTGGTGTCTCACTTTTCACTTGCAAACTCACAGCTCAGTTCTAATAATAGCCCGTGGTGAGACCTTTCCCCAGGGGCTGTGAATCTCCATGCAGCAGTCACATCTAAACCTGGCCTTCTGTTCTGCTTTCCTCTAAGGGAAAGCTCTTGGGAAAATCCCACTTAGAGGGACATGCAAGAACAGCAAGCCGAAGTGGCTTCTTCATCTCAGAACAAAACTAATCTCAGTCCCAGCTAAACACTACACATGAGAGTGTGAGCAGCAGGAAAATGGAACAGGCAAAGTTCTGGTTGGCAGAATGACAGGCTTCCCACATCTAGCCATTAAAATAACGCTGCTCTTAGACACAGGATCACATCTCCTCACATTTGTTAAATAGTTTAAGAAGTGAGTTGACTGATAGTAGTTGATGTCTACATAGGTTTGCCATTTTTTTATTTAAACACACAGGAACAAAACAGGCTGTGGGGAGTAGCACGATGTGGTGGCAAGGCACTGGACTACAAGTTCAAAAGACGTGGTCTTTATAAAAACTCACCACCTTTTATCCTTTTATACTTTGAATTAGCTTTGTTCAACATAATCATCTAGTTATCTCTCTGGTCACTTGTTATCTCATTGATAAAACAGTGATCATAAGCCATAGCAATTGCTATCATTAATTATGTCTACTCTTTGTGAATTATTTAGAGTACCTCATTTACAAACCATTGACAGCTGGGTACAATGGTATAAAGCTGTAATGCCTGTGACAGGGAGGCTGAGGTAGGAGGATCACAAGTTGGAGGCCAGCATCAGCCACTTAGTGAAATTCTAAGCAATTTAGTGACATCTTGTCTCAAAATAAAATTTAAAAAAAATAAAAATTGGCATGGATTATTTCCATGCTCTACAAACAAGAAGATTAAACTTGAGAGAGATGAGATGACTCCCCCAGAGTCGTGAAAGTGGTTCACTGTAGAAACAGGAATCCAGCTCAAGTCTTCTCCAGAATGTACCGGTTGACAAAACCAAAACAGATGCCCATCACCTAACAGCTGTGCACACTGCAGCTGAGTCTTGCTTCACTGGCTGCCAACAACACTGAATGAACGAGTGGGCATGAAGTTGTCTAGTGGAGGGATTAATGGTACCCATGTTGAAATTAGCTTTAAAATCCTGATTGGGAGTCAATCTCCCTTGCACTGAATTTGGCTTAGAAAACAGGGAAAAGAAGCTACTTAGAGAAGCAGTTAAAACCTCAAGTTTTGTGGTCAAGCTACATGGGTTTAAATCCTGACTCTGACACATAGTAGCTGTGTGTATACTTTAGAGTTCAAGAGACTTCATAGCTGTTCATTGCAGCTGTTCATTATATATATATATATATAGATANNATTATATATATATATATATATATATATATATATATATATATCGTATGTACACACACTGTACATACCATCATATATATGTGTATATGTACACACAGACACACATACATATATATATGCACACACATATATATGATGTTATGTACAATGTGTGTGTGTGTGTGTGTCTGTGTGTATATCCAGAATGGTTGTGTCAATGATACTAATCCCCTCAAATCTCAATGAGGTAATAGAGATGTCTCATTTTCTTTTCTTTCTTTTTTTTGGGGCGGAGGGTACTGAGGATTGAACTTAGGGGCACTCAACTACTGAGCCACATCCCCAGCCCTATTTTGTATTTTAATTAGAGACGGGGTCTCACTGAGTTGCTTAGGGGCTCACTGTTGCTGAGACTGGCTTTGAACTTGCAGTCCTTATGTTCAGTCTGCCTAGCTAGGCTGGGATTACAGGCATGTGCCACTGTACCCTGTGATTTCTTCTTTTCTTAAACACAGAACTCAACACTAAGAAGCACTAGATCCACAGTGAGATGCATGTCTCTTTTAACATCTTGCCACTCTGCAAGAGTGGAAAATTCTGGTCAAATATTAAGTTCTGCAAACCCAGGAGCAAGATGTTGGGGAACCAGTCTGCACATACCCATCCCAAAGGACTTTTCCAGTGTCCTATGAGAAACAGAGTCTCCTGGAGCCCTCCCCTAGCTTCCTTCTCTTGGTTTCTTGACCTTGATTAAGGCACATGGAATTCCAAAGATAGGATCCCAACTTATTCTTTTAAGCATAAAAAAATTACCTCCAAGCATGACAGTAGCACTAATTGAACAAATAAAGTGATATCTGATCATACCAGAAGCCCATATTACATCTATCTCTGATTCCAGGTAAAATATCCTGGGCAAAGAATCACATAATCTTTAGCAAATAAAGCTTAAGGGCCATTTGATTCCAACATTCTCATTTTGCAATTGAGAAAAATGAGAAAGAGAGAGATTAAAATAAATTTGTCCAAAATAAGAGTTTCACTCATTGGCTTTAATTGTTTGTAGAATCTCATTTCTGTATGTATATCCCCAATAGGAAGAAAACAAGGAATCATTTTCCTTTCATAAAGAGAGAGGGGGGAAAACAGACAGAAGCAAAGCAACAGAATTTATCTTTATGAAAGCAAATTCTGTAGATATTTTGCCAAAAAGGACACATAGTGAAAATGGATTAGTTCATTTGAGTGGTTTGTGGAAAATATATATTTCCCGAAGCAGGTGGTGCTATCAAAGTGAATAGGGAGAAAAATGTCCTGTATGAAAAATATTTTTTTTCAAAATGCTATTTTTCAAGTCGAAAGGGAAATGACACAAAATCCTACCACTGACTCTGACAGCATATTCTAATGGGTTCTGGCTATATTTTAGAGAAACACACACCCACATACAAACAGAAACAAACCTTTTCAAAAAGGATATGTATAGAAAACCCTGGAGGTTTTACATTTGTTAGATGGAAGAAAAAAGAAAGACAAACGGCCTGCCAGATAATGAGATGAGTGAGCAAGTAAGTCATTGGAAACTCACAAAATGCACTTTGTGGAGACATTTCTAGAACTTTTGGTATAGCAGAGGAACACAGATTTAAAAAAAAAAAAGAAGGAGAAGAAGAAGAAGCAAACCAGGGTGGGTTTTGTAGTTCAGTGGTAGAGCTCTTGCCTAGCATGTGTGAGGCAGTGGGTTCTATTGTCAGCACCTCATACAAATAAATAAAATAAAGGTCCATTGACAATTAAATATATATATATCCTGCATATATATATATATATATATATATATATATATATATATACAGGAGCAAACCATGGCTCTGTGGACATTTTAATAAAATTCCAGAGACTAGCCTTAGAAAACTAATGGATCCATGAATAATGATTTGAATTAATTTAGTTCCTTGAGTACAAGACTGCCCAGTTATCTACAGGTGTCAATCCCACCTTTATTATTCTCATTTAGATAATTCTTTTACCTCCTCCTATTGAAATATAATATTTGTACTCAAAAAATGCATTTATCATAGTAATACAGGCTTATACTTTTTTCTTCTGTGTTCATGGATTCAGAAATCTTATCTTCAAATGGACTAACCCATTCTTGCTTCTGTCTTGTGGCATATTTTAAGCAACAACCACACTAAGGATGCTCTTTTCCCTTTTCCATTCACAGAGCTGCTGTCCCTAAGAAGTACCAGGAGAGCCACACATGGAGATTAAAATCTAAATATATGCCTGAAGTACCTTTTTCTGAAATTCTTCTGTGCCCTCTGACACCACCGCCTTTCTTCTTGGGCCATTCCCTTCCCCAGGAGGCTGCTCTTCACTTCTAGGCCTATCAAGAGCTAAGTCAAATCTCAATTCTTGCATGAAGCTATTCCTGCTTCTGGCATCCCTCCAACAAATTTCTATAATTCTTTTAGTTTTTAACCATATAATTTAGTACCTAATTAAATGCCTACATTTGCTGGTCACTGTTGCTTAATAAGTAATTACATAATGTATTCCCTAGCAAATAATAAGTACGCAATGATTGAAATCTATATTTGAACTTGCCTCTGGGTTCCACTGCAGTCTTTCTAGGGCAGAGAGGTTAGGCAGTAACTCTTTCAGTCTTCCCGATATGATAATGCAGGGACCTCTTCCTGTATTCCTCTTGTGAGTACTACATCCATGTCTATGCAGTATCTCAAGCTAAAACACTCAGAAACATCACAAACCATCAGTACCCAAACCTTGTGCCTACCAAGCATCAAGTCATAACCCATGTTTCCTCTCTATCATCCTCAATTCCTTCTCTTGGTTCAGTCTATCAGTTTTCTTCTGGATCATTAAAACGGTTACCTGTGTCATGAGCTCCTACACTTCAGTGCCTTCTTCTCAAAATGTCATAGCCAGAAATACCTGGTTAAAATAAGAGCAACACAGATCCTTGGGTCTGCTTGAAACTCCCAATGGTGGCTCTTTGGTGCCAATTCCACTATATGAATCTCAGGATCTTCTATACCTTACTCAAAGTTTGCATATATGTGCTTAAATGATCATCAGATCGTGATGAGAAAAGAGTGTTAGCTAAACTTACTGGCTAACATCTTTTTGGGAAGAAGAAAAATTTCAGATTCAATGGCTTTTTTCCTGGTTTTTACTTAGCAAGCAGAAACAGACTCCATTTATGGCAATAAAGACACTAATTAAGCAGAGTATGGGAAAATGTCAATGAGAATTGACAGCTGTGACTTCACACTTAAAATATTAAGTAAAAGTTGCCCGCATTTCATTTGCCTTCTCCACCCTATCCTCCTTCTTGCTTCTTCAGTATTTGATTAAATACACTAGAACAAAAACATCAATTCATTCTAGTTAGAGGGTGAGACATTGTGAATTAATGAAGTCAGACTCGTGGGCAGTTTGATTCAATTATATTACTTTCAAGTACTTATGATAACTGGACTTTAATCTTTCTGACATAGAGATCATTAGTATTATTTAGTGCATATGATATTGATTAGCTAGAAGTAATTTGCAACTAGCAACAATATACACACACATAAAGTTATACAGATATATATATTTACATACATATCCATATGTAAACATACAACTGTATGTGTGAGTGTATTAAATACGTAGTTACTACAGTAATTGTAACTACATGCACATTTGTGACTGAGTTTTCAGAGCTCAATAATAGTCAACATTTCTTAAAATTCTTTGCTCCTTTGTGCTTCCTAGCAGAACTTTCCCTACTATGTTACACTCCTCAATCTGTGAAAAAAGGGATTTTTAACAATTTAAACCAAATTTTTGTCCCACCTCTTCTCAATTCAGTGGAATCTGAATTAAAAGGTTTTACTAGAAGGAGCATCAAGTTAAAATAATGATGATATTTATTGCAAGAGAACTCTAATGTGAGTCAAATTGCTTTCTGAGCTCAAAGATAAGAGTTTTGAGGCTGCATATTACTGGGTGAAAATCTTGAGAGCAACAATGATACAAGCTTCATTACCTAGCGTCATGCTTATAACACTGAGGCTTTCGGTTTTAAATGGTATTTATTGAAAGCTAACCAGATTGTGAGCATTTAATTGAATATATCAATTTTCAGAAGACCAGAATTGTTGTGTTTGCTTAGAAGCTTGTTCTAGAGGTTTTTCCCCCTAACACTAGAAATATAGTAATAATTTTTTGTCTGAAAAAACTTCAGGTCTAGCTATAATTTGCTTTTGCAATCATATCAGTTATTCTGGCAAAATGCAACCCCCGATCTCACATGACAGTTTACAAATTAAAACCTGTAGAAATAATTAAAAAAGGAGATATGTACAGGAGTGTTACGTGGAAACGTAAGGCTTCAGCAGCCAGCTCGGCTGAGTGATAACTAGACGTGAGGCACAAACTAATTGTACTTATCTATTTCCCATAGTGAGAACAGCCTCAGCTGGGTTGTGCCATGGGAGAGAGAAAGAAAGTACATGGTATTTTGCTCACCTAAAGGCTCATATAATAAAAGAGAACCAGTACCAGGAAATACAGGAAAGAAGGAACAGGGAGAGTGTAAATAATTTCTCAATAAATAAACTGTTACAGACCTGCTTTATCTTTTATATCATTCTGCCCTTGCTTGCTTCTTTTGTTTTCACTGGATGGGTTATTCAACATGGCTTAGAGCACCAGCCCTGTTCAAGACACTGCACTTGTGATCAGCACCTTATTCTTCAAACTGGATTTCTAATTTCCTGGAGACAGATTCCAAATCTTCTAATTTTTTTTCTCTTTCATCCACACTAGACAATCTAGCACATGCTTGGGTCCATGATATACACTCAACAAGTTTTTATTTTTTTTTATTTTATTATTTTTATGGGTGCATTATCATTATACATGCTAGTGGGATTCATACGCCATATTCATACATGCACATAATATAATTTTGATCAATCTTATTCTCTGTACTCAACAATTATTTTTAGATAAATTAAAAGGTGAATATATATATATTTAATCTTAGAACTTTTGTAAGACAAAATCCCTCAGCAAGCTCTTTTTTTTTTCTCCCTTTTTTCTTAGTTTATTTTATTGCAAGTCCATACACAATGCTTCAGTATCCCAGTGAGGTTTTTCATCCCATGGGCCTGGACCCAAACTGGAATAACTGTCAGCAGCAACATTAATTGCCCCCCTTATTGGCAGGAGGAGTGTGAAAATTGGTGTGGAGAAAGAGACTGAAATCTCTGCTCATCCCAGGAGGTGGCCACTGGGGACCTGATGCAGCCCATTAGGGGGACAGCCATGTGGAGGCAGGTTTCCTATCTGTCTGAACAGTTCCTACCGTCTCGGTAAATAGATACTTTAAATCCCTAGAGCCTGCAAACTTCTTCAGGATTTTCTTCTAATCTTACGGAGACTGATTGTGTCTGGGCCCGAGGCATTTTCTAATTGTGAGTAATTTACTTGGGAAAGCTCACAAGCCTGCAATCCCAGGGAGTGTGACCCCTCCAACATCCTGTAGGGAACTGCTCACTGCCACCTTCTATATATACATAGGCCCTTTCTTCCTCCCAGGAATTTTTGCCTCCCCTCCAGGAGAAGCTAAGCAATTCCCTTTCTTTAAGGATGAAGGCACAGAGCCCTTTTTAGCTACCTGCTTTCCCTGATTCCTTCTCTTTTCCTCCAGCCTGACTGCTTCTCACATCTTCCTAGGTACCTTCTGCTAATCTATGATACCTTCTTTCTGTCTCCCAACCTGCCTTATCATCCATGTAAAGAACTCATATTTCATGCAGCATCTAATGCAATATGAAATATGCATAAGGTACTGGTCCATACTGCCATACAAGGTGGAGTCAGTCTGCTTACAGCAAGAATGGGTACAGGGTCTCTGATCAGTGTGCCCCTGCCCTCCTCCATTACCTATTTGCCCAGTCCTTTAATGCTTCTTCTTCTTTAGCATGAATGCTAGTCCTGACTTACTTCAGTCAGCTCCCCAAAGGAGGAGGTCTTGGTATCTGCCTGAAGACGTCAGAGGAGACTCAAAGGGAAAGTTCTACTTGGGAAAGCATTTCAAAGATGAGCAAGTATTTGATCAAATGTGTAGAAACATAAACGTGACTAGGTCAGATTATTTCATTGCATATTTCCAACAGCAGAGTGAGCCATGTCGGAAAGTACAAGGTGACATCCATGTGCAAAATCTGGATAACACCCACTTGAGGAGGCAGAAGAAGAAACCCCTGTCCTGAGTCGAGATTTAGACCAGATGACCTTCAAACCTCTAATTTGCTGGGTATGTTAATCCCAAGGTCAGGTGATGATCAATTGGACTATGCGGTGCCCAGATATTATCCTGAGTGTTTGCAAGGGTGGTTCTTGATGAGATGACATTTAAATCCACAGAGCAAACAGAGCAGATTGCCCTTCCTGAAGCAGTTAGGCTACATCCAAAAATCTGAAGACATGAAAGGAACAAAAGAATTAATGAGAGGGATCTTCTTCAGTCTGGCTGCTTGAACTGGGACACTGGTCTTTCTCTGGCCTTTGTACTAGGACTGAAACATGGACTCATTTTGGCTCTCAAACTGTGCCTGCCAGACTTTGCCCTAGAACTTACACCACTGGCCTCTCCTGATTCTCGGTACTTCAAACTCAAACTGGAACTACAAATCAGTTCTCCTGGGTCTTTGCTTTGCTAATCGCAGATTGCAGGACTTTTCAGCCTCTATAAATGTGTGAGCCAATTCCTTGTAATAAATCTCAGTTTCTGACTCTCTTTCTCCCTCTCTCTTTCTCTTTCTTTCCACACACACACACACACACACACACACACACATCCTATTGGTTCTGTGTCTCTGGAGAACCATTACCAATACATCAGTCTTTTCTAGTACTTTACTAAGTGCTATTTTCTGCATAGACAGGATCAAGTCATGGGAAAGCTGGCTTTAGCCCCAGTCTAGTCTATCAAACAGTGTCTCCAGCCTTCCAATTGGACTCTTCAAGTGGTTTGTTCTAAGAAAGAAAATAAGTTTTGTCTTTTTTTTCCCTCTGTTCTTACCAATCTGTCCTTTGCTATTTGGCAAGAACTGGTAGCTTTTCTTTTGGTCTGACTGGATCTGGAAATAACATGGTTATTTTTGTTTAAACATAATAGCAAAGAAGAACTTAAGCTTATATGCAATTTAGCCTTATCAAGCCCAGACATATTTGTTTGTGTACAATCAGCATGCCTGAGTAATGTCAGAAGAGCTCTGAAAACAATATATTCTGAAGCCAGAGTTGTTAGTGGGTGGAACCTTCCCAAATAATAAGCATTGTACACACGATGGGAAATAGAATGAGTTATTTAGTCCAATACAACCTGCTTTAGTCCATACAACATGTCATACGATTTAGACACAAAACAGGAAAGGAAAGAAATGAAAGGGAAGTGGGTAAACATGGAGGAAATTATATATTTGGGAGTTCTCTCTAGTCACTCAATAAATAGTTGGTGAATGAATTATGACTTTAAAAATAAGCAATAAAATTTCATTTATGTGTATCTGTGTATAGACACAGATACATAAGAACATGGTATAGTAGAGGTAATATGAAAGCATTCATGTAGAGGGCTAGTGTTATGAATGAATGGCCAAACACCAGAATCAGGATGCCTTAAGAATGTCATTGTAGTCTTTGTCTTTTTTTATCTTGGTGGTGCCTGCCTTTTGCATTGCAGTTGGCTTCCCTTGACTTCCTGCATTCTGTCCCATGCACACCAAGCCACTTCCAGTCACATATACACTTCCATGTATGCAGGATAGTGGCTGAGCATTGTCTTTGAAACTTGTTCTCAAAGAGAGCATTATGCAAGAACTGCATTTCTACCTGCAGTGCTAGTTTTATTCCAAATTATTTTTGCACATATGTCTGCAAAGGGAAAATAAAAATAATTTCAATTAAAAGTAATTAGGGGTACTGAAAATGAATTGTCCTGTGCTGGTACAGCACATTGGTAAAATTTAATATTTTGTCATCTAAGGCTTTAGGCTCCACCCTCCATCTCAGTGTCTAACCTATAAGCACAATGCCTAAAATAAACATATGCATGTACACTTCAGAAATCGTTAAAACCTGTTTTGTACACACTTCCCTCAAATAGAAACTTGCCTGTGATTGAAGAGATGAATATTAAGAAAATAAAAATTTGAACAGTGTGTCATAAGAGTTGCAAAAAAAAAAAAATTTAACTTTACACTTGTAAGGAAACAAAATATAACCATCCAATCTGTCTTAATTATTGAGGTTTATTATTTAAGTAAATTTTGATATCAAATGCTGATTCTAAGGCCCTGCAATAGTGATCTGATTCATCAGATTTCAGTGGAGACTTGGAAACCCAAATTTTAAACCAAATTAAAGAAGAAATCTATACCATTCAGATGAAGAACATCTATAGAATCATAAGTCAAGAATGCAACCTTCTTTCATCTCCTTTCATTTAGATTTGATCCAATGAAATTCTAAAAGATAAAGGATACAAAAACATATATGAAAATGTAAGACCAAAAAAAAAAAAATAGAGACTCTAGTATCTAGAGCTAGCACTTAATTTGTTTACTGTCCATATAAGCTATTCCCTTAACCAATCATGACCTCTGCTTTGTAATTTAATTGCAGAGACATCATAAGAGTATCCACTTCTCGTGGTCCCCACATTACTCAGGGAAATGATATTTATAAAACTGATTCAGAATTAGTAAATTGCTCTACAAAAGGAGGACATTGTTCACACTATGAAGATGCACACTGCAACTCAGCAGTCATTCAGGAGTGTGGTTCTTCCTGCCTGGGCAGCCTACACAATCCAAGGTGGATGAATGACAGACAGAAAGAAGATCCTGGCTCTGGTTCTTGAAAAACTCATACTTGGGGAGCAAGGCACATTAAACAGCAGTGAGGTGATAACTACAATGAATGGCAAGGATTTCTAAACAATGAGAGACCAACAGATTATGGACATGTGCAGATTATGTGGCAAGACATTATGAAAGATCTGAACTATGAGGACGTCCTTCAGAATAGGTGAATCTGTTGTTAGGTAGAGAGTGTGAATGGATTCATTTCAGGTAAAAGACAAAGCAAAAGAGAAAAAGGGATAGAGAGAGATACCAAGGCCAAGTACAGGAATCAAAACCTTACGAAACGTGAGAAGGGACAGGAAACAGCAAGAGAGATGGTTTGAATTTCAGGAAATCCCAAAGTTCATCCCGGTTAATTCTTAACTTGAATAGATTCCAGCCGTACACTAGTCTACAAAGCCTCTTTATTTGTTTGACAGATCAACATGCTAAATGTACCAATCGATAGCTATAAATCTCTTCATTTGGCAGCAGTTATAGCGATATAACGCAGCATCCAAGGAAACCAGCTCATAAAGACTGAGTTAAGTACCACCCCATTATCAGCATAGATTTATTGACCTATTGATATGTTTAAAAGGTCTCTATTGTAAAATTAGTGAATATGTAAAAGTATTAACTTGAAGGATAGTACAAGCAGATTGAAAAGTAAAACTGTTCTTGTTATTGGATTCACAGGCTTCTTTTTCAACATGTCACATTTTTTCTGGTAAATTTCAATATCTCTAAACTTTCTGTTATAATTTTCTACCAAAAACAGAAAAATTAAAAAAAAAAATCCATTCAGAATTCCTAAACGCCCTTTGTACTTGTCTGTACTTTACACAAGAGCACAGAGGGATATTTTTCTCTACTTTGAAAATAGATTTAAAGCATTATGATTTAATAGACTTTTAAAATAGAATGTCAAAAACAAAAGAATAATTTTGGTACAATGGCATGAGAAGTGAATGTATGGATTGATCCGTTTGTAGGCTCTTTACTCTCCATCTCCCTCTCATGCAGTTGTTAAGTGATTCACGTAATTGACCAGAGTGTCAGAGACTCAAGTTTTCTACCTATGAAATGAAATGGGCAGGAAGATCTCATCCCCCCTGCCTCAATACTCAAATAGAGATAGGTGTGAAAGCACACTGATGAGTATTTCAGAATTCTTCTTTATTTCTCCCAAGAAAAAGTAAAGTTTTACTGTCTGTCTGCAGGATGTGAGGCACAATATAATCCACTGTAGAAGATTTGCAAAAGACTCAGCTGTCTCTGGGGCCTAGGAATCTTGCTTTTACAAAATGTGACGTGTACAGGTTCCTTCACTATCTTATCACATGATTTCCCACCAAACAAAAGAGTTCTCAAAAGAAGATCAAATAACAGGAAGGAGATGCAGACTGATGTTAGGAGATAGGGGCTCAAACTTGGAATACTCCAATCTACCACAATTACATTTCTCTGTTTTCCACATGGATAAAGTGAAGTGCCTATATCAGAGTGGATGTCCAAAGTCTTGTTATATGAAGGTACAGAGGAAATAGAACATTGTGACTGTGCTGCTTCTGAAGTTATTATCCCTTGTCTCTACTCCTGTTTTAGTGAAATTTTTCATCACTGTGACCAAAAGACCTGACAAGAGCAACATAGAGCAGGAAAACTTATTTGAGTCTCGGTCCATTGTTGGCCAATTCCATAACTCTGGGTTCAAGATGATGCAGAACATCATGGCAGAAAGGCATGGTCAAAGAAAATAGGCTTTGAACATGGTAATCAGGAAGCAGAGAGAGTTCTGCTCACCAGGCACAAAATAAAAACCCCAGAGTTATCACACACACTCCCCCCTGGCCCCGTGATCCACCTTCCCTAGCCACTTCCTACCTGCTTACAGTTACCACCCAGTTAATCCACATCACTGGATTATTCCCCTGATTAGGTTACTCATTTTCTAATCTAATCATTTAACCTCTGAACAGGTTTGTATTGTCTTACACATGAGCTTCTGGGGGACATCTCATATCTAAACATCTTTTCCCCATCTTTTTCCTCTCATTGGTGGCACCAAGAGGCAGGATACAGGCTGGAGGAGGATGGAGAAGCTCTTGCTCTTCCCCCAACCCCAGATCTTCTTACTCTGACTTGATATTTACTTCTATGAGTTTTTCATTTCAACTTCAAAGGTTTTGTCTCCAACACCAGACCATCTCCCATGTGGCTACTCAGAGATGAGGAGACCTGTGTCCCAGCCCTGCTGGGGCCATGCTGGCACCTTCTGAGGCAGCAAGCAGCTAGGCTGAATTCTCTTTTAGAAATCTCATTCTCATTCTGCAGACCCCTTTTGTTATTTAGGTTCTTGGGTACTCAAACAGCTTTTTTCCTGGAACCTAGAAGTTGAAGATGCTATCTCTGGGGGCTACTTTGGTCTACCTCTGTGCTCCCATTTCATCCTTTCAATGTTCTAATACTTATTTATCTAACTTGAAGTAATGCATTCTATTGAAGAAAATCACCTGCATTCTTTCTGGTTTTTGTACCCAAACCCTGATAGAGTCAGTGCCGAAAAATAAATTGGAACATGTATGATATGAAAAATATGTCAAGCTACCCATATGACTACTTTTCCAGAATTCTAAGAGTTGCTCAACTTTTCTTGGAAATTCTTTCTGTAGGATGTTTTTGAGCTTCGACACTTTATCTGCTTCATAACACTTTATGTCAGGCTTTGCTATTGTGGACTGCCCACAGCTAGAGTTCTCACAGTTCAAGATGCTTCTGCACCACGGAAGCAGGTCAAATAGTCTTATTAAAAAGACTTACACTAGGCTAACTCATCAGCACTGTCAAATCAGGCCTTCCTTTCTTTTCTGCTTAATAATATTCATTTGTAGATTAGAATTGTTTTCCTGTGGACTGACATTTGTAGGCAAAACTAACCAGGTGGCCATTACACCTGCAGGCAGGAATTGATGTGCAGCAGTCAGCGAACCTACCTTACTGCAAAACAAAAGCCTTCAAAATAATTTGCTTCTTGCTGCAGCCCTGCCACACAGGTAGACAGGGAGGCATGTGGGAATTGGTAAGCTTGGGAACGCAGTCACTTCCCTCCTGTTGTGGCATTATTCATGTGCCCTGAACCTTCTGTTTCTACTGTGGGGTGATAGCTCAGGAAGATAATGGCCTCTGTCCAGGATCTGAATTCCTGAAGGACAAGAAGTAGCAGCACTGGGACTTCATTATAAGTTGGCCCTCCTGTAAGTTGCTGGAGCATGGAATCAGGAAAACCTTCTACACAACTGACAGGGAGTTTAGTTCATAGCTCAAATCCATGCCAGAAACACACCCCAACTTGATTCACTCATACTGATTGTCTGCAGTGGATATGAAGTGTCAGCCCTATCTCCTGAATTATCTTAATGTCAATATTATTTTATATCAACTCCATAAACTATGATATGTCCTATTAATTTATTTATGATGGTGTACTTTCAGGAGTACCCTTAACAACTAAGGGACATAAAATCATTTTTTAGATTGCATATCCAAATACTAAATTCAGAGAACATGGTTGAATGAATTATTGGCATCACTGAAGATTTCTTAAATGTGAAAGTCTAGTTAGGGAGACAATATTAAAACATTGAAGCTTCAAGCACGATTTACATATGACTAAATATGAAAAAAGTGGTAGAGTTGGGTAACGCTAGGCCATTTCAAGGCTAAACCCTTGGGAAGTGCTGCTTGGTGGGGTAACCCAAAAGGAAGGAAGAAAGAGGTAAACTGACACTTAACTGTCCAGTCTTTTAAGTGCAATATCATAATTGTGTCTTTTACCTAGGTTACCCCTAAATGTATTTATCCTTTTCTGAAAAACAAAATGCAGTTTTGAATCATGCCTAGAGATTTCAAATTGGACTTTGAGATCTAAAAAGGTACATTATGGGTTTAACTGTAGGAAAAGAGAATGTATGGACCTAGCACTTCCAATGGCCCTCAGTTTTAACATGTTGATATTTTTATTGGTGTATTAAAATTATGCATAACATTGGGATTCATTTTGGTATGTTCATAGAAGCATGGAATATAATTTGTCCCAATTTTAGTCCCCAGTACTTCCCCTTTCCCTCATCTCCTCCCTCCTCCCTTTCCTTCTCTTCCCTCCCCCCTGCTTCATTTCCTCTATGCTACTGATCTTTCTTCTATTTATTTAGAATTTCTTTTTTTTAAATTAGTGCTTTATAGATATTTTGTCCTTCACTTTCATTGAAACCTAATTTAGATTGCACTTGAACAGTGTCCTATTGTGAAATTCTCTATTCATATAGCAAACCATCCAGGTTCCTTAATTTTACCTATATAATTAGGACATCTCATTTTGTTTATTAAAGAACTTCACCTTAATGCTGCAATGAATTATCCTTAAAGCCTACTGTTTTTGAAGTTAAAGATCTTTTTTTTTTTTTTTTTTTTTTTTTTTTTTTTTGGATTCTTGCTATGATTAAATATAGCCCAGATCCCTTCTTCTAACTCCAACCAATTTGGCCAATCCCAGGATTTCCTATTGCATCCTGTTTGGCAGATTCTGGATCTCCAGATATGTTCACCGTGGGATGGACAGATCAACTCCTTTTTGTCTATGTGTCATCTTAGATAAATATCTGTGTTTTTAACAATATCGTGTTGATTTATTCAATAATGCCAAGAGTAGTGTTAAGTTACTTGCTGAGAAACAATGCTGAAATTTATTAGGATCTGACTTCTACAGACAATGTCCCAATGCAAAGTTCAATATGATGGATGCACTTTGAGCTTCAACAGATAAACTTTGTAAGAATTTTGATATCCTAAAATTACCACCTCACTATCTCCACCTAATTTTTCTATGCACAGACACATACGTAGAATTTTATTTTTCACCTTTTGATGCATAGCAAATGGAATTGTGTCTTCAATTTCCTTAATTTTAGTACTAAAAAGTACATATAAATAAAATGAAATTTTAATTCAAAAAATGACCAAAACAGTTGAAACCTGTGGTCAATTAGGGTTCCTTGAACTGGTGTTGAGGAAAGAACACTTTGGGAAACATTAGAGCAGAAAGTTATTTCAGATGAGTTTTTAGCTCTAAGAAAAAGAAGAGGGTTGTAATATGGAACCCGGGTGGGTTTGAGCAAATGCTGAATTCCCTGCCTTCACCTGAAGCCAAAGCACTTCATCTGGACAGGAGCTCACCAATTTATCTGCTACTAGGTTAAGAGGCAAGTAGAGTATTTTTGGTCAGTCAAAGATTTCATATTAGATGAGGGCCACCTTCACCCTCATCAAATAAATTCTCTGTGATCTCAGAAACTCTAAAACATGTTCCTTAACTAAAGCCATCTAAGGGATGACTCCTTTGCATTCATACGCAGGATATGCATATCACTAACAGCTTTAACTAGGCAGTGGAAAAACTGTGTAAAGATTTATATAAACCTCAGGAAAGACTCAGAACATGAAAGTGCATATGGTCTCCTCTCTTTCTCTTTCTTTTTATCTCTCTGTCTCTTTCAACAGATGACCTAAGTCAAACACCAAGTTATCCTGACATTTCACTTATCTTTCTACTCATTTTCTTTGCCAGAAAGGGATTTGCCACACTTGCAGGCAACAAAACACAAAACCCTCTCATCCTCCTGTTCTTGCAGACTCCCTAGGGGAAATGTGTGAAAGTGGTCAAATGGTTGAGCTTCTTGAGCTGATGGGGAAAAGAAAAAACGAATGTCTCTTTCAGATGCCAGGGATGGTATAAAATCCTCTATTATCATGTTACAGAGAATTGCAGGAAAGTGAGATGCATGCAAAGTCGCATAAACATGGGAGAACTGACACGTGCCAATAAGAAATCTACAATCAACAGTATTTTTTAAGATTCGAGAGAGGTTCATTTTCATCCATGGGAAATTCTACCTTGTATATGAGAGACTCCTAAACAATGTTATATGTGAAATGAATGTTGTTAATATTCTTTAGTGGGGAAAATAAATAACAGTTGTATCACACTTCTGCACACTCCTACTTTGAAAACTTTAAAAAAAAATTGTTGAAGAGATTCTAACAATACTAGAGCCATTAGAAAACTCAAATTTTGTGTTTTAATTCATACAAGTCTTCTATTTCACACAGGGATGAGACTCAAACAGAATATTGATGGACTAACACATCTCTTCAAGATATGAGTTTTTACATAAATGCTGTTATAATTAATCCTTTTGTTAGATAAATTGAAATATGTCATGGTTCAACTTGAAGCATAACAACTTACTACAGTGAGAGACTAATATAACTAGTTGGCTCACAGCAACAACTAAATATTATTTCTGTTTCATTCATCTCATGTATTTCTGTTTTATTTTCATTTAATTTATAAGTTCCTGTATGTTTAAATCCCTGTGATTATGGAATAGTTCTCTATATGGTCCATTTTAGGCACTCCTCAGATGTGTGTTAGTGGTTTATTGATTTGTCCTGTGCCTTAGCTTGAAGCTTGAAAAAGCAAATGTAAACATAATTGTAATTCACCATTTATGATATTCCAATTATATGAGGTTATTGAAAATAAATATTAATAAGTTTAATAATTTATCTATGACATATCTATAATATGTTAATGATATGTGCATTAAAATTACACTATTGATTTAAAGACAAGACATTGAATCCAAATTAACACCATTTTGTTCTTTCAATAACCCATTCTAACTTTGACTGGAGGAGTTTGAGTTTTAGATTTTCTCACATCTCTCTCATTCTGGGCTTTGACTAAATTTGAGTAAAATCAGGAGAACAGAGAATTAGACAAAAAGAAAAAAAAAATGTTTGCAATGTCTTAAAGGAAGCATCCAGTGTCCAAAATTGCAAATCACATTTAAAAAAAAAAAGTTTTTGCAAAATGTCCAAGGTAGATGCTAGACCAAACAGAGAGAAGATATGATCACGTTTGAAGTTTTAAAGTTTTTTTAAGTAAAACATATGACATCCAGAAACTTTTTTCAATGCAGATTTCATAGTTTAATGGATATTTTTATCCTTTTAGGAGTCCATCTATAAAGAGATATAAAAGCAATGGCATTACAGTCAGTATGGTAACAGCTATTTCAGATGAGTCTTCAGTTACTGAATGGTGGAGCTACTTCTCAATTCTTGGCCACATCAATGGCTGGGCTATATTAGCAATATTCCAAAGTTCTCAAGGAATCTAGCTTGATATAGACTTGAAGTTGGGGAATTTTGTTTCTTTTTATATTCACTGCATGTAATTTTCAATTCAAAAGGAAACCCATGTGACCTGTGGTGTGGCTCAGTTGTAGAGAGCACTTACCTAATATGTGTGAGGCCCAGAGTTGGAATGCCAGCACCATACACAAACACAAAATCTTAAAGGTAAACCACGATATTATACTATCAGGTAGCAATAAGTTGAAGATAATTATTCATTTTATTAGATGATTGCAGAGAGGTTGATTAATATAATATTCATCTCAAAAGGTACATTTTTCCAGAGTGGTGGTTATAGTAAATAAATAATATGTAAAATAATCATCAATCAGTCTTTATCAAGAAAAGCTTTACAAGATTATGTGCTAAGCACTATGAGAGATTCAAATGAATAGTAAAGACCTTAAACCTGAGCAAGACCAGAGAGTCCCACAAGACATGCTAGCATTGAGTCTTATCTTCCTTCTGCTCTGGATTTATTACACCTTGTAACTACCTTTCTAAATGATCCTAAATCTACTTCTAAGGACTGAATAGGCCTGATATCAGGTCTCTTGATCTCAAAACTGAATAGTCTCTTAGGTGTTCAAATCCCTTTGTCTAATGATCAGCCAAGGGACATTTGAAGGGGCATTTCCAAAAGGTCAGGCACATGGACTGAAGAAATACATGAAACTACCTGGGGATGGAAAGGGAAGGCCGATGAGATATGAGGATAGCTGAGACCCTCTTTCCCCATACCTCCATATTCAGACACAGAGTTTCAAGTAGCACAAGAATTTTGAATTCACTATCACCTTCCAGATTGTTATGGAGGTGCATTTGTCTTCAAGGTAAGAAAACATTGTGATGTATTTATTTAAAAAAAAATACTTTGTTAACCTGATTTATTATTTCTAAATGCACTTTAGTCAAAAGGATACTTGGAAACTTCACATTTACTGTTTACTTAATAAAATATTAGGATATGTTAAAGATATTATGATTGCCTACAAGAAGTTTACTTTTAAGAAGATAAAACAAAATATAGAAAGTTTTTGTTGGGCTTCCAAAGGAACATTAAATCATTATTTAAAACCCAGTCTATTTTTTATTTTTATTTATTTATTTTTATTTTTATTCTTGTAGCATAGGTTAAAAAATTTTAGCATCCTACACAGCTGATTTAGGTCCCTTACGTTCCCTAAGGAATGCTTTGTTCAAGGAACTGGTTCATCTTGGTTTCATTTTGATGATAGAACTACTTCAACATGATAACTTTAAGGTAAGGTATTCAGTGCTGTGTTTATATGTAGGTGGGCATATATATTAACATAGAAATCTAAATTATTTCAGGAGTTTGAAAAGTGATGGCTGGAGGGATAGCTAGAGTGAAGATATTGGCTCAATATATATAAATATATGAATTCATAGTTGTTATTAGATTGTTCTAGTTTTGTCAGTATATACATAAAAATAATTAATAACACTAAATTCATAAGGGAGCTTCTATAGACTTGGAATGACTTCACAATATGATCTAAATACTTTTGATATTAAAAAAATGAAGAGGAAATAATGAAATAACATTAAAATTGTGTGACTTAGATATGGTCACTGACCCACAGCATGAGAAAATAAGATTTTCTACAGGTACTCCTTATAACAGACCTTTAATATGCAGAGCATGTGCCTTCAATCTATGTTTACATGACAGACGGGAAGAGAACTAAAGGTAAGAGATTTTGCTTTTAATTTGTTTTCATTTTTTTTAAATGTATTTAAATTGAATGGGTCTGACATTCAACTGTCTCCTATTGGCTTTACCTAGCAGACCAGCTGTTAGGGCCTCTTAGGTAAATAATTAAATGTTTTTAAAAACCACACAAATACATATTTAACCAACAGACTGGAACAAATAGAGCCTCAATGGGCCATTTGGAGATTGGGACAATTGGAAGATTATTGAGCTGGTAGCCCACTGTGGCTCATGTTAACATTTTTAGAGCAGGTTAAAAAATGCTAACCTGAGCTCACTTTAATGAAACTCCTTAATGTGCAAGATTAAAAAGTCATAATGGAACATTATTGTACAGGGGGCAACCAGGATTGGAAGTGGTCTAAGTAATGCTGTTTGCTAAACGTGCCACATCATGTGTAAAGAAAAGAGTAGTAAAGACTTATTTGGAAGAACAATAGAGTATTTTTTAAAATTTGGAGCATGTAGTTCCAATATATGTAGATTTATTTCTATGTATTTATTTATTCATTTATATATTTATATTTATAAATTTTCAAAAGAAATTTTGTAGACAGTTTATTTAAATTATGGCTGAAAAATTACAGAGGTTTGATTTTATGTTATAGATGATTCATTTTCACAAGTGTTTATGAGCATTTATTAGTCTCTCTTGAGGGACAAGCTATGCTTAGAGTAAGGTTCTTTGTTAATGGTATTAGAAATAAAACTGTATTTTAAAGAGTCATCGAGGACTTTAAAGTTATGGCCTATTTTTTTTTTATCATGTTTGAATAGCCTCTTCCTGTTGTTCCATTTTAGGTATCTGAAGAAGACCATGCATAGGCATGGGGATTTCTGTTTTTGCACATGCATCATTTATACTATCTTTGGTCTGCAGCTACTTTTCTGGAATAATTTTAATGCTCATGTCCTTTTTGTGAGACTTGGTTTAAGTCTAATTTTCTTTCTTTTTATCAACTCAAATGCCTACAAAGAGAGGCTCTATTTTCAGCATCCATGTGGATAGCTGTGTACCAGCTGCCATGCATGTGTCTTGTTTTGGAGACCACTTTTCTGGGATACTATATATGGATAAAGAATCTTGAATAGGAAGAGAAAATTCTATGCATTGATGAAATTGTAAAGGAATCCCAGATATGTCTTAGATTAAAAAAAGAAAGAAAGAAAAAAAAAAAAACAGGAGGTGGAGACTTTTACTTTCCATTAATTGCCTTAGTGTCTTTTACTTCCTAGAGTACAGGGTTATCACATTATAATTAATTTGCCCTCCCATGGTGCCTTTCAGAGCACTGGGCAGGTAGTAGATGTATTGGTACCAGTAAATCAAACACAGGCCAAAATAAAAAGAGAGTATGCACTTCTGATGAATCTTTTAAATACTCCTCTCTCCTTGTGGCAATACTCAAACATTATTGGTAAAAAGAACTGATGCCCACAGAACCCCCCTTTTCTGGGGATCCAATTGCACTGTGATTGTGAGCCAGAGGGAGCACAGCATACTTCATGGTCTCTAAGGATGGTTCCACCTGGAAATGCACAGTGGATATTATGTATGATTTGTTTACAGGGCGGTACTGGCAAATGAGATGGAAGTTGGACTCTTGAAAGCATTCAAAGGCATATCAAATAGGAACTTCTTATGAAGTCATTTTTGTTGAGCATTTACTGCATGCACAACTCCATTAGCTCCATATAACCAATGTTCATGTATCGTTTTGGTTCATTAGGATATTTGTTTTTGCCAAAAGTCAACTGCATGTTCACAATTTTGAAAACAATTGTGCAAAGCGTTATGGGACTATAAATGTTTGCTAAATATGGCTGATGTTGGGACACATGGAGGAGGTGACAATGTTCCAGAGCAACACTCAATAAATACTTCATGTAACCCAGTTGCACTTCTGACAGTCTCTGTGCTAAAGGATACTCCTGAAGCAGCAGGGCTCAGAGCTTCAATACTAAGAGAGTCTCAAAGTTGAGGCACCTTGAGAAGAAATGGATGCTTTCCATGGTCTAGCCAGACAACAATGAATATTTCATAATTTTTTTTCAATATCACTGTTCTCAGTTATTCAACCACTTCAACTTCATTTTCTCTTAAAACTTATTTTCCATTCCTTCTAGAAAATCCCCTTTATTTTAGAGGAGGAAACTTTCTTTCCTGTTCTACCCTCAGCTTGCATATCTTACTCCACAAAACAAGAATCCTCAAGGGGGCCCTTAGTGGCCTCCATTTTGGAACTCCTCTAGACTATCCCAAGATGGAAAGATTAGTATTGGTTTGGAGAAATGAAACAGGATTCAAGAAATAAGTAGCATTTAGCCTAAAAAAAAATCCTCTGAAAAATATCCCTAACCTAATAGTCCTGTTTTGCCTTATTCCTTTGATTACCAAAAAAAAAAAAAAAAAACCTACAGAAAAGGTCTCTAGTGTGATAATTGTTCCCCAGAGGAGTACAGAGGCTCTGCATGCAGGCCAAAAGGAGCCAGAGAGTTGAGTAATTATTCAGAGAATTTGATCAAAGAAGACATTCAAACTGGATCACTGAGACTCTAAGTGTACCCACCCTCAGGCTCTGTGTGCATTGACAAATTAAGTGGAAAACAGAGAGAATTAATTATCCAGATAATTCCAGCTAACTAATATTTCACATCAATCATTTGGTCTAAGCAAAAATTCTAAAATGTCCTTTGGCAAAAATTGCTTGGTTTAGTTGAATATTTTTTTCTCCTCTTCATTCAGACAATATAGATCTGGCACCCTTAGCCACTTGTGTGATTGACTCGGCTCTCCACCAAACTTTTTTCTTATTTTACTGTGAAGATGAAATCCAAGTTCTTATTTAGAAAACTGGAAAGGCTGAAATTATGAAACAGATGATTTTGTGTTTTAAAAGATTATGTTTAAAATGTTGACTAATACAGTCTCTTGGGAGGCCAAGGATGGTCCTATGAGGGTGGCCAGTTCTCACCATAATTGCAAACTAGACAGAGGCTTCAGAATGCCTCCATCTGGCTGGGATTCAGCACAATGACTATCCTTCTGAGGATCCACAGCTGTCTACTCATTCTGCCTTGCCCTTTTATAAGTCTCTTCTCTGGAAGTGTCCACAGTGGAAAGCCTTGGTGGAAATAATTTTGGCTGAGGTGTTCATGCTTGATAATAATTTAAGGTGTTAACCCTCCTTGGAGGATGCAAGGAGGATTCTTCTTGCCCTGAGAAGCCTTTAAAAACTCAAGGATTTTTTTCTAACTTATTTTGTAGCAGTTGAGCTCTCTGGTAGTAGGGGGCATGTTGTCAAATAGGAAGTCCTTTCAGTTCCTTTAAATTGTATCCCTAGGTTTCTGCCTATGCTGAATGTGAGTGGTGCTGGTATTGCATGTGAAGAACAATTATAATGCGAACAAATAATTTTTTGGTTTATTTTCAGTCCATTACTATAGAGAGATCATGTTCTTATTTGAATCCATTGCTGATTATAGTCACAAATTTTAGTATCAAACAACAAAGGGCACATTAAGAACCATATGTAAAAGATGAAGGATGTACTCAATTCCAATGCCTATACACATGCTCTGTACTAAAATGAGGGTCTTGGTGTTCTGTATGGCTATATCATAAATAAAGAAATAGAAGAAAATTAGATAAGTTTAAATTAAATTTCCTACACATCTACACATTAGCATGGAATGTTCTATGGATGATAATAAACCAGGGTGCTCTGAAACCTGTCAAACCACCCAGAAACATTCCCCATAGTAGAATTTCAACCATTTGGCCATCTCCAGTTAAGATACACTGAGTGAGAACTGTACCCACAGTAACTCTCAGTTAAACCAGATGTCTTAAAACAAAAGGTTTCCTAATTGTTTTGCCTCAACTTTCACACACTACCCATTTGCTAAAGTTCTAATGATAGATAAAAGGGAGAGAAGACTAGAGATGCCTTGCATAAATCAACCTGTTTGTTTATTCAGTCATTCAGTCTATATTAATTAAAAGTACCATGCTCCAAGCTTCTGAGATAAAAGGCCATATGTGAAATTATTTTAAGGTACAAGCTACAAGATAATCATACAACTTTTTCATTTATTGATCATTATACACTAATATTTATGGAGCTTCTACCATAAATCTGAAATTGGGACTCATTCACTGCACCATTGTTATAGTCATACATCTAACTCAAGAATTCTCTTTTTACTTCAGTGTGCAAAAAATACAATGTGCTGTACCTCCTTCTAAGCAATAGTCCAGAGGGCACCAGGCACAAAGACAACGGCAATATGAAAAGAATATTCAATAAAATGGTTGTATGTGCTGGATACTGTAAGAGTCTGGAAGAAATATCTGAGTATGTCAGTGACAATAAGAGAAACAAAGAAAAATTCTATGAGCTAACATGTAGTAAACTCTGATGGGGCACCACATTCTATCAGAAGGCCTTGTCACTTCTTTAACTAATCTCTTTTGCCGGTGAGATGGATATTAATACACCAATTCTACAGGTACAGAGAAATGAGGCAAATAAATGTGAAATATCTTGATCAAGATCCCATAAAAGGCAAGATCCAAATTTTAATTATAGATTTCCAAAGTCAGGTTACTTGGAGGAATGAGACAAAATTGTCCTAGTCATATCATTCTGACTAGTATCTTGGGTAAATCAGTTAGCCATGCCAGACCTCTGCTTTCTCATCTGATGTAAACGTGACACAAACCAAAGAATTCCTGGGTACCTTTTGCAGATGCCCCAAAAGGTAAAATACAGTAAGGTTACAGAATGTGTAATGCATATCTCTCTTGCATGAGACAACTGCATTTTTGTATACCGCCTTCCTAAGTGCTGTGTATTATAATTTTCCTGTTATTAAAAAAAAAAAAAACAAACACCCATGGTAATTTTTGTTCCTTTAAGCAAAAAGTTGAATTGAGGTTGAATAAGATACAGTCAACATGATTAGAAAGAAAAATATGCGCTTCCTTCATTTTGATAATAAGTGTTCATGTATTTAATATGTATATTTAAGGTATTTCTATCTTCCAAGTTATGAAATCAGCCTAGGGTGCCTGTAAACAGATGAATGAATAAATAAAATGTATACATACAAAAACTGTATTATTCAGCCATAAAAAATAACAAAATCATCATGTGCAGGAAAATGGATGGAACTGGAGATCATAAGGCTAAACGAAATAAGCCAGATTCCAAAAGACAGGAATCACGTTTCCCCTCGTATGTGGAATCTCGGGGGCTAGAGGGAGAAAGATGATGTAGAAACAGCAGGAAGACTATTAGAGAACAGGAAGGGGACCAGAGGGAGAGGAGATTAAGGGGAGTACAGAAGACAGGGTATGGTCAGTGTATGCTATTTGTATGTATGCTACAATTAAATCCATTATTCTATATAATTAAAATGCACTAATAAAAATGTTACTCCTTCCTCTTCCATTTTCTGGACTAAGTAAGTGTCTCTTGACTGGAAGTTTTATCTTTTAACTTGTGACAAGCCCTATTCATCTTCCAAACATAGAGGGAAAAAGCCCACAAATTGTCTAAGTCAACCCTATGGTGGTTGGAAGTCTCTTGTTGGTTCCTTGGAATAAAGCAATGATCTTCAGGTCATTTCAACAGTGACATAAAAAAATTGGCCAAATATCTTCAAATCTGTAAACTATTGGTTCAATAACTTTTCAGGGGAGCATTCCTGTCATAAGGACAAAAACAATAACCAGGATTATGGAAAGATTAATGGTGGGACAATTGACCTTGTAGTGTATGAGCTGTATTGAGCTTGATGATCTTGACATTCCAACAGGGCAGGGAAAATAACAGATTTAAAAACCTACCTTGTTCTGCTATAAAACTCCTTGATTGAGACTCACTTCTGATTGAAGAACTCAGGAGGATAGTAAATCTATTAAGAGCATATTCCAGAGACAGAGACAGCATCCACTGGATGAAGAGAGAGTGGGCTCTGTTCCAAGAGTCAACCAGGAGACATGAGCTTAGTTCTGGTTGCCATTAATTCTGTGAATCTCAAAAGTGGAGTTACTATACAAATGATACTTGGAGGAATGAGACAAGATTGTCCTAGTCATATCATTCTGGCTAGTATCTTGGGTAAATCAGTTAGCCATGCCAGACCTCTGCTTTCCCATCTGATGTAAACATGACACAAACCAAAGAATTCCTGGGTACCTTTTGCAGATGCCCCAAAAGATAAAATGCAATAAGGTTACAGAATGTGTAATGCATATCTCTCTTGCATGAGACAACTGCATTTTGCAAAGACAATCAGACAAGTATTGTTGCTATTCGATTTCTAAGCAATACTTTGTAAAGAATAATCCACCACTTATACTCAGATTGGGGATGAGGAGGATATTTGTTCAATATCATATAGAAAAATTGGTGATGCAGCTTTCATAAAAGGTTGCTATTTCTGACACTGTACCCAGGTTTCTCTTTCTTATATTCTGACTGTCATCTCAACATCATTATTTTGCCATCAACATTTTGGAAAGATTAGTGTGAGAAGAAATAAAATTGTTATTATTAATTGATTTTCTCTCTTTTGAGGGTCAGGTGATATTGCTTTCTGAGTTCAGTAAAAAATTTGAAACATTTTGAAGTTTCAGGTCATCCAGCCAATAAATAAATAAATATAACGGAAATATATCTTAAGAGATGTGTTACAAGGAATCTGCCCCTGGCTCATGCGTTTGTGGGGTCTGGCGAGGAAAGTCTTAGATTTGCAAAGCAGGCAATGAGGAAGGGCAGCCTGAAGGTCTCAAGCCACAGTTAAAATGTTTGCATCTTCAAGGAAGCCTCAGTTCTACATGCATGGTCTTAGTACAGATGACATGAGTCCACTCAGATTTCCAAGGACAATCACCCCTCCTTAAAGTCAACTGATTATAAACTTTAATCATATCTTAAAAATACACTTACAGAGAGCCACACCTAGACTAGTGTTCAGTTGTATAGTTGGAAGTACACATCGTAGCTAAGCTGACACACACAACTCACCACCATACATTGTAACCTCAGAGACAGATAAAACAGGCCCCATTAGGAAAAGGGGGTTGGGACAAGAACACTTTACTGACATTTTAGCTATGCTAAGGCTGATCAGGCCTGATTTCCAGATTTGGACTGAAATATAGAAGTCATTTTCTTGTGGCTTTTGTTACCACTCTGAAAGGCGCTTTGTCATAATCAAACTGACAACCTGCCTCCTTAGGAGCTTGTGGGTAGAGTTTCTCAGAGATGTGCTTAATTGAAATCACACTTGGAGATTCTATCTCCACTTTATAGTTGTAGGATTTGCTTTGTTTCTAAACTGGAATAGAAGAGAGGATGAATGGCTGGTGTATTTGATGATACATAATCACATTAATACTTTATTGCCACATTTGTCAATATATTAGTGCAATATGTTATCATATACATTATTAACTGTTGCTGTTAAATGTTTTATACTGATCTTTTACATTTTTTATTTCGATTGTGATAAATTTGGATCCAAGGGATCTTTTTTCTTTCAGAACAAGGGGAAGCAAAAATATTGCATTAAAGGAACTTCCAAGGGCTGAGCCCAATCTCGCAAACAAAGAACACTAGTATTTTCCTCCCCAGCCTTTTTACCTGCCCTTTCTCTGCTCAGCAGCTGCAGGTATTAGCACTTAAAAGTGGCAGATCGACTGGCACTGCACAGAAGAAACCCGATAATTCCCATCTTTGGCAATATCTCTGTAGCTCATCGACAGAGGCTTCCACGTTGTGTGATGGTTGTGAGGTGGCCTTCCATAAACCTGGATTTACAGCTGAGACGTCCTCCTCCAGCAGAGTATTATTTCTAAATGTTATCTCTTGAAGTTGGGATTATGTTCTTAACTGTAATTATAGAGTGGTGCCATCGTTCCTGAGCAGAGGCCAAAAATTAAGGCTGATTTGACAGGTTCCACTATCTTGTTTAGTGGTTTTTTTTTTTTCAATTTGGGGAGGTTAGAGAAAAAAAAAGAAATATTACAGAATGGGGATTTCTTTAAGTATGCTAGCTTTTATATTTAAAAGATTACCAAGAGAGTGACATTTTGTATCATGAATTTCCTCTTGTTTGCTTCCCAGAATATAAATTTCTTCCTACATTCCCAGGACTACCTGAATCTTAGAGAATCATTCTATTCCTAAAAGGTTTTGTATAACAAAATTTTCTCCATACACAATGTGAGTTTGCTATTTAAGGAAATTGTCTTGGCTCCATTTATATGAGGAACAATTCCCTTTAACTAGTTTTCTTAAATTATGATTTATATATTAGCTTTGAGGAAAACAGGAATCACTAAGCTTATGGGATATACATTAAAAATGGTCAATAGAAGGGATAGAAGATTTATAAATTTCTTTAACTATTTATATAAAAACTGAGGTGTCTGGTGAAGTCAATCAGCTATTACTGATCAACTCTCATTTTAGAGTTAACTACTATGCCAAGGTTTTACCTCTATGGAAACAGAGGTTTTCAGACCTTCAATATTCTAAACCTCAGTTTACTCGGTTGAAAATTTGGTTAATGTTATGGTTTAGATATGAGGTATCCCTCAAAAGTTTATGTGTGAGACAAAACAAGAATTTTCAGAGGTGAAATGATTAAATTATGTATGATGTAATCTGATTGGTCTATTAGCTACAGAAATAGGTTCACTGGGTGGTAATTGTGGGAAGGTAGAGTGTGACTGGAGAAAGTAGGTCACTGGGAGCATGCCTTGGGATTTATATTTTGCCCCTGGTGAAAGGAGCTCTCTCTCTGCTACACCCTTCCATGTCGAGAGCCATCGATAGGCTGTGTGTGGGGGCTATGAGCATTTGAGTACATAGGGGACTGGACTGACATGGCTGCCTATTTGGGCTGTGTTATGTATGTGTGCCTTTTTGCTCTCTCTGCCTGTCATCACCACACAGCACCCGAGATGGAGGTGATGTCAGTGAAACTGCTGACCAAGACATCACCAAGCAAGACTTTACCCTCCGAAACCCGACCCTTGCCTTGTTTGGGTAGAATATTCCATGAATGGCTTCTCCTCCATAAATAGGAGGGTCTCAGGCCTGCTCTCTCTCTTTTTCCTGCCTCTCTTACCTCATTTGTGGGAGCTGAGGTCAAGGAGTCATTACTGAACCCCCCTCTGTGTGGTTATTTAATAGCCAGCCCAATTCACCAGGAGGGACCCTGACTGACTCAGTCACGAGTTGGGGTACTTCCACCATGATGTTCTGCCTCACCTCAGGTCCAGGGTTACAAAGTTGGTTAACCATGGACTGAACCTCTAAAGCCATGAGCTAAAATAAACTTTTCCTCCTCTAATTTTTCTTCTTAGATCTTCTGGTCATAGTGACACAAAAGCTGACTAAACCAGGTAGTAAATTAAAATAATCTCTGAAGTCCTTCTGATGTGCATTTCTTTGGATTATCCAATATAATCCTTTTCAATCCTTTCTAGCAGCAATTATATTCATCCCTCTATATGATAACCAAGGTGATTAAATATATATCACTTCTGCCAAATAAATTTACTTCTATAACCCACTGTTTTGCAATCTATTTATATAGGTTGTATGAACAAGGAGTCATCCCACTCTTCTTCAGGACAGAGATCCTCCAGTACAGGACAAAAGTGCCCATCTCAGAATTGTATCTTCAATGATGACCTGTGCAACTGTTTCACATCTAGATTAAACAAAGGTTAAAATTTAAAACAAACTATGTACTTCAAACATAGCTTGTTTAGTATAAATACATACTATTTATATGATGTAGCAAAATCCATTCTGAGAGAAAAGAAAGAGAAGAGGCACATTAGTTCAATATCTGTGAAATGGATTGAATTAAGAGAAGCACATTCCAGTTGAAGTGTCATGTGTGTCTTCCCTGGACTCACTGAGGTTAATGGACATCACAGAAGCCAGTTGGTCCACTATCACCTCCATCAAAGACTATTTTAGCAACCACAGAAAGAAGTGGATCTGAACATGATTTAATAAACCTTATAAATGTCTATACTTTATGCACACATTATTGAAATCTTTAATTTATTTTTATGAATCTTTTTGCCTCTTATTCCCCAAATTGTGTCTTTTATCAGAAGCATCATTAAAGTATTATATCAGAACAAGAAAAACTCTTTCTTTAGAACCTATCCATTTGTATAATGCTAAAGGTGATGTGGATAGCTTTCCTGCCCTTTTATGACTCAATTTTAATATTATATTTCATCAGTTTATCACTACCTTTTTTTAATAAGACTACTTTATATATCAAACTTAGATCTTAAGCATCAAGGGGTACTGACAATAGTAGCTGATCCTGTTCTGAAGATCAACACTTATAACACCATATGAGACATATCCACATGGCAGGCTTACTTTAATCCCCATTTTACAGGTGGAAAATATCCTCTCATAACACTTAAAATGACTTATCTGTGTTCATTAACCATTAAAAAATAAGGCTAGATTTCAAATTCAGGTCTGAATGTCTTCATACTCTATACCCTGACCAAAAAAAAAAAAAATTACCATCATCTTTTCTAGGAAATGGAACGTTTTTGAGGCCAAAGACCATGGAGAGTTATGATATTACCCCCCGCACCACCCCACCCCTGCATGCCCTGGTATGGCTTATAGAACTGTCCACTAAGCATTTCTGGATTCAAGGTGAAATGCTGGCCACCCTTCTCATGACTCTGTTGTCCAAAAAACACTCTCTCTCTTTACTCTTTCACAACTCTCCATTTCCTATCCTAGCATTCCTCTCTTAGTGATCATCAAGCATGGATTCTCTGATTCCCTTGATCTCCCCCTTACTCATCTCTGTGTCCTCTCTCTAGTTCTGCTATACTGGCTACCAGCACTGTGACCAGAGCTCCTTGTGAGATCCAAGGAGATTGCTCTGCAGTTTATGTTTTCAGAGCCTTACCAAGGGTGGAGGACACTTCAAATTCACATTGGCACAGACTTTCAAGAGACTTGACTGTTTAGTCAACAGCTCTGCATTAATGAGCACAGACCATAATTAGCAGCAGAATGAGAGAAAAATAAATGTTAAAGAATTGACTATTATTTTATATCATTGATGCTTAGTCTGTGTCATCTTCCCAGAAAAACTAAATAATTGTTTTTCCTCCTTTATTAGTTATTCTTTTAAAGGCAGAAAAGATACTCATACTCAATTCAGCTTATGTGCAAAAAGATGTAAAGGATCACATAACTATAAAGTTTAAAGGTGGAGTCAGATATTATTTCCAGAGGTCAAAATGATTGTATCTGTGTTATTTTCCTTTCTTGCTTTTGCCCTAGTCTTTTTAAAATGTGTTTCTCTATATTTGTGTCATTTTCCAATCTTGTTCTTTCTAACTCATTCTATATTCTCCAAATGGCTGACGGTGACCACAACTGAGAGCTGTTCATCAAAAACTCTGTCTTCTCATCTTCTTAGACAGACTGACATGACATTTCCTGGCTCCTGCTGCACTTGAGTGTAGTATATGATTGAGTTCTGACCCATGGAATATGAACAGAAGTGTAGGTGCTGTTTCTGGGCCACAGGCTGTAAGGGAATATGATGACCCCACACTCTCTGCTATCTTTCCCTCCCTCTCCCTGGTGAAGATACTTCAGAAGCCCCCAGGGACGGTAATGCCAGGAACTCTAAACGATCTCAGGTTCTGAGTCTCCGATGGAGGAAAATTTTAAGCTGACTACCAATACCTTCCTGAACTATTAAGATAGCAAGACATATTTTATTGGGTTTGAAGTATTATATATTTTTGGTGTTTTGTTATGGCTACTAGCCTGATCTCAACAAGTTTTCTGGAACATATGGCAACAAGTCCCTGTAGCTTGCCTTATTCACAAGGCCCAGTATTCAAACAAAAAGAGGGTATCTTTGGGGATAGCTCAGACTGAAAATAGTCATAGGACATTGAAGATAAACTTAAACAAAAGGCACCTCAAATATATAAAAAGAGCCATTTTTTTCAGAACCCTAAGTTCACCAAATTGCTGTATTTTGCCTATAAGTCAGTAGTGTGATTCAGGGAAATTCATAAAATATAATCTTGGGCCCTACCTCACAGATTCTGATTCAGATGGTTGGAAGAATGATTCATGAATCTGCATTTTGAAATTGGCAGGGTATATTCTGATGCAATTGTGTCAGTGATGGACAACATATTATGGGGGGAAAAGGCAAAAAGAAGTATTTTGCTCAAAAAGGCCAATTCAGAAGCTGAGATTTGCATCTATTTTTTTTAATTTTATCATTTTTTAAAAGTTTTCTGTTAAGAGAAAGTATAATCATTAACTGGTGAAAATAAACATTTTTAAATATCTATAAACATAAGGAGTAATTTATAATATGGGCTATTATGTAGAGGATATTAATACATAGTTTGCCCATAATCAATGCTAATTGAATTGTATTAACTAAATTTGGTTTATGTAAAGGCAGTTTTCAACCCCGACTGCACATGGGAATCATCCAGAGAGCTTTACAAACCACAGGTACTTGAATTCCACCTCAGAGCTGTTAACTTAATTGGATGTTGGGCAGTCTAGGACTCATATTTTTAAAAGGTTCTCAGGTGACTCTAGTACATAACCAGTGTTCAGAAACATTGTTTTAGGCTAATGCTTCTCAAAACATGGTTCCTAGATCAGCAGTTTAAGCTGATTTATTAGAAATGCAAATTCCCACACCCCAGATCTGCTGAATCAGAAATGTTTGGGGTCTAGCAACTGAGTGAATCTTCTCCATGCCCAGGTTGAAGAAAATAACCAATGATATAGACAACATTTTTCAAATATGATTAATAATAACAGTTATCTAGGGAGAGTTTTGAGGATAAAGATTCCTCAGCTTCATCATCACTTCTAGTTTCTAATTACAAAGTGCAAGGAAAGTCAAAAAAAAAAAAAAAAAAAAAAAAAAAACCCTTCCTCTTCTTCCTTCTAGAATTCTAAAGATTTGCCAGACTTGGGAACCACCCTGAGAACACATGTTCTGCAAAGTGCACCAACTTAGGAAACATAAATTTTATTCCTGCCCCTAGGTGGAACTGATCATACACCTTGGACAAGATGCTTCTCCCTCTGCCCCTGAATCAAAACTTCTTCATGGGCAGATGCTGGCTCCCACACTTGCCAGAAAGTTGCATTGTATGTGAAGAAGATTGGAAGCTTCATAGCTCAGTGCAAATGTGAAATCTCCCTATCAGATGGTCTTAGAGTAGAAGATAAGGTTTCCTTCTCTATTTTTGTCTCCAACACCAACATGTCCCTTTCCTTTCTTCTTCTTTATTGAAAACCCTTTTGCAGGACACCCTGGGCTCCGCTGTCTTCTTTATTTCCATAATGATCTAGAACTAAGCTCTGCCTTATGAAGTGTGTATTGTTACAATACCTGTCTGTTGTGTCTTCTTTCTCTCCTGTCTTCCCTTTGTCTCTTTCTGTCCCAGATCGTGTCTCTCCATTTCACCCTCTTTCTCTTTTATTATTATTACTTAAGGATCATAAAGTGAAAGTCAGGTTGCTGAGCTTTCCAAGACAGATGAGGCCAAGCGCTCCACTGGGAGCACTCGGCACCAGCGATTCACCGTATCCCAGCATATGGAGTCGAATCTCCAGGCACTGACATTAACACTCCTGCTTCAGGTAACTCATTTAGCTTTGGTGTCATTTTACAATAAATATACCATCCACCGACACAAATTAGACAGCTATTGAGATTAATTTTGAGGCACTATCGGCAACATCTTAAATCAAAAATCATTCTTTATTAGCATGCTTGGCGGTATAGTATGCCTGCCCTCCCCCCGCCTGATCCCTGCCACAAGAATAAATGAGGCCCCATGGTTGACATAGCGCATCAAGTGTTTTATAATAGTCTAATTGTAGCTAATGGTTTGTGCAGCTAATTAAGGCCCTATGAATTACAGTAATCAGTCAGGCTCATCCTTTAAACCAGATAGTTCTATTCAACCGTTCCTTTAGTAAGAAACAAAATATATAACTATGTATAACTATAAGTACACACACATACACACACATACATACACACAGGCTGTGATGATCAGCTATCTTCATTTGTGCCCAAAGAAATTAATAGAATTGATCATTTTCTCTCTTATAACAAAATATTTATTTCCAGACACACAGGTTTTCAGCAGCAACTTAGTCACCGTGGATGAGGACAAGGTGGAGTCTTCAGTGTGGCATTCACTAGAAAACTGAAAATTGAGTCAGCACCTCTCCCCTCCCACCTCCTACAGTCTATTCAGGATGCGCAGCTCAAGAGTTACCATTTGTATCTGTTTGGTTGTGGTCATATAGATGACTCAGAGAAATGACAGAGAAGCTACCTGAACCAAATGGTTGAAAATTCACATTGGACTAGATTCCATTTGCCAGTTGAATGGGTGGTAAAACCATCAACACAATTAGGTTCTTCTGGTGGATGTAAGAGCTTAGTGAACAAGTCAGGGGAAATTAGCAAGAAGGATGAGATGGTTTTCTTTTGCAATGGGCTTGTTTTGCAGAAAATATCTTCAACAGAAGATCTATTAAATTACAAAAGTGTTCTCCAAAGGCCCTGAAGGGTACTTCATTTATTGGTCTATTTAAAACTTGACTGGACATAGCAGGAAAGGACTTTGGGAGCAATTCTGCAAGGACTCTAGGGAACAGAAGAAGGGAGCAATAGGTCTTTTCCAGCACTTGTATCTTTGATTCTTTGAGAAAGAGAAAAAAATCTATAGAAATGTCATCAGCATGACCTCTACTGGAACAACATGTGCCCCAGTCCCCCAGGGTCCCATTGCCAATGAAAAGTGGAAAAAGAAACAGGGATTTTTCATGAAGGTCACATGTTTCCATTCTTTCCAGCTCACAATCTCACAAAACTGGGAAGGACCTTGCAAGTTCAACCGGGTATTTCACGTTGCTTTTAGATAAGAATAGATTTTACCTTCCAAATAGATCACAGCAAAACCAGTTAGTTCTAATATGTAAAATGTATTCCTAAGACATGTGCTAAGGGCAAATTATCTCTCTCCACACCTGCTTCTCTCCAATCCACCTTTTTTTTTTTTCTATAATGGAGGGCCATTCCTTTATAATTTTATAGGAAATGAGTCAATATCCCTTACTGGTCTTTGTAACTCCCCTTCATTTGCCAAGATATGTGTTTTTTTTTCATTAAATTGTCCCAGTAAGTCTTATTAGCTTGAAATCGTGGTACAGTACAAATCTCATTGGTCAAGAAACATTTAAAACTGAAGTCTTAGGTTTGTGTTTATTAATATAAATGAGTGGCCGGCATTTACGTTAATAGATGGATACCATCTGTATCCTCTTCCTAAAGGATTCAATGTTTTTTTTTTATTTCTAAAGTGGTGGCTTTCAAATTAAAATACTTGCCTTTATGTCTGTCTGTGTAACAAAAGTCAGTGTAATTTGTTCACAAAAAACGTTATCTGCTTATTTATGTATCTTTATTTATAATTTCGCAAGGCAGCAAATGCATTTTGCATGGTAATCCATGATGGCATTAAAAGAGTTCTTTTTTACCTGCTAAATACACGTTGTGAAGCATTATCTGCATGTTGACATTTGATTATACGGACTTCAAAGATTTCTGTGAAGTTCTTTCCCTTGAAGATGACCAGATGTTGTAGGAAATCGGATTGACGGAGATGAAGAGTGTTATTTCCCTGGCTAGCATCACCACCCTCTCTCCCTCCTCCTTCCCTTTCCACACTCACACTGCCCCTGCCACAGTGGTCCCAGTATTCTTTGTGGAGCTGGAAATTCACTTTGTGCTGACCCAGATAATTTTGAAATAGATGCTTCTGATTCTAGCCAAAAAAGGTTTACCCATGCTTGGGGAGCTGAGCAGAGAATGGGTAGGGGCTGGGGCTTTATTTATATTTCACCAAAATAGAGATTAGATTATGTGTTCTCCTCACAAACTGCTTGCCTTCTTCTACAGGTTATACCCACAGTACCTTAAGTATGTGAAATGGCTTTTCCAGCCATCCTGTGCATAATGCATATTGCTATTTTGCCTTGTTGTTTTTCAGCCATATGGGGGAACATGCAACCACTTTTTACCACACCTCACACCCTAAAATTCAATAATCTCAAAGATAAATTATGATGCATGTATGACCCCACGGGTCCACCACATGCTCATTGAATCTTATACAGGGACAGAATACTGAATGCCCCTTTGGCAGTTAAAAAAAAATGCCAGCTCTATCTGAAAAGTTTATCATATTCGTGTGGCTAAAACTCCTGAGTATTCCTCTTGGATAGACATTCGCCTGTCTGAAAGTGCCAGATCTGGGCCAGCTGAAACCCAAAAGTCCCTTAGGTTCCAAACCTCCGCGATTTCCAGGCTCACATGTCTATTGAATGAGGGCAACAAAGCCCTGGTTGCTCATAAACAGCTGACTGCAGAGTCTAGCCAGCTGCTTTTGGTTGACTTAATGTTATTTTTCTTGTTTTGTTTGATCCCACTCCAGAAAGTGGACACTGTATGAGGCATATTTATAAATACTGTATGCACCAGTTTCAAAGCCATGGGGCTCATTTTAAAAGAAAGATTAAAACCATAAATTATTGCAATGAATTAATTTGCCAGCTTGTTTTTATTTCTAGCACCCAGAATATCTAAATGGACCCCACTCCAAAAATATAAATATGGAAAAAGTATGGAGACCTGGAATACCCACATACCATGGGAAAGTTGCATAAAAGAAGCTTTCATGTGGATCCATCTTCAGGATCGCTCAGGACCTCTCTGTAAAAGAGAACATATTTCCCATTCTACACTGGATCAGCCTCTGTCTATTGCAATCATTCAGTTATCTCAGAATTTAGAGATGAGTGTTTCATGGGCCTGCATAATGCAGGAATGGATTTAACATTCCTACTGCTCATGCCCACAACAAATTTCAAAACATCACCACATTGCTTGGTTTGGTGTATGAGAAGCTCCAATTCCTGAGTTCCAGAATTGATATATTTACTTTAAATTTTGAAAACCAGACTTTGACCTGGGTTAACAGTGCTTAGAGGACTAAAATGAAAGGCAAGTGCAGGTAAAAAAAAATCATGCATTGTAAGATTCTCGAAATAGTTGTGTGGAACAAAAGTATTTCAGGGAAGGGAGGGGAAGTATGCTCTAGAGTTACTCACTGCCCTCAGCTAGAGCAATATTGTCCTCCCATGATTAGCCAGGAACAATGGCGGCACACATTAGATCTGTCCTCTCTACCCAGCACCATCTCTCTTCTGATATCCAGGTACCACCTACTGTTCAGGACTCATTATGGCTCTGGATTCCTCCAGGAAGTGTTCCCAGTGCACACCAAGCTGCAGCACCTCTCTGTTTTCTGCACAGGAAGTTTCTTACTGCGTAACAGTTTAATCACACAGGCTTGTAGATTGGTTTACCATTTAGGCTGTGGTTTGTGGAGGCTAATATGGAAATTGACTCACAGCTCTGAAGTATATACTAAGTAAGGTACAAAGCCTGAGAAAATTTAGGGGGAAAATTAAGGTAGAATTTTATGAAAAAGAGAGATGATTTGAGGCTGGGAAAATGCAATAAGGGGCATTAAACTGAATTTATCTCAACTGCTCCAGAAATGTTGGCTTATCAACCAAGGAATTCAATTTACAGGTTATTTGAAAGTAGACTTCACTTTTAAAAGCACTTTTAAAAGTGATAAAAATGTACTGAAAATGATTATTAAAATGCAACTAAATACTTCATTGGTTCCATTTTGTGGAATAAAGCACTGTTGTAAAACAAAACCTGGAGTTGAGCAACTAGTTTTCTTTCTGTACTCTGACACAGAAGCTGTGTGACCTCAGTAGTGTTACTTAACTTTTCTGTAGGTCTCTTTCCTCATCTATAAAATACTAGTTATTTAGTATTTTCTCCATAACAGTATAATGAGGATGATGTGTTTCAATGGAATTAATGTATGCAAACTTCCAAGAATACGCCCCAATGGACAATCTTAATATAAAACTAAACTTTTAGCATTTTATAAGTAAATGGTCTTAGGATATTAATAGGCATTAGAAAACTTTCAGTTATAAAATATACTGGGATACCTAGATCTGGATTATAATTCATATTTCCCAGAGGACATAATAGCCCTAAGGATGTGTTCTGTGTTTTTGTGAAATGAGGAGTATAAATACAAAATATAATCCATTTTCCAACACTGTAGAAATAGAAGTAGAAATGTAAACATAGAGAACTTCATAAAACATTTAATAAAATTATAAAACGTTATAACTTTCCATTATCATTCACTATCTACAAAATTGTAATTAGTGTTTGTTAAAAAATCACAAAATTGACAAGACTACTTCTATGCCAAATGAAATCAAGTTGTTAAACACTGGAATTAAATTCACTTTGATGTGATTTGGATCAAGACCATGGTAATAATCAGTTTTGTCCTATGGCCATGTTTTCCGTTTTCAGCAGTTTGGGCTTTTATAAAGGAAGTAAAGGCACCTTTTGATGTTGCAAGAAAAAAACAAAATTTTAATAACTGATTATCTCTATGCCCCTCAAATGTCTCATTGTCTTTATCCATGAAAAGGAATGAATCATTTGGCTTAAAGTTGTGATAACTTCGGAGCAGTAGTCAGTTCCTAACTAGCCAGAATTTATATGTAAAATTTTCATTTAGTCACTTGCCATGTTGGTTATCACTCCCCTCCTGTGTCCAAATAAATATGGTTTGGAGATTCTCCTGCAATAGGCAGTCAGTCAATATTTGTATGGAAAAGGCAACAAAACCTACAAGTGGAGGAACTATTGCTTTGTCACATGGTTACCATTGCCACAATTTCTCAAACACATAGAACAGATTACTTGAAAGATTCCTTATCCCAAAATCTGGCATCATACTAATCATACTGAAAGGTATTCTGTTTATGGATAAGTCATACAGAATAGCTAAAGAAAGACAATCCAAAGAGAAGGCCAGAAATGTCAATCACTATCTTTTGTCTTCCTCACCATCAAAGCATGACTTTTCATAGGACAAGAAAACCCATAGCCATTCCAATCCTATCAGCATCTGCCATACCTGCTGGAGCAAGATGACTCAGATGCATGTCTCTATACTTTGGGGGGATATCATTTGTGAGTATGTAGCTCAAAACCAAGTAACATTGCACAGATGCCATGAGTTTCCAACTTCTGATAGGCAAGAGTAGAAAGTCAGTGTTCTCTTATTATTCACATCATTGTATCTTTCTATAAAATTACATTCCCTTTGAGTGTTCAGACCAGCGTATTCTTCCCTTAGTAATCACACTTCCTGTTCAATGTAATTTAATATTTTCCTACTCCCCTGGATATCTCAAAACTAATTATAAATTTCACAGTTTAAAAAACATTACAGAAGAGGAAAAATCATAATCACTTGATTGAATATCTACTATCTTTTCAGTAACTAGGCAATAATACTTAGACAAGTTGAGTATCAATTTTCTGAAGTGCTTGGAGTTTCAGATTTAAAAAAAAAAAAAACTTGGAATATTTACATTTACATAATGAGGTATCTTGGGGATGGAATCAAAGTCAAAATGAAAAATTATTTATGCTTCACATACAGTTTAGACACATATCCTGAAGGTAATTTTATACAATGGTTTTAGTGTACTCATGTTTGGACTGTGACCTACCACATGAGGTCAGGTATGAAATTTTCCACTTATTGGCATCATGTCAGTACTCAAAAAGATATTTTGGAACACTTCAGACTTTATATTTTTGGATTAGGAATGTATATGTTAGCCCATTCATTTTTATAGCATATCTATAATATTTTATTACCAGAACCATTTCTCAGATGATGGCAATGGTACTCAGGAAGCTTTCATTCTTTGCTTAAAGTTTCAAAGAAGAGCTGGTATTTGAATCCAGTTGTGTATGGCCATATGTCTTTGAAATCTCAGCAAGGAATGCAGATCTTCACCTCAGGGAAGTGTTTTCTTGAATTACATTTGCAGGTGAAACTCTGATTAGTTTTCTGAAATATTCTGTGACTATCACATGATTTCTTCTTCCTTGGATTTTCTATTATACTACGAAAGTGTGCTCCCCAAAAATACAGTTTCACTAAATATTGCCATATGTTATAGCAATGGTCTAATTTCTACCTACTAATGCTGTAAAGAGGCTGCAGGCTGATTAAACAAAGAAACCTTGTTTACTTTTTTAATAATATGCTCAGAACCCCTACTCTGATCCACATATATCAAATAGTTTGCCAGACCTTGTTGACATTCTGGTGACTAGTTAGATGCAATGGAATGGAGCTATATTCCCAAAGAACATGGAGAAGCATTAGAAGGCTAGAAAACAGGTTCTTTTGAAAGATTCCTTATCCCAAAGGAATAAGCAAAGTCCCTGATTGACATTCCTCTACCTTATAAGTTTTATGTTAAAACATCTACTTACAAACAACTTGGACCATCTTGAATTGTACAGAACAGATAAATACTCACAATCCTCTCTGATGATGATCAAAGTATAGCTTATAGAGAACAGCCTATTGCTGGTGAGAAAATAACAGAACAATAGATATCTGAAGGTCTCATCTCCCCTATGTGTCATCACCAAGTTTTGCTTGTGCTTCTTCCAGAAAACCAATAATGTCCACTCATGCCTGACTCAATTTAATTCTCACAGAAGATAGTTTGGGCAGTTCATAGCAGTAAAATATAAGCAAATAGAAAAACATCTAAGATTATCATAAAACTCTTGCATTTGGTGGGAAGATGAATGTTGGCCTGTGGGTTGCCATTTATACTATAGAAATTCCAGTTCACAATATTGGCAAATCAAAACTTTCTTCTGGGCCTTTTCATCATGCATTCAAGGGAGTCACTTTTAATTATTTATGGTTGTCAAATTGTAGAGGAGGTCTCTGAAGGAAAGGTGGGCTACAAAAGTCACATTGTATGAAGGATCACAATGTCTCCATCACTAAGGGGCACCTCACTCTCAGGGAGCATGTATTAGTGGATAGGGTAAAAAAGATGGTGTCAGGCATGTCCCAATATCTGTTGTTACCTAGAAATTGCCAGTATTATTCTAAGTGCAGGGGGCAGAAGAAAGAACAAGACATGATTCTTGCATTAGAGATCACCATCAAAGAAATATCAGAAATATAAGGAGGTCATTTAAATAAGTAATAGAAAGTGCTATGGTAGGGTCTACAGAGATTACAGGGGAAAAAAAGTATAATAGACCTGAACGGATGTGGATGTGGAAAATGAGGAAATTTTTCTCAGATTTGATCCTCTTGTTACTCTTGAATGTCATTAAGGAGAGAAAGAACATTACTCAGGATGAGAAGCAGGGTGCTGTGAAGGGCATTCCAGAGTTACAATATGGAGAAAAGCAAAGAGATGTGTTTAAACATAATCATCAGATTGTTAGTGTTAGCTTATAGCTGTTATGTCCTTAATGTAGAACCAGTCAGTTAGATTTAACCACTGAATTGCAGGTCTGAAGAAAACACTTAAGTTCAAATTATGGTGCATGATAAAAGATTGAGACCAATGAAAAAATCTAATGATATAAACTGAACCAAGATAAAGCAATGGCTTAAAGGTGTTGTGAAAGATGTAATTCGAAGCGAGCGAAATACAACTCCTATAACTGAGTAGTGAGTAAGCAAATTTGAAAAGAAATTAGGAGACCAGAATTTCTAACCAGGGTGATGGCTTAACTTTGTCTCACTAGAATATATTCATTCAGTTTAGTTTGGAACAATTACTTTAAATGGCTAATTCCACAGGTGGAAGGTATTAGTTGTGAGAAGCAGGGTGGTGTAGATTTAGGAATGACACTCCATTCCTCTGCATCCTTTAAATGAGTCTAGAGAATATTGAGATCTCATTTTCTCATAACATTTTACACTATAAATTTATTACTCTGTATGTTATTGTGAGGGTAATGTTCGAGACTGGATATGATAGATCTTAAGGCCTTTACTTTAGATTTTATAAACTTCAGCCAATATTTTAAATGGTTGTGAATCTCTTAAAAATATATTTACATTATCTTCATCTTCCTAGACAGAAAATCCATAAGATTTGATCTGAATATCCAAGAAAATCTTACCAGCTCTTTAAAGAAGTTCATGATCCCAAATTGTTTAAAATCTACTGGAGAAGTTACAAGGAGTCTTATTTGTTTGCCAGAAGTCACACCAACATTTTTGTAAGAAGGCAAACAGAGCTAAAGTGATGTGAGGTCAAATATATTGGTACTCACTGATGCATCTGTGACCACCCCCCTTTTCTAACCATTAGGCTTTGCTCTAATAGATCATAACACTGTGGAAACATGGTGGACCCAAACATGACTTTCCTATTTCTAAGGCATCTTGAAGAATTCTCATCAAGATAATATTTGCTATGTATAACCTGAATGTCTCTTTAAAAATGCAAATCAGGCTTCAGGATTCATAGTTCAGTTAAGTATGAATAGGCCCAAGACTGACACTTACAACTTACAACTGATCACCCAAACCCAATACAAATCTCAGACACTTTGTGCTATGGAAACCTGATTGTCCTACTTGGGGCTCTGTTCAAGGTTTGAGGAAAAACAAAGAAGCTTCCAGTTGAAATTCGTCTTGGAGAATTTGAGCTGATATCTTCATCATTTTCCTTCCCCAAAAGTCCCATCAGTACAATAGATTTCAAAGATAATTTAGTCCATGTGTAAATAGTAGAACAGGCAAAGAGAATGGATCTCTCCTCAGTCTCCTCCATGTGAGGCAAGGCTCTGGAATTAAAGATGCTGGTCCCTTGATTATTTCTGATACCTTTACATTTTCTATGGTATTTCAGGGAATATTTGCAATTCTGTTTTAGGAAGGGCTATCCTTCCCACATATATTAGAGAGCCCAGGCTCTTTTATGATACATAATCAAGACCAAATTCAAGAAAATAAGTTCTTATTTTCATATCAGAGACTGGAAGGAATTCCTTGATTGAGAAAATGCCTTTGAGAGTCCTTAGAATATCCAAACATGTTCTAATTTTCTGTACCAGTTTCTAAAGCCATGTGAATCTCCAGGTAACATGTGCTAGAGTAGACTTATGAAAGCAAGGACTGCCATCTCTGGGCTGTGGCTGTATATCTCATTAGGTTTGAGAAAAAGTGAGACCTTCTAATGATCTTAGACATGCCTCCTTGAGATTCATTTAAATTCAATTAAAAGATATTGCCTTTTTACTAGTAGGGGACATATTTACAAAACATCAATTACAATCATTTAAGGAAACATGGAAAGTCTCCATGGATGGAACAGAAACTTTCAGAGTTCACTCACCTTTGGTCTTAACTTCTTCCAAATACATTAGAAAACTCGGGTATAAGACTACCATACATATTATTTGTGTGGAGCCATGTAGTTAGCTCTGGACAGCACATTTTGACTAGAATTGATATGTTTCACTCTGAGCCAGCGTGTGTAGTTCTTCTTATCAGACAGCTGTAGAATTGCCATGAAAATTATAGAAGCACTTATTGATATGGAGATTCATTTCAATAAGTTTTTCTCTGTATAGTCTGCAAACCAACAGAAGGTCAGTGTCCTGTGGAGTAATTCAGACATATAACAGACTTCTCGCATGTTGAAAAATAGGACTTGTATTGTGTTTAGGCATTGAAATGTTTGTCTGCAGTATAAGCCTTCTCTGAATAAAACAATGAAGAGGTGTGATGAAGCATTTTTTGCAAAGGGATTTTGATATTGTATAATAAATGTAGGAAAATGTTTACAAGGAAGAATAGTATAGGAACATGATAAAAGTTGAAATGTCTAGTTTACACTGGAGACAAAGTGAACAATTAATGTTTAGTCACTAGAATATGATGAGTACATCAGCCAGAAGACATAGGTAAGAATGTTAGAACCAGATTGTGCCTAATCCTGTTGACAACAGGTGGTCATTTGGTGTTGATCATTTGGTATTGTGTGGTTAATTTTGGGAAGAAGAAATGATATAGGGAAGAGGCTGGAAAAAAATTAATAATTTTAAGAAAGTCTAGGTAAAACTATAACACCTATAACAGAGTGAAGATAGGGAGAAAAGCAAGTAGGAAATACAACAATGTGCCAAACAACAATATTTCAGGCAATGACAGACCACAAGTTCACTAGTGGACCCATGAGATTATAATGGGAATGGAAAATTCTTGTTACCTAGTGCTGCCATGACCTTCATAATCATACTGCAGTAGTGCAACTTGTTTGTGGTGATGCTAGTATGAACAAGCCTGCCATGCTGCTAGTTGTATAAACCCCTAGCATGTACAATTATATATAGTACATAATACTGATAATAGTAATGACTGTCATTGGTTTATATATTCACTCTACTATCCTTTTTATCATTATTTTTTAGTGTGTTCTACTTATAAAAATATAGTTTGCTACAAAACAGTATGTTGTTTTATACCGGCAGCAGCTCATCCTATGTTTGTATAAGTATACTCTAAGATGTTCCCACAACAATAAAATCACCTAATGACACATTTCTCAGAACATATCCCTGCCGTTAAAGAATGCATGACTGCATATTTGAAGACAAAATATTGAAAAACAAAGCACTTTACTTGACTTGACAACAGACAATTGTTGGTGTGAAGGAGAGAGATGTCTTAAGGAGTGACATTAAAAGCATAGGTCATAGCAGAAAGATGTTGTTAACATCATATTTAAACAAGCTTTGTGAATCAGTCAAAGCACCTTATATCATGTCATTGGGATCTTCTCTGGGTTTCAAGCAAATAACTCACTTGGGAGCACAACCTCTTCCTAAAATGACATTTGTCTCTCTGTAGAAGATGGATTTTATATGTCCTTAAGTCCTCACTTTGCCTCAACCAGTATTTGCAATGTTTACTCATATTACCTTAGGGACAACTGCAGTATTGCTCAGATCAATTTATGTGATCCATGTCATTTTGTCAGGTTGACCCGTATGCTTGGAGAGTGGACATCTGTCTTCTCCATACACTTAGCATGTGCATGGAACAAACATACAAAACACCTCTAATTCACAAACATTAAGGGAACAAAGAAGAAAGAGATTGTCATCAAATGTGAAAAGAGTAAAATTTCTTCTAGAGCCAACATGATTGCTTTGTCATGGTTTGGATCATAGATGACCCCAAAGTCCCTTATGCTAAACTTGGTCATCAGCCAATGGTGCTTGCTATTGGAAGGTGATAGAACCTTTAGGAGATGGGGTCTAAAGGAAAGAAGTTAGTCATTAAGATCATGCCCTTGAAGGAGATATTGGTATCTCTTCCCTTCCATTCTTTCTCTCTCTTTGCTTCCTGGACTCCATGCAGAGAACAGATTTCCTCTGCCCTGTGTTCCTGCCATAATGGACTGTTTGCCTCAAAGCAACAAGGTCAAATGCCATGAACTAGAACCTCTGAAACTGTGAACTAAAATAAACTTTTTCTCATTTTATTTCTTATAAATTGTTTTTCTCATTTTTTTGTTTTTTTATTGTCATAGCAATGGAAAGATGATTAACAAGGGTTTAAAAGAATGTGAGAGATAACAAGAATTAATGGTTAAAATTATAGAATCTGGTGGTAGGCACATCTCATTTAAATTCTCACTCAATCTGCCCCTACGAGCCTCTGCAAACCTCAGTTTTCCTCTTAAAAAATCATCCATCATATAGTGTTATGATAATTAGATGGAATATTATAGCAAAGTCTTGAATATTGCTATCAAAATCTTAGTCATTGCTAGCAAATTCTTAATCACTCTGCCAGAGCGATTTTTTAAATGTAAGACTGATCAAATTACTTGGCTGCTTTAAACATTCAATTTGCCTGACAATGAACTCTGAGTCCTGATAGGACCTGGCCTCTGTTATCCCTTACCACACTCACTGAGTCCCAGCTACTGTGATTTGCTGCTGCCCCTTGACCATACCAAACTCTTTTTTCATCAATATCTCCCCATTTATTCATTTGTCAACTATGATCCATTCCCTAACTTCCTTTCAATTCTTTGCTCAAAAGCCACCCATTTTCCCTCCATCTTGGTTAAATCAACTGCCTCCAATACACCCAATACCTCTTCTCTCTCTTTCTTTTCCCATGACATTTCTCACCTTGTGACACTCACATTTGCTTATTTATTTTATTGTATACTTTACTTAATATACTATAAATACTTTGAGGGCAAAGATTTGGGGTTGCATTGTTCATTGAGGTTGAAAGAGTGCCTAGCACATTCTAAACTTATGAATGAATGAACTTCCACTATCATTAAAACAGAATAGTAATGCTCAGAAAAGGATGTGCATACTACTTTCTAACTAACCGTGCTTAATTGCACTGACCTTCAATCACTCCTCTGTATCCAGTCATCCTCAGCCACTGTCTCTGATTCACACACATCTCCTCAGCATGCACATGTGAGAGCAGGAATTGATCCTATAGAATCTAAACAGGTAAGAATAAAACAAACATGCATTCCAGGATGCAAACCTATTTGAAGAAAAATAGCAATTGAAGAGCATAGAACAAATGAGACTGGAGGTAGAAATCAAAAGAAATTCTGATATTTCAGTTTCTTCTGACCTTTTGCACTTAAAGTTTTCTCAACGCAAGACTCCATCAAATAATAACAATCATGGATTCTTATAGTGCTCTTTCCATATACCAAGCAATGTTCTAGTTTTTTTTTTTTTCCCCACTTGGATAAACTCATTTAGTCCTGACAATAATCAAAAGAATTAGATTTTATTATCCCCATTTTATATATGAAGAAATAGGTAAGTCAAGCACCTTGTTCTACATAGTTAGTAAATGATGGAACAGAGCTATAGTCCTGCCTGCATAGAACATGGTTTTAAGCACATGGCTTTAGGCATGTAATAAAATATTCTTTTAGTATCTGCTATCATCATGAGTGAATGTAACCATTTGAGTTGAAAGTGACATGAAATAAAATGAACAGAAAGAGCTAGAACCAAGACATGGGACAAGCCTTATCTAAGGGTCACAGGACTTGCCTTCCTGGAGGTGGCACTAAGTAGCTGTGTGAACATGGTCTAACACTTCAGCATCACCAGGCTTCAGTTATTTTTTTTATTGTAAAAAGCTCTGCTTTTGGATGCAATGGTTCATATGTTCCTCTATAGAATACAATATATATGATTCTATAATGCCACCAGAGAAGGCCTGTGCTATTTGGCAGCTAGCAGCATTAATTTGAAAGCAATAGGGAATATGGGTAAAGGATGTAGTCATCCATATTTCACTTTAAACTCAGATCAACCTCTCTGGGGGAATTTAAGTATTGGATATATATGGGAACAAATATGATCAAGCATAACAGCTTTGGAATTATATCCTATTGGAGAAGTATCAAGAGGCTAGGAACAGCCAGAACAGAGACAATGAGAAAATTAACCCTGCACTGACACCTTGTCCACTGGAGATAACCTATCCTTAGAAAAGTGTTTCAAATGCATCATAGTTTTAATGAGCTCCAACTGAACTCTCTCCTCCCTGCCTTTTCTCAGTTTCCAGTGGCTCAGGAACCACTCACTGTTAGAAACAGTAAGACATGAAGCCACCGTGATTTAAAAAAAAAAAAGAAAGAAAAGAAATCTTTGATGAATATTTTAAGAATCAAGATAAAGTCAAAGGTAATGAAAGAGGGTCTTATCATTATCCATTTGTTGTCAGCTGGAAATAAATCAGGATTGGGGCCTCCGGTAGCGATGAAGGGAATGTTTGCAGGTGAGCCACCAGCTCAGTGTGTGCTCAGAGTGGCCATGCTATGAAGAAAGTTGCAAACAGGTTCTGGAAGGAACAGAAATGGGTTAGGTTAATGCCTGTGTCTGAGCTGCTTGTGGGTGAGCCTGGTTAGGGAGTTGGTAGCTGCTGTGAGATGGAGAGGGGAAAGACTCAGCAGGCTGTTGCCAGGGGCAGACGTTGGAAAGAAGGGACATGGACTTAGCTCAGTCTAAAAAGTACACAAGCAAACTAAAGCATGTCGCTGAGAGCACATCAGACATTCTCAAGGCTTGGAGGTATATGCCCTTTCAGAAAATTTTCTTTTGATTCAGACTGTAGGTCTAGTCACAAGAGAAAATATTGAAGGGAAAGGAATGCTATGTTTTCCCTGATCTTTATAAAGGGGCATGGAAGTGCGAGAAATGTAGAAGACTGCAATTGCTGTAATCAATTAAAAACTATATCATGCATCAATCACTAATATTAAAAATTGCTTGAATAATAATAATGGCATTTTAATATAAGAAGACAGTGACTCCCTTTCTCTACCCACCAAATGTGAGAAGAAGGACTAAGAAGAATGAAATGAAAGAGCATCACTTAGGACTTTTGTGTTTCCCAAGAGTCACCATATCAAGCCTTGTTGGGGGAAATCCTGCTATGGTATCTGATCAGGTACATGAGTCCCTTCTTCCAGGACTCCATTTCACCGGCAGTTCACCTCTTGTGCCACATCACCCTTCGTGAGAGATGGAGGAAGGCTCACAGGAAATATTTCTTAATCCATTCATTGGACAGCATCATAGAATTGCACTTAGCATTCAATAGGAAGGAGGAGTCTTTCTAGGCTAATGGTGAACTTCACAAGCACATCCTGAGTGTTGTTTACCTCTCTATTCCCAGTGCCTCCCAAAAGTGATTAGTCAATAATCAACTATTTGTTAGAAAATAAGTAAATAACAGAACAACCTCCTTGTGCATCAAATTTCTCATTCTTAAGTAAAAAGTACAAACATTTTCTTCTATCAGGGTCATGTGTCTGTTCTATTAGACTGGCTATCATGGGTCTTATTTAATACTGTCCTCCCTCTCCCCATTTCTGACTCATTTTCCCTGCTAACTGGTCCTCTGCCTTCTACCACCTCAGTTCTATGAGAGACAGTGCAGGGAAAAGAAGGGAAAAAAAAAGCATATTCTAAGCACTCATATATTATTATTATTCCAGCCAAGAGGAGGTTGAATATACAGAGAAAAACAAGGAAGTCGTTATTAAGAAAATGAGAAGTTATGTGTGATTTTTTTCTTCCTGTTATTTCTAGATGGTTATAGGCACCTCCATTTTACAGTGGTTTAAGATTATTGTAGTGGAAACCTGGTTACGAAAATACAGATTTGCTTTCCATCATCACAACATGGACCTCACCATGTGAAGATGCAATTTGTATTTTAAAATACATATTAAATTCCATTCCAGTCCCCAAAGCTATGCCTCCCAGCTTTTCCCATCTTGCCACATACAGATCCTCGCTGCTTGAAGCAAACCTGATGTATGGAAATCAGAATTCTCTTAAACTCCAAGGTGATTCTTTCCTTTATAAGAGTATTCACCAAAACATAAGAAATAGCTACTTCCTCCTCTGCATTTAAATGATAATATGCCATACAAAAATTCAGTCCAGAAAGAAAGTTGAAGGAGTTCAACTGTGCTTTAGATGACACTAAGATGACTCACATGTGTACAGCGATTTCTACTTTTCAAAGTATTGTAATCACTCATCACAATCTTATTAAATAAATTATTTCCTTCTCAAAATAAAATAGATGTTAGGGGAAAAAAATCAAAGATAAGAGCATATACAGGCTGTATTCTCAAGAAGCTTATGTATGTACTAATTATAGAAAAGATCTAGATGAATATTTAGAACATAAGGTGACATGTCCCATCATGAAGGCACAGAATAATGCAGAGAAGAAAGTTTATGTGCCAGCAGGAAGAGAAAGTTGGGAGAAAAGGACACCCTACTAGATAACAGAAACCCACATTGAAATCTCTTCTCCTCAGTCCCTCTACACAGAACAAAGGAAAACCCATGCAAGAGCAAGATGCCAGGAATGGTAGAAGAAAAAAATATATTTTTCTCACTCATCACATGGTTTCATCATGGCTAACATATCTATAACAAAAGACAGACCAACAGGAGAGAAGCAACAAATATACTTAACATTAAAGTTCCCTATGACACTGGAGTCATCAGAAATGAATACCAAAATAAAGTAGACAATCTGTATATTTTTAAGCTCAGTTGTAAAGAAGCATGATTGGCATATAAAAAGGCATGATCCAATGATAGTAAACTGGAGAGAACTTAGCAAGTCTCGCTATTTAGATTTTTCATGATGTTCCTGGGTGACCTTCCTTTCTTGGATGTTTGGGCATGACATCTGTCATGAGAAGTTCTTTCAGATAGACAGAAAGGTAGTCTAAGAGTGACCTTCCTGTGTATTACAGCATGCTTGGCATAAAGAGTGAGGGGACAATCAAGGTGGCCTTCCTGCCTCTGTTACCTTTACAATATTCAAGGTCTCGTGTTTGGGCATAACATCTTCTTCACCTCATCATTAGTTTTTTCCTCTAAGCACATTATTACACTGTGTTGTCTGTTCTGAAGCTAGAGAACAGTTTAGGTTCTTATTAACATCACATACAATACAGGATCTTAAGGTACAAGGTATATTTCTTAGATATACCAGAGTCTCACATAGTCATAGATGATGAAATGGATTGGATGTAGTTTGTCCTCCAAAAGCTCATGTATTGGAAGTTTGGTTCCCAGTTGGCAGATTTTAGGTGATGAAATTTCAAGAGGTGGGGCCTAGTGCAAGGTAATTAGATCAAGGTTCTCCACCATCACTAATGGTTTAATACAGGCATTACCACCAAGAGTTACTTCTTTATATGCCAGTGCCATATTGTTTAAACCTTTCTGTCACCAGAATTATAAACCAGATATACCTGGTTACTATAAAAAGCACCTAGACTCAGGAATTTTGCTACAGCAATACAAAACACAGACTAAGAAAGATGCCAAACAAAATTTTTGACTTTCTGGATTGATTATATGTGATCTTCTCAATGGGTACGTGAGTCATTTAAGTTCCATCCTTGGCTTCCTAATGGACTCATCATACATGCTCTTTTGTTGCCTGGAGTAGCCTGTAGAACAAACCCCAGCTGAATCTACTTGCTTAGGCATAATTTTAAACAAAGTCCACACATGTAATCAAACTCAAACTAGCGATAAAGTTATTAATAGTGAAGAGACTTGAGAGTAGACTTTTTTTTTTTTCAACCTCTATGTGAAATTCTCTATTTCCTTCTGTGTTTTATCTCCCTGTCATTACTTCTCAACATCTGATTTAATTTACAAATTATTTGTTTATTGTCTATCTCTCCATTAGCATGTAAATATTTTTAAAAAAACAGGAAATTTTTTTTTGATGGGAAAAATTGCAGCTCAAGGATTATTGGATAAATGAAGAAATACCAATCCTTTGAGAGTAGACTTTTCAGAGGAGTAGACTTTTCAGAGGTCAAGTAGACTTTTAACCTTTGACCTCTGTCACTTCCTGAATGATCAACTTTGAGAAGGTCACTCCACCATCCTTAACTTCAGTTCCTTCAACTCTAAAACAGAGATTATATTTCTTACAGACTTTGTAAGAATGGAATTAGATCATTTATATGAATCATTTGGCATGGGGTAGGGTACAAATGAAGTAGTTAGAAAATGAATATTTTTCATATTTTAATTGTTTACTTAAAAATTATATTGTCTGAACTTGATCATTTTGAGAATGCATTAGGCCCTCAAGAGCACTCTTTGAGATAACCTAGAATTGAATGAAAATTGGGATTTTTCAAAGGGGGTAACTGTCCTGACCAGTGATTTCCAACACTCGTGTAATTAGAATTAGTTGACACTGTCTCTGGTGTGGTCTGGCAGACTTTTCGCTGCTTCTTCTTCTTCTTCTAGGATCTTATGCCTACCTGTATATTCCACAAAAATCATTCATCTATGCTTTGCTCTGCTAGTCTCCATCTCTATCCCTCATATACAGTCCTGTTTACCTGTCCTCTGAGGCTTTGTCTACTTTTTTTAAAGATTGAATCCTGGATACTCTCTTGTCTTCTGGCTTCCATTTTGGTTTGGCCAGTGAAACACAGTAGCAAGAGATGAAAGAGAGAGAACTCCAGAGCAGGTCCTCCTCTGCCTCCCTGCTTGCCATCATGGTCTGGCTGTGGCTGTGTCCATAGACCCTGTCAGGTGGCTCTCTTCCTTGCCCTTCAGTTGGGGGATGGTAATGGCTTCTTGCTGTTGTCCCCAGAAACCTAGGATATCCTTTGTTGACTCCTTTAACCCTGTTTAGTAAATAATTTTTCTTAGAACTTCAATTCTGCTGTTTTCTGCTGGGAAGTTGGCTATTGTCTGTCATTCTCATTCATTCTTTGTATCTGCCTAGCCATTCATTTAGCCATCTGTTCAAATTAAAACATGACAGTCTTATGCTGGGACACCGAGATGCAAATAAGAAAGGTGAATTGAAAGGATTATAATGGGACCCAGTCAGCCCCCTACTCTGGGGATGTTAGAATATCCACAGAGATTGCCAGTTCTCCTGTTTGCAATGAGGTCTTCCTGACGAGTTGTCTTCCTGGATTTGTAAGGTAATATACAGAAAGATTGTAAAGAATGTAGCTGGAGCCCAAACTTAGAGGCAAGATCTGCATATTCTATCCCCTTTTCCTGAAACATGCAGGCTAAGTCTAATGGGAATCTTCCTGGAAAAGGCACAAACTTTTCGTGAGCCAGCTACTCTGACTCTATAATCCAATAATATTGTTACATTTTAAGTACTGAAGTTGTCAGATATTCATTAGCAATGACGGGACTAAAACAGAACTTTTCAGCATAGGTGGTGACAATAGTAGCTGGAATCAACGGTAATCTGAGGCCACATATATCTACACAAAAGCAAAGGGCATCAAAACCACACGCATGGTACTGAATCACAGAATCTGAGTTTCAGAGAGAAAAGTCTTATCCAGGGACACACATCTAGGAAAGCATTTTAGTTCCTGGCATGATTGTGATAAACCTACTTGTCGTGACTCCCTAACTCTGCCTTTCTAGGACTGATAATTATGAAAGGAATTACATTTTTAACAAAAATCAGAGTCTTAAGTAGGGCACATGAAATTTCAGGAAATAAACTACATCTGGAGGAAGTCCCAGGGACCCAGGGCTTTGCTGGCTCCTCCAAGTTACACTGTGTGGGTAGTCACTTCCGCCACCCCCGCATGGCCAGGCCTGCTTTGGTCCTGCTGGCTAGGAAAGGCTCAGCTGTGATTTGTACAGTTTCTCCATATCTGAATGCCCTCAGGTAAGGGTGGATTAACTTGCCCTTGGCTTTCTTGGAGGGAGGCATCATCTGTCATGCCGTATGTCTTCTTAAAATTTTCTTGGCTTGAATCTTTCCATTTTGTTATCACAAGTAAGATTGCCAGCAGTTCCGACTGTGAGCTATTTGAGTTCTCAGGTGTGTGTTTGAAGAGATGAAGACCTGTGCCAGGAATATAGGTTAACGCCAGTGCCAAACACAAATTCTCTTCTATCAGATTCCGGAGAAATTCTGGAAGGGATTGTTAGAATCTAACTCATGGCAGTCACATGGAAAAGCAATGCTTAGAGAAAGGTGCCTAGTCTGAACTGAATTTTTCACATACACAGCAGTTTGTGAGTAGAATCCCATCCTTAATTTGATCAGTCCCTTTTGTAATGGAGGTCATGGTATTTGACCAGAAGCCTACCAGCAGGATGGAGTATTAACCTCCCCAAGTGTTAAGAGTATTATTTGGATACCGCTCCTCTGAGTTCTTTTCCCAAACCTGCCTTTGGTCAAACAGAGATGCTTTGTCCAAAATCATACACCCTTCCTAGGGTCAGCTCTCATTTTCTATCAGGAGTGATAATAAAATGTTGAAGGATATGAAGGCCTGGTTCCTTTATCTTTAATTTGGAATAACTCACCAATCCCAAATCCTCATGGAATCAACTAAGGCCTTTGTAGCTACTGTGATACCATCCAGCTGCTCCTTCTGCCTGATCCTACATCTTCCCCATCTACACATGTGCCCTTGAGAACATTCCAATGAACTTCATGTTCCTCCTCTGCCTCAAAATGAAAGAACTTGACTGGTGACACCTATCATTCTAAACTCTGTATTATATCTACAAAAGACTTCCTGTCCATGTTTCATTGGAGTTTTATCACCATCTCTTGATAAGAATCAGCTGAGGGGGGTGATATTTTATGACTTCCTGCTAGCCCCTTCCCCAAGTCACTAGCTGTGCAGATGCTAATTCTCCAGGCAAAAGCAACTCCCTTGCAGAACAACCATCTTATCCTTAGCACCACCACCAGCACGTCCATTTTTATCTCCATTTTTTTCCTCAGGAGCTAAATATTGTTCTGTATTGTATTTTCTTCGTCCACTGCCACACTCACACTTCTTTAATCATGATAGTAAGAATGAAAGGATGTGTAACGGATTGCGTAGATGTGGTAAGAGAGGTCCTACAAGATTTAGCATGATTCATCTGCATGTGGTATCTGGGAAGTGAAAAGTAGGACAGGGATGTCTTCATTGCCATTACTGTTCCATTTAGATTATGAGTAGGGGAAGAAGCTCCATCTTTCTCTTCTCTGGGCTGGAAAACACACATGGATTTCCAACCCTCAAAGGTTGAGAAAAGGATTAGAGATGCCTGGAATGGAAAAACAAATTAGTAAAGGAATGAATGGAGGGTGAATGAGGGAGATTCCAGAGCATCTAGCCTACTCCCCCAGTGGATGATATTCCTCTTTAAAGAACAAGGAAATGAGGATGAACTCTCTTTTCCTGAAATAGTATATGGTTTTATATTGTTATTTACAATTAAGACTTCCCATATAAAATCTCCCCATTAAAAATTTCAATTGAAAAATTATATCCAGGGACCAGCTGCTGACTGTGCCTGGACTTGCCTCTTTGGAGGCTCTGGAGTACACAGCATAGGCTTTCCAGTGTATTGAGGAGCTGTGTTCCTCAGAAGGTGCATTATAGAACCTGAGTTTTAATTTAGAAGTCGTGTGATACACACTTTTCCTACCAGCATTTTAGGGATTTTGTTCACAGGCTGATTTATGTATTACATTTGTTTCCATTCCTCTCTCTGTTGACAGTATTTTATTCATCCATCAGATCAGTCATCAAACAAAAATGTGCTACATTATTATTATCTAAAATAAAGGAAATTATAGACACTGCTTGTACATTAAATTTTATATCACGTGTAAGTATGAGATTAAAATGACTCAAAAATCAAAAGATAACAACCCAAGTATGATATTGTCCATTTGAACATAGAAGCAAACTCAATCCTTTAAGGAAACAAAGATTTCAACTATCACACAGCCCAATTTTACTATTAATCATCTGTTCAACTTTAGAAAAGTAACAACACCATAAAGCATTGCTTATCTACTCTATTTTTATGGTTTGGATACGAAGTATCCCCTAAAAGGTCATGATTGAGAAGATGCAAGAAAGTTCATAGGTGAAAAGATTTTGTTATGAGAGATGCAACTACTAGTTTAACCCACTAGTATGGATTAACTGAGTGATAACTGTAGTCAGGTGGGGTGGGGTGGAGGAGGTAGATCACTGGGGGTGTGTCTTTGGGTTTGTATTTTGTCCCTGTAAGTGGTGCTTTCTCTATTTCCTTGTTGCCATGTCTTGAACCTTTTTCTCCTTCACACTTTTCTGCCATAATGTTCTGCCTCACCTTGGACCCAGAGCAATGGAGTTGGCCATCTATGGAATGAGACCTCTAAAACCATGAGCCTCAAATATATTTTTCCCCTCTATGTTGTCCTTTCCAGGTCATTGTTTAAAACTTTTATCTTGTCCACTAACTTTTTAAAGTGATGGTAAAAATCTAACAAAGCACTTATTAAATGTGAGAAAATAATGAGAACAACAAGAAGAAACTATCAGTACAGATGACAGGCTGTCATTCACATAAGTTCATAAAGACAATAGCTTTATTTGCAGGTTCAAGTCAGTGGGACCTAACACGGAAAAATGCATTAACACTAAATCTTCCAGCTAATATTTACCTGTTTTTGCCTATTGTGCATTGGTAAAACTATAAACTAGTCCAAGAATACCTTAAGATCTCTCCTAATCCCTGACCTAGAAGTGGGTCTGGGTCAACAGATCCAAGAAAATATTCTTTCTCTTCCTTTCAGTTTGTTGTAAAATAGAAAGTTTGACCTTTGTTGCTAGTGGGAGGAAACTCTGAACCCTTGGGATTCTTAAATAGTAGGAGTATATGTGTTGTTCTTAAATCCCTTGATCACACTTGAATAGATAATTCAGGATACGGTCTGTCATCAGAGAATATCAACACAGGATTAGCGTGGAGGGGAGGGCTGGTCCCAGCCCTGGTCAGGAAAGGGATTTGGAGATGAAGTGTAACCCTGTGGCAACGATTCAATCAATCATGCCTCCACAATAGGAACTGTAGAGCTTCTGGTTAGTGAACATGTGGAAGATGACTCTGTCTTGAGGTGATTGCTGTCATTTAGAATAATGTTACAATCATATGTGTTCCAGTTTCCTCCATCTTGTGTAGTTATACTTGTGAATTACTAAAGAGGAAGGAGATTGTGGGCACCCTCAGATTTGTAGCCATTCAGTCAGAGTATATAAGACTGGCATTTGCAGCGAGGGCAGTATTGGGTACTCTGTCTTTAAACCCATGGTGCCTTAAACTCTGTATGTTAGTGTCATACTTGAACTGATTCTGGACACCAGAGTACAGTTTCTCCCCCATACCTATGGCGTCAGTTGAGCTGGTAGGAATCATGCAGCAGCACTTCCCAGAGACAAACAACCCCAGAATGATGGTATTTTCTTCCCTTCCTCCAAATCTAACTTGCTCCATATACCTTTTAGTCTTCCTTTTGTTCTATCCTAGGCATTCTAATTTAGCTAAAGTGGGGTTTGGTACTGATCAAAACAAAGCATTCTAGCTCTAAGACTTCAAAAATGCATATTGATACAGTGGAAATGTCTCTGAGTCAGGAGCTTGTGGAGCTGGGTTCATATCTCTGCACTGATGAACTTCAAGTGGAGTGATCAAATCATTGTATCAGCTTGGAACTTGTTTATATATATATATGCATGTGTGTGTATATATATATTTTTTAAAAAAATATATTATTTGTTGTAAGTACCACAAGGAAGTACTTCGCAGAATTTTCCCCACATGTCACAGACATTGATATTATAGTGCTATAAGGACTCTGAAATTCAGTAACCAATGTCAGATATTTACTGTATCATTTTAAGAGACGCCAGCGACTTTCAAGATGCTCCAGGTAGTGCTGTACATGTGGCATCTATTTTAGTCCCTGGGAAATCACTAGGTAAGAATCGATTTCCATTTTGCAGATGAAAAACTGAGATGAAGATTTCTTTTTAAAAGTCGAATAGCTACTAAATGTCAGAGCCAGATTTTAATTCTGTGCTACATAATCTAATCCCAATGACCAATAGTCCCTCTATCAAACATAATTTACTACTTCCTCCTCTGGATACTGGCTCTACTGAGAGACAAATGAGGTCATATCTAGAGGTTCTTCCTAGAACTCATCAAATCAACCACCTACTCCGCTGGTCCTGTGTATCAGTTAGGTTTAGATCTGGCAACACTTAACTGAAAACTTAACAAATAGACCCTAAACGGCCATTCTTCTTTCATGTAAGCATATAAGAAGTTGAGCCATTCTGAGAAAGCATGGCAGCTCCATGTATCATCATGGATCCAGACCCTAAATTGTTTCCAGTTTGTTCATTTGTTTTTCTGCTCTATCATCATTAGTGCTTCAACCCATGATCCCATGTGGCTGCTGTGGCACTGGTCACTGAGTTCACTTTTCATGCAGCAAGAATGAGAAGGAAGTGCAGGGAAAAATGGCCAGACTCTCAACCCACGGCAGCTCCTTTTAAGCTTTTTTACTGGAAGCCCCCACATGCTTTCTAACAGCACCTAAACAATCCTTTGTCCCCTGACATCAACTGGAATTGAGGGAGAAAAAAGAACAGTAGTAAACTATTCCTGTGTAGCTCTCCCATCAAAATTAGACTTCTGTTTCTAAGGATAAAGTGGAGAGAGCATGGGTGGTGAGTAATAGCCAGCTCGTATCCTTTTATGAAAATGTTCTTCAGAAAAGACAAGACATTGTGTCTGTAGGTACTACACCCACTTCAAGGACAGCATTTACTCCACTATGACCACAACTTCTCTGAAATGCCATTATGTGAGATAATGATCCCTCAGAATTTCCCTTCTGAAATAATCAAGTGATTTCTCCTTCCATTTTAATTTTTCTATTGCAACATCTATTATGTGGTAAAATCATTTTACTACATTCCTAAATGTTCAAGTTAATATTATGGATTCACCCATTGATAATTCATATTTATTTAACTTCCTGAGGCATGGGATAAATTCAAGCACTGAGTGGTGAAACGCCATTCAATGGCCGATAGTGGTAATTGATGATAGAGATTCACAAATAATGTTTTTAAAATGAAGGAAGACACAAAGGAAAGAAATGATAAGGAAAGAAGAAAGGGGTAAAGAAAAGGAGAAAGGGAGAAGAAGGGATATAAGAAAAGAGGGAGGGAAGGAAGGAAATAAGGGAAGAAGGGAGGGAAAAGGAAGAGATGACCTAACATTCAGTGGCTTACTGTTTGGGGTAAGGGAGATGTCCATTGTCTCCACATTTCTAAAAATGGACTTATCTTGTTCATTTTGAATGTAGACACACATATTATTGGACTGAATATCTGTGCCCCTCTAAACCCCTAGTTTGGCAATATTTGGAAATTGTTCTCTAAGAAAGTAATTAAGGTCTAAAGGATGGGACCCTGTCACAATAGTGTTCTTGCAGAAGAAACACAAGAGCTCACTCTCCTGGTATAAATTGAGAAAAGGCTATATGAAGAGAAATTGAAAAGGTAGCCATCCACAAGCCAGGAAGAAAGCCATCACCAGAAACAGAATCATCTGAAACCTTAATGTTGGACTCATGGCCCTCCATACCTGTAAAACAATCCATTTCCGTTGTAGAAGTCACCCTGTCATAGTATTTTGTTATGACATCTAAACAGACTAATACACACATGTGAAAATTACTACATCAACACTAGTGCTTTCCTTGTTTTGAGTGTCTTATGCACAGCCTCTGACCCTTGTGACTTCTCATCGTGTGAGCTGGGATCACTCTTTGGTTCTTTATGTCCCCAGTGGTGAGAAAATTGGCGCATATACCATTTTTCCTGAACTGCTACAGAGTAACAGTAGCCATCAGCCATAACTTTTTGATCTCCCTGCTATGGAAGGAAAACCTGATATGAAGACACAGACCTGTAAATTAGGATCCCTGCCTTTCACTCATGTGGATATAATGGATTCTATAGTCATGCCCATATTTCAAATGTACCAGTATAGAGTTTGACCAGAGGTCAACCCAGTAACAACACAATCCAACCTTGGGGTCTTAAGCCACATATATGGGACCTCTGCACCAGCCAAGAGACTGAGGGAGCCCTTTGGAGACCACCCAGCTCTAGTTTGCTACTTGTTACTGTGCTAAACTTTCAGTTTTATGTAGACTGATGTTTCTCTTCTTCTGCTTGTCAAAGAGAAGGGAAGGAACAGCAGTCACTTGTTTTGGTTATCATCATCATCATCATCATTATTTCCAAAAATATACTAGAGAGATATGGTGGATTCTTACTTGCTCTGGAAAACATTTGCCTGTCATGTCCACATAAGAGACCTATCGTGTTAATCGGCCAAACATGTCAAGAAGAAGAAGGATTCCCAATGGCCAAAACACGATCATTTTACCTGTACCTGAGCACCTTGAAACTGAATGTACAGGGACATTGGGAGAAACTAAAGAGAATCCTCAGGAAATGTAGACTATTGGCACAATTGAAGTAAATGGCTACTTCAGTTCTCTAAACTCATGATGCTTTGTTTGAGTGAAGAGAATAACATGTGGCACTTGGCCACATGAATTGATTCTCCTGAATACCAATTTCATGGGGAATGCAAGAGAAGAACAGCAAGGACATAATCCACTTAACAGGCTATTTCCCTTTGTTCCTATTGTTGGCTCAAGGTAGAACAGGTCATTTTGTGTAAGAACATTTTCTAACACTGAAATTCTGGGTATTTTATTGAGGAATGAACAAAAACACATCTAATTTTCCATTTTCATTTGACACCCAAGCCTATTAAAGTAAGCACTGCTTACAGATGAAGTTCTTGGGATTATTCTCAGGGGAAACAGACCGGACATTTCATAGGGCACCATTCCCTAGAGAGTCAATCCAGAAATCCATCTGACTAAAGACCTCTACTAAGCAGTGAGATCTACAGAGAGGTTTTGCCTGGTTCTAGATGAATGTGTCAATCCCCACCAACCCACAAGTAGAGGCAATGTTGGCATGTCTTTGATCCTATCAAACATAATTGCTTTTGCTTTTTGACATTTACTAGCTTCATCACAAGTTTTGCTTCTACCCATGTCAAACCTTTGCTCCCCAAGTCCTTTATCTAAATGTATGCACCCTATATTCCTACACTGTTTGGAAGCCTGACTGGAAGAAGAGAAGGACTTTGGTTATTTTAGGATTTAGTGTTGATTGACTGCTTTAATTGGAAGTAATCCTTCCATTCTTGCTGATTCTGGCAAACTCTCAGATGCATTATTTCTGATTGGAGGGATGGTTCTGCAAGAGTAAGAGAGAAAATAAAACAACTCTGTTCCCTATGTTGCACAATGTCATGCATTTAGAGGGTAATGTCAGAGCTCCTCAGAAGGAAGAACTGCCCAGCATTGACCTCACTACTCTTTTGTAGCACATGGTTTATTAATTGCTCACTCTCTGGGCTCTACTCACTGGCCTTCAGTAACTCCCATAGACCTTGGGTGTGGTAACTGGTCAGGAGGGACCTCCTGAGCTGTCTCTGTGAAATCTCTCAAGTACCTTGTATTACACCTTTATAGTAGTTCTTGAAAGATGCTTGGGCCCCATGAGGCTCAGGCTGGACTGGTTCTCTCACCAGCCTCCCTAACAGAAAGAAAACTGAGAGAGAAATATCAACTTATTCTCCTGTCACATTCCAGGTCTTGACATAAATACTACAATAATAACACTCAGAGAAGTATCCCTTTCTATTGATAAAGTGTTACTTTTTGAATTTCAGTATTTTTGTTTGTATGAAAACTATCAATCAGACCAAAGGTATTTAGGGTTTTAACAGTTTATTTCTTCTTCCATAATAGGAAAATGGAAAATGACATTTAAATGTTTTTAGCAGCCATCCATCAAAAGGCTGGGCCAATTTCAGGAGTATTTTCACATTGTTATCTCATCCCCTTCCCAATAAATTCGAGAGTCTCAAGTAGTTAAATGATGGTGCCCTATTTAAAGTCTTCAAGGCAAGTCTACCTACAGTGCTCTGATTTGTACCTATGGCCAAGTCTGAGGTTAAGAGGATAGTGGGAAACATTTAAATTGTCCCCAATCAAAGATCTGATTTCAAAATAAGTACAGAGGAGTTAATTTAAAACTAAAGTTATTTTATTGGTAATTTTTTCCAACAAAAAATCATGTTCTTCCATTTTCATTGATTAAAATCACAAATATATACTATGTTTTGATTTTCTAGAGTGTGTAAATCATATATGTGGCTTCCAATTTCAGGTATCATTTTGAATATTCTCGCCAGGATTCATTTAAATAAATAATTAACTATTTTTAAACACAAAACACGAAATTATTATCAGAAATGATACTCACAAAACACTATGCTGAGAATTCTCATAATCAAGGATTTACTGCACTATTATTTTCTTTTTTAGAGACTCCTCTGAAAATTCACTTGTACCTATTATTTTTGGAAAATACAGCTGAAGTATAATATAACTTTAAAAGGACCTACCCTCGATGCACTTAGCAACCTGATCTTCTTCATTCCTAAAAAACAAAAAAAAACAACAACAACAAAAAAAAACATGTTCCTAAATCAGATATCACTTTTTGCTTTTTTAATCTAGAATGCTCCTTCCCCCATGTCCGTAGGTATGGCCTTGGATCTCAGAACAAAAGTCACCTTCTTGGATGACCATTCCAGTTTAAATAGACTAATTTTTCTCTCTTACCATGTCCTTCTCAACTAAATTACCCAGCTTTATTTTATGTATAGCTGTTAATCTGATATTTAAATAATAGGACTTTATTATTAATGATAACAGGAATTTAAGAAGACCTTCACTTTCACAAATCCTTGGCCATTTATTACATAAAACATGAAAATCTTAGGCTTTGGGCTGTCTATGCCTCCCTCCAAAATAACTCAATCCACAGTGGTAGTTCCTACTGAGATCCAGTTCCGCATTTCTGTACTATGCCTTCCATCTGCGTATGTTAGAGTCACTGCATTTCTGCATGTCTGAGAAATTCTCCTGTGAGGAAATTTTCCAATACTGGCAAGCTTCAAAAGAGAGCCATGTTTGTGGCATAGTATGCACTGTGTCAGAATTCCCTCTCCAGGCTGGCTCTAATAAACTCATTACATTATGATCAAAATGACTGACCAGCTGTTACCCTTCCCTGAAGTATTTGCATTTTAAAAGGTGAGAAAAAAGCTTAAAACTGAAAGACAAAGTTTCTATTTGTTGAAACTCAGACTTGGAGAAATAGCCAATGAACTATGGGGGAGAAAAAAATTGCAAGGAAATTTCAAAAAGCTATATTATTGCCACTGGAATCATCTCACATAGGAAACTGGCAAGCTGAGCCCCTGGGCCTGCTTTCTAAAATTGTCAAATCATTTGCAAGACTCTCTGGGGAACCAACTGGTCCCTAAATTCTGACTTGATTTTCCTATTTGGCAGAGAGTTTGGTTCATTACAATCACAGGACTCACTACAGAGACTCAAGTGTAGTGGCCTCATTTGGGACCAATTCTGTCATCATGTTGGGCACAGGCTGACTCCCAGCAGGGGTCACAGCTGGCCTAGAAGAGTTAATTATCCTCAGGATGTAACCACAAAGCCATAAGCCTGTCACTCAGGCCTTTGCTCCTGCCTGCCAGTAATTTTGGATTATCAGAGGTGCAAAGAGGAATTCCTATCATCATTATGATGAAATGCACTTTTATCCTTTAGGATAATGAATGACTATGAAAATGTAAGATGAAAACAATCTGTATCATTCATTCACATTTAATAAAATTTCATTGAATGCTTATTCTATGCCAGGGACTTTTCTAAAGACATGAAGAAACAATAATTGTCAAGACAGATTAGGTTTCTGCTTCCACAAAAATTATAGCCCAATAATAGGGAATAGAGACCAAAATAGAAAAAGAAAAAAGAAAAAAAAACCTAAAGAAGAAAATATCAGAATAATCGCTATGAAATAAAACTAAACACAACTTAGTAGAGAATAACATTGTAAAAGATAAAATTAGATTTTCTGGTCTGTTGTGGTAATTTAAGACAGTAACATTTAAGTTAAGTTGAGATCTAAGATTAGTCCTTAATTATTTTCCCCCATGTCATCATTAATGATGAGGAAGAAAAAAATTAAGGCAGAAAATGAAAGTTATGATATGGAAACAAGTTTGATTATTTCAGGAATAAAAAAAGGTGAGAAATGTGGACTCCCATGTCCAGTTGACATTAATCATGTGTCCCTCTTCCTTCATGATGGGATAGTGTCAGCCCTTCCAAGAGTCAGGACACTCACTGTCACTGAGCAATTATAAGGACACTCCCACCTTTACATGCACTGTCAATGTAGACCACTTTGGGGTGGTAATTGTCAACTGCACCTTGCCATCAAATGTTGACCCCTCTTTTAGTCATTAGATTTGAGTGAAGAATCCAGACTTTCACCTCCACTTGAGAGTAACAAGTCCATACCACTCTTCCTCTGCTAGACTGGTGTCAACAGAAATATAAAAGAGAAAGATTTTGTAGTTTCAATTTGTATTTCCCTGATTACTACAGATGCCAAACATTTTTTATATAATTGTTGGCCATTTATATTTCTTCTTTTGAGAAGTGTCCATTTAGTTTACTTGCCCATTTATTGTTTTATTTTTTTTAAGTAAACTTTTTTAGTGGTCTTTATATGTTCTAGACAATAATCTTCTGCCAGAAGCATAGCTGGCAAATATTTTCTCTTTTTGTTAGTTCTTTGTTTGTGGTCTTAATTGTTTCCATTGCTGTGAAGAAACTTTTTAAATAACATCCTATTTATTAATTCTGGTATTATTTCCTGAGCATTAGGGGTCCTCTGAGAAAGTTCATTCCAAAACCACACCTATCTCACACTGGAACACCACATAATACTGAGATGAAATAAGTACAAGAAAGATCTGAGAAATATTTTTAAACAGCCACTAAATTTTTCATCAACAAGAATTTACAAAAATGCTTGACACAAATAAAAAATTAGATAATCTCAAATTTTAAAAACTGTTGTTAAAGAAATAAGGGAAAGAATCAAATGGAAAAAATTCAACATTGAAAAAATACAAAAAAAAAAAAAAAAAATCAACCTATAAACAAAAAGCTGAATAGATGGACTCAACAGTACCTTGGAGGGCCTGGGAGACTGATCAGTCAAATAAAGGATAGAACAATAGAAATTTATGTAATCAGAAGACAGAAAAATGAACATAGACTTTAAGAACTGTGGGACTACACCAAAAAATAATGATCCGTAGTATGCAAGTTCTGGAAGTATAGCACAATTAAGGTAGGGCTGAAAAGGTGCTTGAAGAAACAATGGCTGAAATTTGCACAAAATTGGGCAAAGGACATTAACTTACATATTAAAATTTAAATGGACACCATATAGTAAATCAATACTGACACATCATAAATAAATTTTTGAAAATTAAAAATAATTATGAAGCCAGCTGGAGAAGCATGACATTCTTCCTACAGAGAAAAGCAATTCCTATGACAGTACAACATAGACTGGAAATCAGGGAGAGCAAAAAGAAATAGTCTAACAGCTTTAAGGTCACAAAGAATTGTCAACCCACGTCATATACACTGAAGTGTCCTTTAGGATTTAAGGGAAATTCAAAGCATTCTCAGATTAAACAAACCAATAAACCAACAAATAAGTAAACATGAGAACTAATTCAAGGAGACTTATGCTTAAAAAATAGCAAAATTAAAACCATGATTAGACCCTCAAGAATGAAGAAAAAACTCTATAAGCAAAATTATGGCTCTCTACTTTTAAGATTTCTGAATCTTGTTTAACGATTGAAAGAACAATTATAATACTGCTCAATGTGACTCTGAATGTAGGTAGGAAAAATATTTAAGATAATTATAAGTAGGAGATTATAGAGGGAAATGAAGATTGATATACTTGACCCAGATTTATAAAATTATGAAGTCAGAACTCTGAATAACATTTACACACACACACACACACACACACACACACATACCTAGAATAATATTTAAAAAGCCTTAAAAGTTTCTAGTTTCAGGTTTCATAGAGTACCATTTATTTATTTTTTCATTTGTTGCCTATTCCTTGGGTTCCATATCCATGGAATTATTGCTAATTCCAAGGTTATGAAGGTTTTTATACACAGAAATAAAGATCATCAGTAAAGGTAATTTTGTAGGAAAATATGAAAGAATATACAAATATATTTTTCACTTTTTTAACTCTTTACAGACTAAAAACCAATTGCAAAAAGCAATAATTTAAAATTTTCAATAACACACCAGTGATTTTTAGTGCTTGTGTATTTGAATTACCATCTAGTGTCATTGCTTTTCAGTCTGAAGGATATCTTTTAGTGTTTCTATAAAGCATATTTGTTTACTATAATGTCTCCCTGTGTTAGTCTGCTTCTCATTGCTATGACCAAAATATTGAACAAAAACAACTTAGAGGAGAATTTCTTGTCTGCTACTAATGTATGGAAACTTTTCAAGACTAGATCATTTTATAAAACTCCATACTGGAATTCTAGTTCATCATTCTGAGCCTACCCCAATTAGTATCTTAACCTCAGGCTCATTGAAAGAATATTGTTCTTTCATTTGGCACTGAAATCAGTATTATTTTCAACAATGTTCTTGGACATGGGTTTCTTCTGCATTCTGATGCAAATCAGGTAAACCCCTTTATGCAGTGAAGTTGTTGCTTTTTTTCCTGTGATGACTAAACTTCCTTGTTGATAAAGTTGGTAGAGGAAGCAAACTAAAGAATTCCCACTGTGATGAAATAAATACTTCTCAATTTCTGATATGCCTTTGGTTGTTTGATAACATATGCCTGTTTTGACATCTCTTCTAGTTTGTGACTGCTTACCCCGGAAAAGATTTCCTAATGTCCTTCATTTGCCATACCAGAACTCTTCCTGTTGGACTTTTTTTGCAAGATTGGTTTTATTTTTATTTAAAGTATTTGGTAGAATGTAAAGTGAAGTGATTGGTCTGAGTTATTCTTTGGTAAAAACTTTGAGTTATGGATACACTTACTTTAATTTTTACGATAATATTTATATTTTATAAATGTTTTTTAATATATTGTAACTTTCTAGATATGAATTACTCTAAATTTTCAACTTTGCTCAAAGTTGTTCATTAAACTTCTTTAGGATATTTCTCATTTTTGTTGAATTTTTGGCATTATTCTTATTTCTTTTATGTGCACATTATGTGCACATTATTTCTTTTCTTAATTTTAATAAAGGGCTTTTTCATTTTATTTTTAAAAGAGTGAATTTTATTTTTCTATTTCATTAATTGCTGTCCTACCTTTAAATTTAACTTTATATTCTTGATTAATTTTCCTTACTTCATAATATGGGTACTTAAGTTATTGGATTTTTTAACATTTTCTACTTTCTATCATAGTACTTGACGGCTATAATTTTTTCCTAATCATAACTTCAGATGTATCTTACAAATTTTGATATGTTCAATCACAACTGTAAATCAGATCAAACAATTTTATAATTTCCATGGTCATTTCTTCTTTGACCTTGGGTTACACCAAAGTATTTTATTTAATTTCCATTATATGATTTTTTGTAACCTTTTACTTTAAAATTTATTTCTAGCATGACTACAACTGAGGTCAGAGAATAAATTTTGTCTAATTTATTCCTTTGAATTTTGTGGAATTCAAAATTCTTTGAATCTTTGATGACCTAGCATATGGTTAATTTTACTTAATCTTGTGTTAGTCCAAAAAAACACTTTGCATTCCAAAATTTTTTTCAGCACAAACATCAAAAGCCAGGAGGGTTTGGAATGATGTGTTCCAAGTCCTGAAAGAAAATAACTGTTAACCAAGATTTCTATGTGCAACAAAACCATCCTTCAAAATTAAAATGGAAATAAATACTTGCAAGATAAGCATAAATTGAAAGAATTCATGACAAATAAGCTAGCACTACAGAATTTACCTAAATTAATATTCTGAAGTTTTTATATGTAAAAAAATGCTTAAATGTCCACTATATATGTTTTAAATCTTCTTCAAAATATATAATTATAAAAAGGCAATTTATAAATAAAAAATATTATATATATGCATACATGTATGTGTGTGTATATATATATATATATATATATATATATATATATATATATATTACGAAAAGGGCATTCATAAGATTTTTTACAAGATCAAAAGCTGAACAGTCCCAAAACTGTCCAGGCTGCAGAGTTGAAGAAACAAGTAACTTATCAATCCAAGAAGCTGGAGGTTCAGAACAAGAGCCCAAGTCTGAGACTGAAGGCCTGGAAACTCTAAGAATCACTAGCCAGAGTCCACTTGGAAGCATGAAGGAGATGGAGTCCAATATCCTCAGGTGATTTTGAGAGGAAATGAAGCATCTACTCTAGAAGAATTTAGAGCTTGTTGCCGCTGGTCAGAATGGTGTGTGCCTATAATCCAGACACTCAGGAGGCTGAGGCAGAAGGATCACAAATTTGAGGCTAGTCTTGCCAACTTAACAAAACCCTATGTCAAAATAAAAACAAACAAATAAGTATAACAGGAGGTGTAGTTCAGTGCTAAAGTGACCCTGGGCTCAATTCCCAGTTGAAGAAGGAGAAGGAGGAGAAGAAAGAAAGAGATAAGGGAAGAGAAAGAAGAGAAGAGAAAATGAAAATTCCTTTCATTTCTCTTCCTTCTTCCATCCTGGCCCACAGACTATTGAACTGTGCCCACCCACATTCAGGGTGGATCTCCACACTCAGTTTACGGTTCCATACGCCAATCATTTCTGGAAAGACCCTCAAGGATACACCCAGAAATCTCTTAATCTTAGGCACCTCTTAATACAATCAAGTTGCCAAACCAGATTAACCATCACACTCTCCCTTTCTCTGTGTTCCCACGTGTACAATCCTTCCCAAATGCTGGTGTCACACACCACAGTAGTATATTTGTTGCAATCAGTGAACCTACTTTGCCACACCAGTATCACCCAAATCCATATTTTATATATATTAGGTTTCACTCTTGATTTACATTCTATGGGTTTCAACAAATTTATAATGACATGTGTCCACTTATATAGCATCATCCCGATTAATTTTACAACCTTAAATCCTCCGCCTATTCTTTCCTCCCATTCTTCTAAGCCCTGAAAATCACCGATCATTTTATTATATCCATAATTTTGCTTTTCTAGAGTGCCCAATATTTGGAATCATACAGTATGCAGCTTTTTCAGATTTATTTCTTTCACTTGGAAATATGCATTTAAATTTTCTCAACACATTTGCATGGTTAATAGCTCATTACTTTTTAGTATCAAATAGTATTCCACTCTCTGTACGTACCACTGTTTATCATTCACCTACAGTATGACATCTTGGATAGTTCTAGTTTTGATGGCCATATATAAAGCTTCTATAAACATTCATGTACAGGTGTTTGTATGGCATGATTTCAATTCATTTGGCCAAATACCAAGGAGTGTGACTGCTAGATTATATGGTAGAAATATATTTAGTTTTGTAAGAAGCTGCCAAATTGTCTTCCAAAATAGCTATACCATTTTGCATTGCCACCAACAATGAATTAGAATTCCTGTCACTTCACATCCTCATCAACATGTGGTATTGTCAGTATTTTCAATATTGGTCATTCTAATAGCTAATAGCCAAATACCAAATTATCATTAAATATGGCTCTATGTTCATGTTTCTTCTTTTTATGTTCATGGTATTCTAATAGCCATATCTAATGGTATAATGGCATTTTATTGTTGACTAAATTTGCACTTCCCTAATGACATATGACACTGAATATCTGTACATCTGGTGAAATATCAATAGGGCCTTTTTCATATTTTTAAATTGAGTTGTTTGTTTCTGCATATTTTAATATTTTAAAATATTAAAAGTATTTTTATGCCTTCTTTTTATTTTAGTTTTTCATATCTGGTTACTTGTCTTTACATTCCTAGAATATGTTCATCTGTTTTCATGGTCTTGGATATGGTTTTCATTTGAACAGGTAATCTTCCTTATAAATGCACAACATATTCTCTTCCTCCTCTCTCTCTCATCATCTTAGGAAATGGTTTGATCCAAAATAATTTTAATAAACACCCTTTCATGGGTTGAACTATATCTCCCAAAAGACATACTGAAATCCTAACCCTGGTTCCTATGAATATTTGGAACAGGGTATTTGAAGATAAAACCAAATTAAGACAAAACCAGGAGATGAGCCACAATCTGATTGTAGTAGTATTTTTATAAGAAAAAAAAGAATAAACATGAACACAGAGCCATAGAAGAAGAATGTAGTGTGACTCCAGAAGCAGATTTGGGGTGGTGTTTTCAAATCATGGAAAGCCAAGGGTAAGTAGGAACAGCATAATCTAAAGAGATTCTCCCCCAGAGCCTCCAAAAAGATGGCCTTACAGGTTTTTTGTTATTTTAATCCAGCCCCCCAAACTGTGAGAGAATAAACTTCCATTGTTTATGTAAACTTGGTTTAGAATATTTTATTGTATCAGCCATGGGAAACTATATGCTCTACTCCTTACCTCAAGTAATGTTGAAAAGTCATAGGTTTCTAAATCGGCCCCTCTCTCAGCCACTCTGTCTCCCATTCCCTTCACAGACTTGAAGGATTCCTCATCAGAAACAACTGATAACTTTTTTGATGATTTCCTTTTCCCTTCTGATACCTTCCTTTTCTTCTATGTCCTACATTTTAATACTCTTTGAATATTTATTTTTTTTCTAAATGTGTGTTTCTTCTTTTGTATATGCAAGGGACTATTTACCTCTTTGCTAAAGGACAAATGACCTTATGTTCCACATGGAACCTCGGATGTCAAGAGAAGACTGATAAATTCATATTCTGACAAATGGCAAATGATGAATAGCAAGAGAACAGCTGAGGTATATTTGGGTTTGTTTACGTTTTTTAGCATTTAGAAAAAAATATTTGACTGCTTATATACCGTAGGACATACATTTCACATCATGAGCAAATTCACATACGTATCCATACTCACACATACAGATATGATAGAAAATCTCTCATGCATAAAGAGTTTAATATGTTTTAAATAAATTCTGTTATTTTCTATTGTGTTATTTTACATTTAACAATGTTATGTTCATAAACTATTGAGTTGCAGTAATAAATCCAGATTTGAGATTGAAAATTATTGCCTAGGTGGCTTCTTTTCTCCAAGACTGTACTTTGTGATGACCACTGGATGAGATAGCACATTAGCTGAGCAATACAAAGATACAGAAGCATTTGTGATCCCCTCATTAGATCTTTCTTTTGGTTTCATTCAGGTAAATCTCTGATATGTATCTGTTCATTTCATATTTCACATATACAGGAAAAACAGCTGGGCTCAGTGGCCCCCACCTGTAATCCCTGTGACTCAGGAGGCTGAGGCAGGGGGATCACAAGTTCAAAACTAGCCTCAGCAATTTAGGGAGGCCCTAAGCAACTTAGCAAAAGCCTGTCTTAAAATTAAAATAAATAAATTAATTAAAAGGCTGGGGATGTGGCTCAGTGGCTAAGCATACCAAAGTTTAATTCCCAATACCAAAAAAAAAATGAAAAAGAAAAAGACATATTTTTAAGGGTTGAGCAAAACGATTTCTGCCTGAGAGAAGGCTAGTACCTCAGTGATTTCTCAACTTATTTTCTAGAAGGGAAATCTATGATTTCAACATCTGGCTTATTTGAAAACCCAATTTCTTCCCTTTGTTGAAAAATAATTAAATTCCATGAAGGGACATATTTTATATCAACCAGCAAGTTCTTTAGTGCTGGATGATTCTTCTGTGTTTGATAAAGCCATTTGCAAACCAACTTCTAGTGAAAACCATCAAATCTGATATGTGGGCAAATTTTAATACAAATATAAGCTACATTCTCGTAGACTATTAAAGATCAAGTGTGAAATCCAACAGTAGGTTGTTGTACAAAGAGAGCAGCTATGCAGCTCCATTGCTCACTGCTTTCCCAAATGCCTAACATCTGGAGGTTGACTGTCACATAGGTGCTCACCATCTAAGGTGAAACAGGGAAGGACCAGATAAACTGTCATTGGAAAGAGTTAATGGCAGGTGCCATGTTTGCTTATTGCTTCTTGCAGGTTTCAGAAGTTAATGCTTTTTGCCATTAAATATCTTCACATGTAGTTTTCTATTTGCCTTGAATTACAGAAATATACTAAGCATATCTCTCCAAAGACCTGGAGCCACAGTATAATAGGCTCTGGCTAATAGCTTGAGACTGTACAGCAATCTAGTTTTAAAATACAACACAAATCTTTATCTAAAAGAAGTAACACCTCACTCTTGTGTTCGCAGAGTATGTTTTCACATTTCCGCTTGCGTTGCACAGAAAGGGGGGAAAAGCTACAAGAGAAATGATGCATTCTGGGCAAGGAGCCAATTTAAAAAGTCTGTTCTTTCCAGTTTGCTGTCACTTGTCGTGGTTAAACAAAACACGGAGGAGAAAAAGAGAAATTGGCTTCAGTGTAAATGTCAACATTCTGATTAAAGCAAACACAAAGCATTCAGGACTCTTGACAAAAAAAAAATTAAATTGAATTATGAAGGGTATGCAAATGGAGCCCTTCCTCTGTACGATTACCAGGACTTATGCATTTTGTATTTTCTGTCTGTGCTGAAGAAATCTTTGCTGCAGGACAAGGTGTTCAGGACTAGGGAAGGGAAGGTGAACAACACATTTCCTGGCTGATGACAGCTGGAACCTTACCAAAATATCGGTTCAGAAGTAGCCTAACACTTTACAAAACTGGGGAAGGTTAGAAAGCTGACAGGAAGACCTGGTGCTTTCAGTTTATCATTTTTCTGGTTAAGCTTGGTCCTCCCCAAAGACAAAAAAAAAGTATTTATTTAAGGGTTTCAAAACCTATCATTTGTCTGATGGGAGGGCATTAAGAAAACCCATATTAAAATGCAGATATGAAATGATACAGTGTCAGTTCTCCCCTATCTCCTTTAACACAGACTTCAGAAATTGAATTGTTTGAAATGCACTTTGAAAGGGTTCACAGCATGCATCGTTGATATGAAATTTTAAAGGTAGCATAATACATTCCATTTCAGTAATTAAAATTAATGAGAAAATGAAAAATAAATGTTGTGCATTGGTTCTCCTTCCCAAAGGAAGAATTGCTGCATTGGATGAACATGTATGGTCCTGTGTTCGGAGGCTGTAGAGGATGTCTGTTTGTCTCACTGTATGTGAATAAGGTTACACACTAAATAGGAGAAAATTTTCCACCCCCTTCTATTCTTTATTCTCCACGATTCTTGGCACCAGTGTGTTTCTTAAACATACCTTTGCCAGAATTTTGTATTTGCTTTCTGAATTATCATTGCTCCTGTCTCTCCCCTCCTTGGGATATTCCAAAACTCTTTCCAAAGCTCTGGTGTTCTCTAAGTATGCCATTCCTCACTCCTAAAGCTTAAATGGCTACCATTTGGCTACCAGAAAAAAAAAAAAAAAAAAAAAAA